>NC_056629.2:208964950-209274950 GCF_002870075.4 Lactuca sativa | reverse complement strand
GTCGTACCTGTCTATCCGTATCCTGGGAATACAAGTTATTTTGAAAGCGAGTATCAGCAATAATGCTGGTGAGTTCATAAGTATTTAGGTGACTTTGATTTGTAAAGCTGTAAAGAAAGACTTGTAATCGTTTGAAAGAAAGTTTGTACCAACGAATATGTTTGTAAGTAATTGTAAACGTTTGAAACTCCTAGAAAATCCCATATTTTCTACTAGTATAAAATGTAGCCTTCTACCAAGGCTCGACTGTTTTGAATGTTTGTTTTAGAAATCCAATATTTGTTCGTAAGTAGATGGTACATTAAAAGTCCCAAAATGAAACTACCATCATGTTTTTCATGTCTAAAATAGTAGATTTGTGTACAGTTATAATTGCTAAGATATATGAAAACTCCGTAAATCAACGTGTTTTTAATACTCCATGTGAGTTTTATAACCATGCTATTGACACTGATGGCCTGTAACAACGTTCTTCAGGCGTTGGAACTGTTATGACGTTTGTCACCCCAGGCCTGCCGGCCTAGCTGTAGCTAACAACTTAGGTGTGGGATTGTCAATCCCGTATAGATCTATACACAAGTATCACACTCCCCCTACAAGGGATTATGGTATATAATACAGGACTTAATAATTCATACTCGAAAGTACGTGAAGCTGTCTCACAACCTAGTATAAAACAGATTGAAAATAGTTTGTTTTGACAAGAACAAATTTTAAGTATCGAAAGACCTTTGTTTGAAATATGATTCTAACGGTGTTTGAAAGGAAACATAAAGTATGTAGGACAGTTTGATAAAAAGTTTTTAACATGTAAAAATGTTTGTCGTAAACTATTATAGTTTTTCCAAAAGTTCGTTTTGTTCGGATAGTAACCCTAGTGTAATGCTCACTTGTTAAGAAAAGTGTAACTTTTTGTGGTGACATAAATGAACACCTGTACTCAAAGTATAAATAAACTGTTTGATTCGTATACGTATACCAACATATTTAATTTCAATATGTATCAGATGATATCGTGTTATGTTTTCTGTACGAAAGATTCCATATAATGGTTATGAATCACATATGATTTACTTGATAAAAATGAGTATTTAATGAAACTTTGAGTTACACACGATAATAATCGTGTGTTTACTTGTATTCCCCCCCCCCCTTAAAAGTGTATATTAAAACAATATTGATAACACATTTAAAATGTAGATTATAGGGGTATGAACTCACTGATGAAGGCGCGTGATTTGAAGAAAACGAGATTTTCCCGGGCGGCACCTCGACCGGAGAGTGACGAGATTCTCGAGAATCTCGGGGCTTTGGACTTTCGTCGGGGCTTGAGTGCGGAAATCGAGGTCGTCGGGATAGCTTCTAGTGCTTGGAAGTGTGTGAGAGTAATTTGGAGAATTGAGAAAATGTGTCTAAAACTCGAAGCTTATGCCATCTATTTATAGTGCTGGAGGAGTGAGTACGCGGGGCGTACTCACGTACGCAGCGCGTACGTCGTTACGCTGGGCGTAAAAATGCGTCATGGCTTACGACTCCTGGCTAGCTAAGCGTAGCTTGGGCGGGCCGATGGGACTCAACTTTGGGTCTAGTACGCGGGGCGTACTCCCAGAGAACGCGGGGCGTAATCCGGCCTGTCCTCTTCTAATTTCCGTAACTTTCGCGTACGAGCTCCGTTTTTCATGTTCTTTATATCCACGCGTAGGTGAGATTATGCTCTACAACTTTCATTTAGACTCCGTCGGCTAGTTTTGACTTTATTTTTAATGATATATTTTTAATAGGCCGGGCCTTCTAAAGTTCGTTAAAAATTCATAGGTTCTTTATTCGACGTCGGTTTTCGTTTGTCTTTTTATCGTTTTATTACCACTGAGGAGATCTTCAACTTCCGTTTAGGTGGCGATAGCTAAATAACACTCGATCTTCAATCCGAGTTTTTAGCCCTCTACTACTGTTACGAAACTTTGAAAATTCGTAACTTCTTCATACGAGGTCCAATTTGGGCGATCTTTTTATGCACGCTCACCTTTCAACGAGATCTATGACTTTTGTTTAGATACTTAAGGTTAAAATGCATTTTATTGAGATTTTACTTTTTACGTCAAATAATGTTTTAACGTCGTGTCGTAAATATACGAGTGGTTATAATTTCTTCAATATAACCCGGTTTTGAGCGTTCTTTATGTTTTTGGAAAATATAGGGTTGTCACATCATCCCCCTGTTAAGGGAATTTCGTCCCGAAATTCGAGTTTTAAGTAGTATTAACAATCATGTTACGGATAGGAGTTCTATTTGATACTCGTGTTCTTAAGCAAACATTTGTCTTCGCCTGGCATTCCAGTGAATCTTTCACTAATGGGATCCGACTTTGCTTCTTTCGTTTGACTTCACTGGTATGATATCCTTTCCTCGTCGAATGTGTGTTGTGTGTTTCCATGTTCGGTGAGAGTATTACACCTTGTACCCTACAAGTAGTGTCTCCAGATCTTCAGAGCAATCAACGCTGCTCCTGAATCAAGGTCATGTGTTGAACAATCAAATTCTTGGGTCTTAAACTGTCTTGAGGTATAGGTAGTGATCTTTCCCCTTGCATAATAATACAACCAAGCCCTTGGTTATATGTATCGCATTACACCATGCAATATTCTATCCCCTTTTTGGGAGGGATAATATTGGTGCGGTGCATCAGACTTACTTTAGCGTTTGGAACGCTCTTTCTTGTTTACAGACGAATCCGGTGCTCTTCCAAGTGAGAAACTTGTCCTAAAGAATCCCCTTCTGAGGAGTTCGTTAAGATGTCTAGGAAGTTTGTAGCTATACAATAAGGTGATTTTTGGCTGCTGAGGTAGCCCCTGGAATTAAGTCGATTCTGAATTCGACTTGACACTGTGGTGGTAGTCTCGGTAGTTCTTTTGGAAGGTGTCGGGAAAGTCGCGTACTTCTTGGATGTTCTGAATGTTCTTCACTTCTAGGCATGTCTCGGCGATGTGTGTAAGGAATGCATGATATTCCCTTTATAAGCATTTCTGAGCTTGCGTACACGAATTGATGAGAGGGTTCGTACTTGGTTTGTCGCTGTAAATAACTAGGGGTTTGTTGTTTAGGGAGGTTAGGGAATATTGCTTTATCAAGACACCTGATGTCGGCTCGATGTAGACTTAACCAACTCTTACTAATTATGATGTCAAAACTTTGGGGTGGATTAGCTGTCGTGAAGATCTAAAAGAACGTATAACTACTCATGAATTAGGAAAAAGGGTAGGTATTTCTGAGTTTATTCTCGCTGATGCACGATCACTCGTAGTCTTGGGCAGTCTTCGTCCTGAAGTTCATAGTAGAACTCATACCTGGTCCATCCATCACAGACTCGGGTATACGAGTCGTATATAATTAAGATTGAAAAGGTAGTCGAATAAATGATTTCTCTTTAAGCTCACATCCCAACGAGGAAAAGAAGTTAAAGTGGAATCATCAATTCTAAACCTGTAGAATCTTGATTATATACCACCCTCATGTATACACTCTTCGGAGACAGATCAACCATATGGGTCTTTAGATTGAACTTGACGTACTGTACGAGTGATACTTCGGGGAGGTTTGCTGCGGTTCCCTTGGAAAGGATGAGAAACAGGAGGTACTCTATGCATGAGTACTTAGGTGTTCTGGAATGACGGCTTCGCTAGAAAGACGTTTTCGGAGAAGGAGAAATACGCACGAAACTGATATTGCGAGGATCGAATTGGGTCAAATTGTATGATGATATCGGACTTACTTGGAAGTACGGTTTAGGTTTGATCATAAGGGTGTTACAGACAAAACACAACAGTGCAACTTTTAACAGGGTTACATTACTTTGGTACTACTACAAGACTATTGTTGCGAACAAGGTATACTACAAAAGGCAAGTATATGCAACATGAGGGTCTCCTTATACTGACGGGATCTCTCAAAAGGTAAGACTCGAGTTGCACTAGTTTTATGCGAGTTTAACGACATACTTAATGTTGACGATTGGAAGTGAGCCCCTATTATAGTCGGGTCCTTCATTGCCTTTTGCCATTCTGAGGTCAAACTCCTCCTGTTCTACGGTCGTTCTTCTCTGTTGGGCAATCCCTCTTGAAGTGTCCCATTAAACCACATAGATGGCATATCCGAGAAGTTTCGACATTGGTGGTTGAAGTAATGTGTTTGACCCGAGTCCTGCAGAAGCGGGTAGTGTGTCCGTTCTTGTTGTAGGTCTTGCATTGTAACAGACGACAACTACCTAAGTGATGGAAGTTGCACTTATTGCAATTCGGTAGGTTTCCAGCATACTGTCTGGCCGGGTTAGGGATAATTAGGATACTTGTAGTGTTGGTGGTAGGAGTTAAAGATGTCGTGGCTGCGAAGGCTGCCACCGGTGATGGTTTCTTGTTTGTCCCTCGTGGTGATTTGCCTTTAACATTATCCCAAAATTTTCGTTTGTTGCTCATTGGTTTGAGGTTCGGAGCGTCGTGGTAGTTTGTTACTCGTGGGTGTACTTGGTTGTTACTTGGATTGGAATTATTGAAAACCATCCCGCTAACATTTGCATAGTTGGCGTTAAGGTGATTCAGAACAGTTGTCACGGCAGCTAAGACTGCAGCTTGAAAGGTAGCTGCATCAATCTGAAGAGTTGGTGTTTGGCTGATGGGTTGATTACTTTTCTTCGGCGACATGATTCTGTAACACGAAAGGAAAAGGAGTTCGTGAGATATTAAGGTCAAACCTAGGTGTATTTCGATCGCTTAAGTAAAGAGTAAGAGTATGTTCTCGAAAGTTTGACCTACATCCCTATGATGCAGTCCTAGTACAGAGTAGAAGTAGGTTTGTTGTTCAAGACGAGGTATCGTTAGTTGGTGAATAACATGATCTTACCACTACAGAGACATGGAATTGTTTTCGGAGTTAAATTACTATAGTCCAATGTTTTGACTAAAGCATGTTTCAGATAGACTCCAACGAGGGTATGATGAGGGTTTTTGAACAAAGAGTGACACGGGGGTTAGCCGATTGTCAATATCATCGATGTTTAAGATGGAATAAGTTTAGGAAAATTTTATCTTGAAGAAGGTCTTACATCATATCATGAGTAGAAAGGTTTTGGCTGCATAAAGGCCTAACTAACAGTACTTACAGTACAAAAAATGCTGCATCGGGAATAGAAAAATAATTCTTTTAACAAGGGAGATTAAAGTAAGGCATCTACTTTTGGTGACGGTCATCCCTCTGGTGGACTCTCATCCCAGTCAGTTGACATTCCATATCAAGTAGGTGCCCTTTGTATACCATTTGGAGTTCTATGACTTCGGCTTGTGTTTCAGCTAATGCTTGCAGTAGGGTCTCATGGTCTCTCTTAGATCTCTCACGAGTGTTTTCAAGATGATTGGTGTAGATGGTGTGCATTCTTGCGTTGGTTTTTAACCTCTTTGATATAATGGAGTGTTGTCCTGCCTTGAATTTCGTTTCGACCAACTCTGCAGATCAGGATTGTTAGAACTTTGTCTGTTGAGCTCCCTTCGCTTAAGTGGTAGTAGCTTCGGTCTCCTTTTGACGACATAGGTTGATCTTGCTCTGCGCTCCATGTTTCTAGGCATACTACCAAAGGAAGTGTTGGGCCATGAAGGGCTAGACGAGGGTTAGGGTTTGAATTGGAAGTTACCGGGGGTAGGTTCTCCTTCTAGAGTTCAGAGTTATTATCATCCGAAAGGTCTTCAGTATGGTGATCATTCAAAAGGGATTGGATGATCATTCTCTGGTTCTTCTCTGAACCATCCAGCACTGCCTTTGTTCGGGAAGTACGAGTTGTCGCGGGGATGGGGTCCAGCTATGTTATCTATACGGTAATTTGGGGTATAAGAATCTAACACATAAGTAGTTTATAGAATACACAAAATACTCCTATAGTATTTTAGGTTTACGTCCTATTGTTCCCATTGTGGTGTTGTGGGTAAGTTTTTAGACTTGTTGCAACTCACAACCACACTTAGGCACATGCTAGTCAACCCTTGGAAAATATAGTTGATCAGGCTATATCATCCCAGTTTTGACTATATGTCTCTAATTCTACTTGTGTTGCCCAACAATCGTAATACTTTTGTTCTGTCCTAGTGATACTGATTTTAGTATGAATGAACACTTAAATATTTTATTATTTAAAAGTATAGACTCTTTATCAGAGTATTTTAATCCCTATTGTATTTATAGTTTGTATATCTTTTATGGGTTGATATACTTAATTCACTATAAACAATGCTCTGATACCAATCTGTCACACCCCAAAACCGAGAACGGCGGAAACGTTCTGGGGCGGAGGACGTCATGTAATGTATCACAACAATGCAAAGTAGTAAACAAGCAACAACATCATCCATTGCATTAATAGTATAATTGTAATTACATTTGAGTTCTTTCATAGTATAATTCTACAAAAATGAATATTTAGAAATAAAAGATGAGTCTTGGTCGCTCCGTCTTCACAAAACCTGGTAGTCGTACCTGTCTATCCGTATCCTGGGAATACAAGTTATTTTGAAAGCGAGTATCAGCAATAATGCTGGTGAGTTCATAAGTATTTAGGTGACTTTGATTTGTAAAGCTGTAAAGAAAGACTTGTAATCGTTTGAAAGAAAGTTTGTACCAACGAATATGTTTGTAAGTAATTGTAAACGTTTGAAACTCCTAGAAAATCCCATATTTTCTACTAGTATAAAATGTAGCCTTCTACCAAGGCTCGACTGTTTTGAATGTTTGTTTTAGAAATCCAATATTTGTTCGTAAGTAGATGGTACATTAAAAGTCCCAAAATGAAACTACCATAATGTTTTTCATGTCTAAAATGGTAGATTTGTGTACAGTTATAATTGCTAAGATATATGAAAACTCCGTAAATCAACGTGTTTTTAATACTCCATGTGAGTTTTATAACCATGCTATTGACACTGATGGCCTGTAACAACGTTCTTCAGGCGTTGGAACTATTATGACGTTTGTCACCCCAGGCCTGCCGGCCTAGCTGTAGCTAACAGCTTAGGTGTGGGATTGTCAATCCCATATAGATCTATACACAAGTATCACGCTCCCCCTACAAGGGATTATGGTATATAATACAGGACTTAATAATTCATACTCGAAAGTACGTGAAGCTGTCTCACAACCTAGTATAAAACAGATTGAAAATAGTTTGTTTTGACAAGAACAAATTTTAAGTATCGAAAGACCTTTGTTTGAAATATGATTCTAACGGTGTTTGAAAGGAAACATAAAGTATGTAGGACAGTTTGATAAAAAGTTTTTAACATGTAAAAATGTTTGTCGTAAACTATTATAGTTTTTCCAAAAGTTCGTTTTGTTCGGATAGTAACCCTAGTGTAATGCTCACTTGTTAAGAAAAGTGTAACTTTTTGTGGTGACATAAATGAACACCTGTACTCAAAGTATAAATAAACTGTTTGATTCGTATACGTATAACAACATATTTAATTTCAATATGTATCAGATGATATCGTGTTATGTTTTCTGTACGAAAGATTCCATATAATGGTTATGAATCACATATGATTTACTAGATAAAAATGAGTATTTAATGAAACTTTGAGTTACACACGATAATAATCGTGTGTTTACTTGTATTCCCCCCCCCCCCCCCCTTAAAAGTGTATATTAAAACAATATTGATAACACAATTAAAATGTAGATTATAGGGGTATGAACTCACTGATGAAGGCGCGTGATTTGAAGAAAACGAGATTTTCCCGGGCGGCACCTCGACCGGAGAGTGACGAGATTCTCGGGAATCTCGGGGCTTCGGACTTTCGTCGGGGCTTGAGTGCGGAAATCGAGGTCGTCGGGATAGCTTCTAGTGCTTGGAAGTGTGTGAGAGTAATTTGGAGAATTGAGAAAATGTGTCTAAAACTCGAAGCTTATGCCATCTATTTATAGTGCTGGAGGAGTGAGTACGCGGGGCGTAAATTTGGAGTACGCGGGGCGTACTCACGTACGCAGCGCGTACGTCGTTACGCTGGGCGTAAAAATGCGTCATGGCTTACGACTCCTGGCTAGATAAGCGTAGCTTGGGCGGGCCGATGGGACTCGACTCTGGGTCTAGTACGCGGGGCGTACTCCCAGAGAACGCGGGGCGTAATCCGGCCTGTCCTCTTCTAAATTCCGTAACGTTCGCGTACGAGCTCCGTTTTTCGTGTTCTTTATATCCACGCGTAGGTGAGATTATGCTCTACAACTTTCATTTAGACTCCGTCGACTAGTTTTGACTTTATTTTTAATGATATATTTTTAATAGGCCGGGCCTTCTAAAGTTCGTTAAAAATTCATAGGTTCTTTATTCGACGTCGGTTTTCGTTTGTCTTTTTATCGTTTTATTACCACTGAGGAGATCTTCAACTTCCGTTTAGGTGGCGATAGCTAAATAACACTCGATCTTCAATCCGAGTTTTTAGCCCTCTACTACTGTTACGAAACTTTGAAAATTCGTAACTTCTTCATACGAGGTCCAATTTGGGCGATCTTTTTATGCACGCTCACCTTTCAACGAGATCTATGACTTTTGTTTAGATACTTAAGGCTAAAATGCATTTTATTGAGATTTTACTTTTTACGTCAAATAATGTTTTAACATCGTGTCGTAAATATACGAGTGGTTATAATTTCTTCAATATAACCCGGTTTTGAGCGTTCTTTATGTTTTTGGAAAATATAGGGTTGTCACATAATATTTGTTCCATAAAAGAAATCCAATCTTTTCCTTTCTAAATCATAATGTAGTCTTAAATGCCAAGACTAATAATGTACTAGTATTTTCCATATAAGTTGAAAATTATGCACGTTTAAATCGACATAAACTCGTTTAACTAAAGGAAAACCCCGTAAATCTTATGTTTTGTTAATACCCCACGTGAGTTATTATAACCATACTATGACTCAGACGGCCTCGTAATACGACGTTCTTCAGGCATCACAAAGTTAAATGACACTTGTCACCACAGACCTGCCCGTCTAACTGTTGCATGCAGCTCAGGTGTGGGTTTGTCAAACCCAATATAGATCTATACACAACTATCATCTCTCCCTACAAGAGACTCTGGTTACAACTTACAGGGCTTTTGATTTTGTTACTTTGGAAGTAGCATGAAGCGAATGTCTAACAAATTTATTCATTAACAGATTTATGTGAACTGAACTGAAAACCCCTTTTTGTATAAACCATGTACTTTGTATGCGCACCTCGTTTATATTAACTGAAAACCTTTGGTAATGAGTTTGAAATGTAAATGGAACATAAACTATACCTATTATAGTTTAACATAATTGTTTATAATGCATATGAAACATAAACTATACCTACCATAGTTTATCATAAGTGTTTGTAATGTATACGAAACATAAACTATACCTATTATAGTTTATCCAAAACGTTTGTAATGTAAAGGAATCCTTTTCTATGTAAGTCGAATGTATAGCAAAAATATAAATATGTTTATCATGCCTTGTCTTGGTAATGACGGAGGATTCTTACAAATCAGTGAGTATTTTCTGTTATATAATTATACCACAACAACAAACACATGTAAAATATGAAATCCTCAAATATTAACACTTTGCTCAACATGTTACAAAGTCTGATGTAAGTTATAAGTTGTTAACTTGTTTCTAACATTTCTACACTGTTTTGGAAAAATCACAGAGAATCATACGAAGTCGAAAACTAAATTCGTAAACTCGGAGTGTTTATAAAATGTGTCTAGTTTGTTCATAAATATTATTATGATTTTTAGAAGTCTCTAACTGGTGTGAAAACGTTCATATTCATAGACTGGTCCGAATTCGTAGCTACAATGATAGACAGTTTTGTAAAAATCACCATAAATTGCAGAAAAATCGTGTGAATATGTGCAAGTAGTCATTTTAAAGGTATAAACCTGAGCTATTTTCATCTAATACAGTTTTGAAAACTAAAAAGTTTAAGATGTTCAAAACAGTCCGTGAATGATCATTAACTTTCTGTTGAAAGCTGATGTTTGCATTTAGTTAAGTTGCTGGTGTTTTAACTTGTATTCTCCCCCCTAAAACTTGAAGAAAACATGAAAATGTGGAGGTATGAACTCACCTTGAGTGAATTCAGTAGATGGACGATGAAGAAAAGAAGTTTCCAAGTCAAGAACACTTGGGAGATACTTGAGGATTTGAATATCTACCAACAAATACGATGATATTTATGTAAGGAAATCCATGATTTTAGTAAAGTAGTGAAGAATGTTTATGTGTGGGAAGGAAAACTTACCAGCAACAGAGGAAGAACTCGTGACTCCTGGAGGAACTCAAGTTTTTAGAGAGAAATATGAGAGGGTGTAAAAAGTGTGTCTTGGGAGGAGGAGAGTGGGGTTTTATAGGGAAGAGAGTGAGGGATTAGAGTGAGTTTATGGAGAGATCTGATTGAGGTGAGGGGAGATCTCTATTTGACTAAGTTAACGTGGGAATAGTGACATGGAGTGGTCATGGAGTGGGTGGGTGGTTGGTGTCATAGATTCTTGGCAAAGTCAACACTCCAAAGCCATAGCTTGTACAAGATTTTGTCCAAAGATATGATTTTCCTTCAAAGATATGATTAAATTATGGGCCTGTGGAGTTTAATATATAAAAATATGGGTTTAGGTGAAAATCCCGCATTAAAATGATGAAAACGGGCTTAAAACGAAGTCGTGGTCTAAAACCGGGTGAAAGGGGCGAAACTGCGAAGTTTCTTGGATTGGGCCGAAGGTTCAGTCCCTGTTGTTGGGCTCGAAGGCGAAGGCAGGAAGAGAATTGAAGGCGAAGGGAGGTTCGGCTCTGACAAGTTTGGGTTCGGTTCTGAGTAGTTCGGCCCCATCAGCAGAGTTCGGTCCGTATAGGGAGGCTTCGGTTCTAGGAGGGACTTCGGTCCTATAAGGCTGTTTTTCATAAGAACTTCCCGTTTCAAGCGGTTTTTTTATCAAGTTAAGTGTCGGGATGACCCGAATGATTCTAAAAAGTTAAAAGAGATTTTGAGACAGATTTGGGAGAGATTTTAGATTGATAAAGAGAGCTTGAAAGATACTTTTTTGTGACCTTTTTGAGTGTTTTAGCTTCACAACTCAAGATTTCTAAACCCTGTTAAGCAATGTTTAAGACTCTTACACTCCCCCGAAGGGTATGAGTAGGGTTTTATCATTTTTTTACCTCACTTACCCCGTTTAGGGTTTAAGAATTTCGATCATACAAAATTTCTAAGTGATAACTTCTTATTAAAATAGCGAGTTGTACAGTAGCTAACATATTGTAAACCCTAATATAGAAGGGTTAACGGAGTTGACCGAGTTGACTTGTTGACTTTATTTGACTTTGACTAGTTTGAAAGTTGACGGTTGTCACATCATCCCCCGTTAGAAGGAATTTCGTACCGAAATTTAGTATTTGACTAGGACTTCAAGAGTTTGGGAAGAGATGTGGGTACTTTTGTTTCATTTGATCCTCACGCTCCTAGGTGAATTCGAGTCCTCACTTGGCATTCTAACGGACCTTCACGATAGGAATGCGACTTTGTTTTGTTCTTTTGATCTCTCGATCCATGATTTCTACCGGTTCTTCCACGAAGTGGAGAGTCTCGTTGATTTCAATTTCGTCGAGTGGTATCACGAGGGTCTCGTCGGATAGACGTTTCTTTAAGTTCGATACGTGGAAAGTAGGATGTATTTTATTAAGTTCCTGTGGTAGTCGGAGTTTGTATGCTACTGGGCCAATCCTAGAAAGGATTTCAAATGGCCCGATATACCTTGGGTTTAGTTTTCGACGTTTACCAAAACGTATCATTCCTTTCCATGGTGAGACCTTTAGTAGAACTCGGTCACCAACCTGGAATTCCAAGGGTTTGCGTCACTTATCCGCGTAGCTCTTTAGTCGATCCCGAGATGCTTTCAGCCTTTCTCGAATTTGAACGATCTTTTCTATTGTCTCCCTTATGATTTCAGGACCAGTGAGGGTGCTATTGGGGACTTGCCCCCTAGCTAGCTGTGTATCGCCCACTTCATCCCAACATAGTGGTGATCTGGACTTGCGGCCGTAGAGGGCTTCAAATGGTGCGACCTTGATGCTAGTGTGATAACTGTTATTTTATGAAAATTCGACAACTCGTAAATGGGTATCCCAAGCTTTACCAAATTCTATCCTACACGCTCTAAGCAAGTCTTCTAGGGTCTAAATGGTCCTCTCACTTTGCTCGTCAGTTTGTGGGTGATAGGTTGTACTCATGTCTAGGCTAGTTCCCAAGGACTTTTGAAGTGACTGCTATAATCACAAGGCAAGTCGACTATCCCTGTCTGAGATAATGGAATTTGGCATCCCATGCAATTTCACGATTTCCTTGATGTACATCTTCGTCAGCTTCTCCATCTTGTCGTTCTCTTTCATTGGTAGAAAGTGTGCTGACGTGGTCAGTCTGTCGACGATTACCCAAATGGTATCAAGCCCGCCTATGGTCTTAGGTAGCTTGGTTATGATGTCCATGGTTATCCATTCCTACTTCCACTTAGGTATATCAGGTTGTTGCAGTAGTCCTGAGGGTTTCTGATATTCTACCTTGACCTTGGCGCAAATCAAACACTTGCCCACATAGGTAGCAATTTCAGATTTCATGTTTGGCCACCAGTACAACTTCTTGAGATCCATATACATCTTATCTGAACCTGGGTGGATGGAGTATCGATTCTTGTCTGCTTCGTTCATGACGACGTCTCGAAAACCACCGAACTTTGGTGTCCAGATTTAGTTCATGAGGTAACGAACTCCGTCGTCTTTGACTTCTAGGTTTTTATCTATTACTTTTAATGCCTCACCCGTCATATTTTCCGGTTTCAAGGCCTCCAGTTGAGCCTCCTTGATTTGTGTGTACAGATGCGAATGGATTGTCATCGTTAATGAATTTAATTGGCGACCCGGATATTCCTTTCTGCTCAGGGCATCGACCACCACATTGACCTTTCCCAGATGATAGCGAATCTCGCACTCGTATTCGTTCAGTAGTTCTACCCATCGTCTTTGCCTCATGTTGAGCTCCTTTTGATTAAGAATGTGCTGAAGGATCTTGTGATCGGTAAAGATGGTACACTTTGTTCCATAAAGGTAGTGCCTCCAAATCTTTAGGGCGAACACTACTGCTCCCAATTCGAGGTCATGCGTGGCGTAGTTGACCTCGTGCGTTTTCAATTGCCTCGATGCGTAGGCAATGACATTTCTTCGCTGCATTAACACACACCCAAGCCCCTGGTTTGATGCATCGCAGTAGACTACAAAGTCTTTGGTTCCTTCTGGCAGAGATAAAATCGGGGCGCTGCATAGGGCTTGCTTTAGTGTTTGGAAAGCGGTTTCTTGCATCTTTCCCTAGATAAAAGTCACACCCTTTTGGGTCAGGGTGGTAAGTGGTTTGGGATCTTGGAGAACTTTTGGATGAACCTCCGGTAGTAACCAGCAAGTCCTAAGAAATGACAGATTTCTGTAGGCGTTCTTGGTGCTGACCAATTCTCTATCACCTTGATTTTGGAGGGATCCACGTGTATCCCTTTCTCGCTAACCACATGACCGATAAAGTCCACTTCTCGAATCCAAAATTGGCACTTTGAAAATTTTGCATATAATTTCTCCGTCCTTAGTGTCTCCAATACCTATCGTAGATGTTGGCTATGCTCTTGCTCACTCCTCGAATAGACCAGGATGTCATGTATGAACAAAATCACGAACTTGTCTAGGTAGGGCCGACACACCCAGTTCATTAAATCCATGAACACCATGGGTACGTTTGTTAACCCGAAGGGCATTACTACAAACTCATAGTGACCATACCGAGTCCTAAATGTCATTTTGGGAACATCCTCCTCCTGGACCCATAGTTGGTGGTATCCAAACCTCAGATCGATCTTTGAAAAGTAAGATGCTCCTTGGATTTGATCAAATAGGTTGTCGATTCGGGGTAGAGGGTATCGATTTTTGAGGGTAAGCTTATTTAACTCGCGGTAGTCGATGCACATTCGGAACGATCCATCCTTTGTCTTACAAATAGAATTGGTGCTCCCCAAGGCGAGAAACTGGGTCGAATGAACCCTTTGCTCATGAGTTCGTTTAGTTGGTTGGATAGTTCTTGCATCTCAGCTGGCGCTAGGCGGTAAGGCACTTTGGCCACGGGGGTTGCTCTGGGAATTAAGTCAATTCGGAACTCGACTTGTTGTGCGGGTGGAACTCCGGGAGGGTCTTCTGGAAATACGTCCGAGAAATTACAGACCTCCGGAATGTCCTTGATGTTTTTCACCTCTTGTTTGTTATCCACGACGTGGGCTAAGAAGGCGTGGTATTCCTTTCGGAAATACTTTTGAGCCTTGACGCAAGAGATGATTTATAAGTTTGCACTAGGCTTGTCGCTGTAAACGACGAAAGCTTCGCCACCCAACAGATTAAGGCGAACGACCCTTTCGTAACACAGAATGTCAGCACGATTTGAACTTAACCAATCCATGCCGATAATGATGCCAAAGCTTTTTATTGAAACTGGCAATAGATCGATATTGAATGAGTGATTGTCTAGAGTGAGGGTACACCCAAGTATATGTCGTTAGTGTTTTCTGTTTTATCATTTGCCATTTCTACGACGTATGTTTCTTTTAATGATTGGGGTTTTTTTTTAACAATTTTTTGAATTTGTGGCTAACGAAACTCCTCTCCACTCCACTATCGAATAATATGCATGCGTATGAGTTATTAAGGAGAAACGTACCGGTAACCATCGTGGGATCTTCCCTCGCTTCTCCCTGCCCTAAGGCCAAGATTCTTTTGACACCGCCAGTGTTCGCGTGTTTAGCCTTTGGGCAATGCCTCTTGAAGTGCCCCGTTTCCCCATAGCCATAGCAGGCTCGACTTGCTCCGGTGTTGGTGACCTAAGTGATGGGTTGGGATGGCACTTTACAAACTCGAGTCATATGCCCCTTCTTGTTGCAATTACTGCAGTGCATTTCCCAACAAGCACCGCTGTGGTGGAATCTGCACTGGTTGCACTTGGGAAGGGTTCCAACATATTGCCTCTATGGTGCTGGAGAGGAAGGATTAGTGGCAGCATGGATGGTAACAGTTTGTTGCTTCTTGGTGGGGTCCTGAGCCGGTTGCTTCATTTTATTGTTCCAGAACTTCCTCTTGTTGTTTCCTCTTTTGGCTTGATCGAAGTTGGTTGTCACATTGACATGGCTGGCCCGATGATCGATGATTTGTTGTGCCAACTCCTTGGCATTGTCAAATGTGGTTGGCCTTGAGGCCAACACACTATTTTTGAATCTGGGAAGATAGTCCCCAGAGGTATCGTTCCACCTTCTTGCTTTCCAGAGTGACCATCGCCGGACAGAGGAGTGCTAGATCATTGAATCGGGCAGTATAAGCCACATGGTCAGAGCCCGACATCTTGAGACTCCACAGTTATTTCTCTAATTTTTGCACTTCACCCCTCGAGCAATACTCCTTCAGCATCATAGTTTTCAAGTCTTCCCAACTTATCGAATTAGCCACGGCGAGTGTCAGTGATTTTACGTGGCGGTTCCACCAAGTAAGGGCCCTGCCAGTGAAGGTGTAAGCTGCGAATTTGACTTTGCTTGCTTCGGGGCATGCACAGATCTCGAAGACAGATTCGGTCTTCTCGAACCACTGCATCAAAGCGATGACACCCCCGCTTCCATTGAAAGAATCGGGTTTCCCATTTGTGATGTCCTTATACGAACATTCTCTCGAACGCCCTTGTCTATCTCCTTGAATAGAGTTATCAGTACCGCTCCCTGTTCTCCTGGCACCGTCAGTGCTGATTTGGGACATAGCAGCTGCCACTGCGGCTGTAACCGCAACCTGGAACACAACAGGATCATACTGGGGAGGCGGTGGTGGTGGTGAATTTGTTTGTGTCCCGCCAACGCGTCTAGCAAATCTACAAGGTAGCATCTTTCTACCATAGAGTTTAAAGACAAAATGTATGTAAGTCTTTTATTTATGGTTATAAGTCGAGTGTTGTAGAGCTAGGTTATTAATTTTCAAGTATGGTATTTCGCGTCCTTCCAATGTTTATAAATAATTCATAGCAGGAGTTTATGTAATTAAACTTATGAATTTAGTAGTAATGACTCAAATGAAATCTTGTAATCTTTGTTCCATGCCTGATCAACTCATAAGACCACTCGATGTATACCAGTTATGTATGACTAAGGTTAAATAGACCATCGAACTTAATGAGTCTGTCCTAAGTCCACAACCAAACAAGGAACAGGACCCAAGGCGGACTCACCATTTCTAAGTCGATCATTTCTTAATTACACATAACCTCGAGGTACACCTTAAGAATTTTAGAGTTATCATTTGTAAATCATTTGTATTATCAAGTTATGAGATTCAACGCCAAACATCCAATAAAATGCAAGTCAATTTCATTGATGTAAATTAGGTACATAATGCTTAGGAAAATTTGACCTCATAGGAGGTCTACATTACATCAATGAAGAAGAAAAAAAATTGATAGCATAACGACCCCTCGAATAGTGCAATCACTTAGTCGTAGGGTCGAACCTACTTGCAAGAAAGAGTAGCACCAATGCATACTCGAAATCCTAGTTTTATAACAATATGTGAGTAGTGCATGCGCTACCTGAGACGGGTGGCATCTGGTCCATTGTGGCCTTGAGATGAGGTCGACCCTCCCTGAGGCTCTGCAAGCCAGCATTCGGCCGCGATCACTCTCTCCTCAAGATTTGTGTGCCTCACCTGGTAATCCCTTACCTCCGCCTGAGCGGCGGTAAGGTCCTCGATGAGTTGGTCCATGGGATAGAAGTCCCTTTCCAAATCCCTAGTGCGTGCATTAGTGGCTTCTGCAATAGCGTTGAGATCCTGAACTTGATCTGCCACTTCCTTATTCTGGTTCACCAGATTCGTGATTTGTTGGACCATGACGGGGAGGGCTCTGTCAGCCGGTCCCCCGTGGCTGAAGTCGTAGTAACCCTGTTAATCGCCATATGATGATCGTTGGCGTTGTTTTTGGCTCCACCTCTCAATCACTGTTGCCCAATGGGGCTCATGCCCATTGTAGCCGAAACGGTTTGCAGGCACCCTGGCGATGTAAGGAGGGTTGATGAATTCCTCCTCTGGTTCCTCCTTTTCTTCGTCGTCCTCGATTTCTTCTTCCTCAGCCTCTTCGGGGTCTTCCACGGGATCCTCCTCGATCATTTCATGGGGTTCTGCCTCGAGCCATCCTACGTTTCCCTCATTAGGGAAGTAAAGTTCTCCAGGTAGATGGAATCCTGCCATGACGTATGTACGAGAATAGGGGTGGAATATGCACATAATGAATTTTAAAATATTGTACTTTTAGTAACATAAAATACTTCTATAGTATTTTAAACATTAGCATGACTCTAGTTGCAGTTCTTGTATGAGTGTTGGTAGGCTAATAGACTTGTTGCCCACTACCACTATCCCCTGACATATGCTAGTCACTTCTTGGACGAATATAGTTGATCAGGCTATATTCCTCCTAGACTTGATTACATATCCCATGGCATAATGTTGGTGTACAACTCATCCATTTTTTTTAACTTCTGTGTTTTCCTTAGATTAGACACTAAACCGGTATGCATGCATGTACTTATACTTTTAACAAGAAACTATTTATTTCTAAAAGTATAGTTATTTGAAAATGTTTAATCAGACACTTTAGTCCCAATGCATTTATAGTTTGTATATCTTATGTGGTTCGATATACTTAGTTCACTATAAACAATGCTCTGATATCAATCTGTCACACCCCCAAACCAAGGATGGCGGAAACGTCCGGGGCTGGAGGACTTCATGTATAGTATCATAACAATAGTATAATAGTGCTCAAAGTAAACACAACCAACATAAATATAATTCAAAAAGTTACATCATAGTATAAGTTGTGACAACCGGAAAATTTTTTGCTTCGAAAACTCAGTCATTCAACTCAAATGAGTGTCAGACTCATTAGTAATGAGTTCTAGCCTTCTTAAAGGTCATTCTAAGGAGTTTTAGCATAGTACACTTAAGGAATAAGTGTTAGGAAGTACCCGCTAAAGCCACTGTACAAAAAATCAAGCCTAAAGACCACCAAAAAGAAGTTTACGGCCAAGACACTTGATTTTACGGCCGTAAACTCAAGGTTGGCCGTAAACTCCCCCTTATAGTCTCGTATCCTTCAACTTTCATTCATTAGTTCACTTTCACCTCAAGAACTTCCAATTCTCTCTCAAGTATGATCAAGTTCTTCTTCTTAGATCATCAAAAATGTAAGTTTTCTACCTTTGGTTTGTTGTTAACCCTTCTTAATCTAGTATCATCTCATGATTTCATCCTTGGAAATCATCTTATTGACCAGATCTTCAAATCTTCAACTTCCACTAAGAACACCAAGAACACACACTAGTGTTATTGGCCGAAATTTACCCTTTCAAGCTTCAATATCGTGAGTACTCCTTTCCTTAACTTGTTATCTAGTTGAAACACCTGATTAGAGCCTTCAAACCATCAAGGATGCAAGAACAAAAGGAGTTTATGGCCAAGCAATCTCCCATGGCCGTAAACCCCTATAAGTATGCCATTTTGGCCGCAAACCCTTCTAAAGTCCAAACCTTTGACCTTGACACCTTAATGGATGTTCTAGGACCTTAAACCACACACTTTAGCATGTTTGACCATGAGTTTACGGCCGTAAACTCCCTTGGCTGTAAACTCATGGTTGTAAACTCCATAGGTGGCCGTGAGCTCTCCCTTGATCAATAACATGTGATTCAACACTCAATTTCAAGTGTTTCCTAGTCCATAATGGTGTTTCATAGCATGTTAGTTGCTTTAAACACTATTTTGATGCCTATATATATATATATATATATATATATATATATATATATATATATATATATATATATATATATGCCATTATATGTCATTTAGGACTCGTTAAGTCTCGGGACTTCATTCGTGGAACTTCTCATCCTTACACACATATTCGTTTGAATCACCCACATCAGGTGAGTTCATACCCCGTAATGAATCTGTTAACTGTTTTAAATGCTTTTAAGGGGAGGAATACAAGTTGAACACAATGATAATTGCAAAAATGTTTGTTATAAACATCTTTCAAAAGATTTCTTATGTCTTAATAATTTATTAAAACATTTCAAAAACTCTTTTAAAGTTATGTTACTTTATAGTTTAACAAAACTCCGTTTTTAAAGTACAAGCATCAGTTAGTAGTAAAATGAGTCTTTTCAATAACAGTTCAAGTAAAACACTAGTAAATTATAAGAGGTATAATTTAGAGGTTCAGTTCATACTAGATACTAGAACATACTATTATGAGAAACAGAACAAATACACTATGATGAGAAACAAAGAGAACGTACAACATACTAGATAGAGAGAATATACACCACACTAGGACATACAATATATACACAAGAATACTATAACATAAATGAGAGTCACCACTTCGGGACATGGCATCACTGCTATGGCCCGTTTTGTAACCAGAGGCTCCTGGAGGGAGAGCATGAATTTGTGTGTAGATCTATACTGGACTGACCGTTCTACACCATGATGTAAGCTACAGTGGGACCTGTAGGTCTATGGGTGACGAAATGTCATACCATTTTGACGTCTTCGAGCGTCGCATTTTACTAAGTCGATCAAGTATGGTTACAACATATCACATTTTACCTTAATTAATAATTGATTTAAGGTAGTTAGTACAACAGTAGTTACTATATACAATACTACAGTACTTACATTTTCCAATTACATTCATATTGTGACAGTTCCACTTGAAAGTTAATGCAAACTATTTTTGAATCAAGATAGTTATAAACTAGGGAAAACTTACATTTTACAAACGACAAACAGAACAGTCGGATCTAGTACATTCACTAGAAAGGGACCATAATGCTAACCTTATGATTCCTTAATATATACATCAATAGATATATATTAATAGGATCTGATAGGCAATAAGATGTGTGCTTTCCGCTTCATTTCCTGTTCCTTGTTTGGTTGTAGGCTTAGAGCGAATTTACCCAGCCTATTATCCATTTGATCTTAGTTATATATATGTTCCGTATACATTAAGTCATCATAAGGGGTACCAGGTATGGGTCAAGTCATAGGATACTAATACAATGTACAGTTTTCAATTACAAAATATACTTTTCAAATTAGAACTTTTGATATACAAAACTAAGAACTTACCATTAAAGGGTTTAATCCATTTTATTAAACCAGTATAACTTAAAGGACCTTAGGTGGTTAACTCTATAATACCTTAGTTTATACACAAGGGTTATATATAATTCATACCATATAAGTAGTTGGATGTGTGCTTTCCGCCTCATTTTCTATTCCATGTTAGGTTCTGGGCTTAGGGCAGATTCATACAATTAACTATCTATTCGATACTAGATTATATATAGCTAGTATAAACTAAGTGATTATAGAAGGAACCACTGTGGTTACCATTTTTATTATAAGAAATAAGGGTTTTCCTAAAGAATCTTTTCATCAAATGTAAAGGAACTGTTACAGTGAACTCCGTGAGTACCAAGTGAATACGTCGGGGTTATATACAACGATGATCTAACAAACAATGGGATGTGTGCCTTCCGCCTCATTTCCTGTTCCTTGTTTGGTTATGGGCTTAGGGCAGATACACACAATCGATTGTTTCTTTACTCTGGGTTTTATATAACATGTATGTACTTATTACTCATAGAAAGGATTGTAGAGTAATTTTTACTTATCTTTCATTAAAGCAGGAAATATAGGATTTTCTGTAGGAGCATGCAAACTTTTCTAAACAGAACTTACAACTTACTACAACTTTCTACAACTTACTTACATCACTAAAATCTTATGAACTCACCAGCTTAAATGTTGATCTACGCTTTCAAAATAACTTGTATTCTCAGGAGACCAGTAGACACGTATGTGCTTTGGGAATTCAGAAGATGGAGCCGTATAGCTTCAAGTCTTGTTTGGTTATTTACATATGTATTCTATGTTTTGTGAACACACACATTGT
Source organism: Lactuca sativa (assembly GCF_002870075.4). NCBI lineage: Eukaryota > Viridiplantae > Streptophyta > Magnoliopsida > Asterales > Asteraceae > Lactuca > Lactuca sativa. The sequence continues at coordinate 209,253,807 of NC_056629.2, read as the reverse complement.
AAACACTTTCTTTCTAATGAAATGGTTTTTCATTACTTTGATTACTATGATGCATGTCTTGTGATACTAAACATGATGTCCTCCACCTCGAACGTTTCCGCCGTTCCGGTTTTTGTGTGTGACAGATTGGTATCAGAGTATTGTTTATAGTGAACAAAGTATATCAACCGATAAAAGATATACAACTATAAATACAATGGGGCTTAAATGCTTTGGATAATAAAATATCTTAAGAGTATAACAATAAGTTATAAAAATATACCTACTTGCTTATACATGTATACACTAGAACAAGTATCACAAGAAGAACATAACAGAAGTATTTAAAGGTTGAACATTGCGGTCAAACCTGGACAGTTATGTAATCATATCTAGGATCAATATAGCCTGATCAACTATATTCATTTGAGATGTGACCGACATGTGTTTGGGAGTGAGGTGGTGTTGCAATAGTCTTAAAACTTTCCTAACGTTAAGAGAATTCTAGATCAAGTACATAGAGTTAGAATACTATAGGAGTATTCTATGATACTATAACGTAATAACAAGTTTGAAACATACTAAGTACATTAGATTTAAAATAATATAGGAGTATTTTAGGCACTATATATATAACTTATGTGATAACTTAAAAGACCCTTACAGATAGGTCTATAATCTTGCAATGTATACTCCCAAGGTTATATATAATTGAGGTCTTATAGACTTAGAATTTGTGATCTACGCTTCACTACCCGTTCCTTGTTTGGTTGTGGTTTTGGAGTAGGATCACTTATTCGAAGGTCTATTTAATCTTGAATTATATACAACTTGTATATATTGTACAATTATAGGAGGACTCTGTAAGGATCACCCCATAATGTTTCACTTAATCTCATATATTCTTTAGACACTTCCATTCTCGTATGACAAACCCATATAGATGTAACCACTTCGTCATAGTAGACAACAGAAAAGTCAAGGAGGAACAAGAGCAAGTTCAAGAGAAGTTTTCAAAGTGGGATCAGCCGAGGTAACCAAATTGTCTTATGCGCCACACTAATAAATAATAATCTTGGTTAACTTAATGAGTTAGTGGAAACACTGCTCACATTAGATGTTAGGATTATTTTCTTACATGCAGTTGGTAACAGTTATTCAAGTAACATATATTCATTCGAGAACCCTGTGGAAGTCAAAACCCAATACACTCAGAACTAGGATAACCTTGTCTTTCAGCTTTCGGCTTATCTCCACTATTATAGACTTATTCCCATCTCATCTTTGTATTCTTTTAGCAATGATGCCTCGTCGCAGATCAAATAGACGCACTACCCCGATAACTCCAACTCCAACGCCACAATTCGATCTTGATGATCTCTAAGCAGTGATATCCTTCGTAGTGGCAACTGCTCTAGCTCACTTCGACGAAAGTGGTACCTTCGGATCTGGTAGCGGTACCCACATAGCCAACCCCGGAGATTCTCACGGACACCCAAGGGAGTGTTCATATAAGGACTTCAGGAACTACAAACCAAATTCCTTTAATGGAAATGGTGGAGTCATCACTCTGATGCGATGGTTCGAGAAAACAGATTCGGTCTTCGAAATCTGTTTGTGCCCAGAAGGGAGCAAAGTGAAGTTTGCTGCTCGTAGCTTCTCCAAAAGAGCCCTAACATGGTGGAACAACCATTTTAAGTCACTGACCCTATCAGTGGCTAACTCAATAGGTTGGGAGAAGCTAAAAGAGTTAATGTTGGAAGAATACTGCCCGTTGGGCGAAGTTCAAAAGTTGGAACAAGAACTATGGGAGCTCACTATGGTCGGCTCAAACATAGTGGCCTACACTGATAGGTTTAGCAACCTAGCAGCACTACGCCACGGGATGGTTACCCCGGAGAGCAAGAAGATAGAAAGATACATTTGGGGTCTAACTGCCCCGATCCAAGGAGATGTGTTGTCTTCTAACCCAGCCACATTTGATAGTGCCAAATGCCTGGCCCAGCGACTCATCGACCATGGAGTCCGCCATGGTGTAGAAGTCCTCGTTCCCGAGCCATCAAAGGGAGAGGACTATAAACAAAAGTCGGGGAGCAAGAGGAACAAGAAGTAGACAACATAGGAAACCCTGCAAGAGCAACAAACGAGTACTATGTACGCCGCCACAACACCTGCTACTCCAGCACTTACCAGTTGATATGCTGGAACCCTCCCGAAGTGCGGAAAGTGAAACTACCACCACACAGGAGTATGCCAGGAAATGCAGTGTCTGAACTGCTACAGAAAGGGACACATAGTCTATTTCTGTAGGGCACCGGCTCAACCGATCTCCCAAGTCCCTGGAATTGAAAAAAACCAAGCCTACTATGGCTGTGGCAAAGCTGGACACCACCAGAACAAAGAATTCAGGAGCAAATGGACGAATTTTGATGATCACCGCAGGAAAATCAACCCCAGAGTCATCAGCGAGCAGCGGTACGTCTTCGATCTATGAATTACTTTAAAAATTAATTTATATTTATATATAAGATTAAAACTTGGGGAACAACACTTAAAAGTAATTATAATAACTCACAATTTGAAACAAGTCACAGTATTCAAGAGAACTAAAAGATCCGTTCAGAGAAGCTAAGATGGTTGGGTATATACATCAAGGTTGTGCATAACTAACATTTTGTAGACTTAGAGTGAGTGAGTCCGCCTTAATTCATTTTCCTTGTTTGGTTGTGGATTTGAGGTAGAGTTACTCAGTCGACCGTCTTATTTATCTTAATTATTCATAACTTGTATATGGCAGGCAATCATAGTGGTACCAAGGAGGATCGTAGTATAAAGTATCAACACTAGTTATCAAAGCACTTTCATTGTATGTACTCGCACATAGCAGTACTATACGTAGAAGTGTTAACATTAAGGGGAAAGAGAAAGCACTAGAACGGTTACGAAGAGTACATTGTTGAACACACTGGGAGTACATTATCGTATAACAAACGTTTCTTTCAAATCAGTCAAAATTTTGTTCAGTATAGAGTCTGTTTCTATCATTCGTCATGAGTTGGCGTGGTCCTCACCATACTAAGTTCATTTGTTTTATCGCATTAACCGTCAGTTCGCGAAACCTCCGTCTTTCGTAACGATAGTCCAACCTAAACCTCAGTTTAGTCTTTCGTATTCTAAACCCCAAAGTACTCGTGCAAAGGGTAATTTGTCCTCCTAAGCCTTGTCGTCGTATGTTCCATAGACCATCACGAAATACCACTCGTCCAACAGACCAAGTTCGAGCACAAAGGCTAAGGACGAATACAACCCACCTATTACTATTCATTGTATACGCGAGAGTGGCATATAATTATGATTACGCAGATCTAGTATGTATGTTTCCGCCCTATCTCCTGTTCCTTATTTGGTTGTGGACCTGGGGCAGAGTCACACATCTGACCGTCTTACTAATCCTAATTATATGCGACTTGTATACATGAGGTAATAATAGATGAACCGAGTATGAGTCCTATCATGAACTCCAGGGCAAATTTGTCGGGTCTACGAGTGGGTATTCTGCAAATCAGAGGAGCGCAACCCCAGTAGTACAACTAAGAAAGCTAATTATGGGACAAAATTCCATCTAACGGCGGGATGATGTGACAACTCGAAAAAATTTTGCTTTGAAAACTCAGTCATTCAACTCAACTAAGTGTCAGACTCATTTGTAATGAGTTCTAGCCTTGTTAAAGGTCATTCTAAGGAGTTTTAGCCTAGTACACTTAAGGAATAAGTGTTAGGAAGTACCTGCTAAAGCCACTGTACAACAAATCAAGCATAAAGACCACCAAAAAGAAGGTCACGGCCAAGACACTTGAGTTTACGGCCGTAAACTCAAGGTTGGCCGTAAACTCCCCCTTATAGTCTCGTATCCTTCAACTTTCATTCATTAGTTCACTTTCACCGCAAGAACTTCTAATTCTCTCTCAAGTATGATCGAGTTCTTCATGTTAGATCATCAAAAATGTAAGTGTTCTTCCTTTGGTTTGTTGTTAACCCTTCTTAATCTAGTATCATCTCATGATTTCATCCATGGAAATCATCTTATTGACTAGATCTTCAAATCTTCAACTTCCACTAAGAACACCAAGAACACACACTAGTGTTATTGGCCGAAATTAACCCTTTCAAGCTTCAATATCGTGAGTACTCCTTTCCTTAACTTGTTATCTAGTTGAAACACCTGATTAGAGCCTTGAAACTATCAAGAATTCAAGAACAAAAGGAGTTTACGGCCAAGCAATCTCCCATGGCCGTAAACCCCTATAAGTATGCCATTTTGGCCGCAAACCCTTCTAAAGTGCAAACCTTTGACCTTGACACCTTAATGGATGTTCTAGGACCTTAAACCACACACTTTAGCATGTTTGACCATGAGCTTACGGCCGTAAATTCCCTTGGACGTAAACGCCATTGGTGGCCGTGAACTCTCCTTTAATCAATCACATGTGATTCAACACTCAATTTCAAGTGTTTCCTAGTCCCTAAAGGTGTTTCCTAGCATGTTAGTTGCTTTAAACACTATTTCCACGGCTATATATGCCAGTATATGTGATTTAGGACTCATAAAGTCTCGGGACTTCATTCGTGGAAATTCTCATCCTTACGCACATATTCGTTTGAATCACCCACATCAGGTGAGTTCATATCCCATAATGAATCTGTTAACCGTATTAAATGCTTTTAAAGGGAGGAATGCAAGTTGAATACAATGATAATTGTGTAAATGTTTGTTATAAATATCTTTCAAAAGATTTCTTATGTCTTAATAAGTTATTAAAACATTTCAAAAACTCTTTTAAAGTTATGTTACTTTATAGTTTAACAAAACTCCGTTTTTAAAGTACAAGCAAAACTTAGTAGTAAAATGAATCTTTTCAATAACAGTTCAAGTAGAAAACTAGTAAACTATAAGAGGTATAGTTGAGAGGTTCAGTTCATACTAGATTGTAGAACATACTATTATGAGAAATAGAACGAACACGCTATGATGAGAAACAAAGAGAACATACTACATACTAGACAAAGAGAACATACACTACACTAGTACATACAATACATATACAAGAATACTATAACATCAATGTGAGTCATCACTTTGGGGCATGGCATCACTGTTATGGCTCGTTTTGTAACCAGAGTCTCCTGAAGGGAGATCATGAAATTGTGTATAGATCTATACTGGACTGACCGTACTACACCTTGCTGCTAGCTACAGCTGGACCTGTAGGTCTACGGGTGACGAAATGTCATACCATTTCGACGTCTTCGAGCGTCGTGTTTTACTAAGTCGATCAAGTATGGTTACAACATATCACATTTTACCTTAATTAATAGTTGATTTAAGGTATTTAGTACAATAGTAGTTACTATATACAATACTACAGTACTTACATTTTCCCATTACTTTCATATTGTGACAGTTCCACTTGAAAGTTAATGCAAACTATTTTCGAATCAAGATAGTTATAAACTAGGGAAAACTTACGTTTTATAAACGAAAACAGAACAGTCGGGTCTAGTACATTCAGTAGAAAGAGACTATAATGCTAACCTTATGATTCCTGAATATATACATCAAGAGATATATATTAATAGTGTTGGATTAATGTCTAAGTCCATAACTATAATTGTTATGACTTGACCCGACCCGGCATGGTCATTTGGGTTGCATGGCATCATGCATTTGGATAGACTATAATGAGAGAAATAACACTTAAGGTTTGTTAATATATTTTAAGTTCTAATATATTAATAAGATTATTTAATTAGTATTGATCAAGAATTAATCTAGGATTAATTAAGTGATCAAAAGAAGACTAATTAAATATATGGGTTGATAGTGTAAATCATCTATAGTTGTATATTGGGCTAAGACTCCATGGATTATCAAGTTGGGCTAAAACCCATAGGATGCTTCATGGTGTATTTGAACCCATGGATCCAAGGAAATGGAAATCCATGACAATTAGGGTTTACCCTAATTGTGACACTATATAAAGATCTTACTGGTGACAAAATCGGCACTAGAATATATGTTAAAAGGGCTAGCCAATTTTATGAAGTGTGGATTTCTCTCTAATCTATTCCAAGTGTATTTGGTGTTGTGTGAACCATTTGAGGTGTCACACTTGGGGCACTAGGCACTCAAGCTTCATGAAGACATTCTACATCAAAGAGGTATGTAATTCTAACTTGATATATTCATATGAATCAATGTTATTATGCTAGTTAGGATGAATACCGTGGAAAGTTCATATTTGCATGTACAATAGAGAAAACATAGATCCAAGGTATTTAGGGTTGCATGTACACTTAGGAGTGTTAGAATGCTCAAAACCCAACAAATAGGATATGATAGGTAATAAGATGTGTGCTTTCCGCTTCATTTCTTATTCCTTGTTTGGTTGTGGGCTTAGAGCGGATTTACCCAGCCTATTATCCATTCAATCTTATATATATATATATATATATATATATATATATATATATATATATATATATATATATATATGTTCCGTATACATTAAGTCAACATAAGGGGTACCAGGTATAGGTCAAGTCATAGGACACTAATATAATGCCCAGTTTTCTAGTACAAAACATACTTTTCAAATTATAACTTTTGATATACAAAACTAGGAACTTACCAATAAAGGGTTTAATCCATTTTATTAAACCAGTATAACTTAAAGGACCGATAGGTAGTTGGATGTGTGCTTTCCGCCTCATTTCCTGTTCCTTGTTTGGTTGTGGGCTTAGGGCAAATTCACACAATTAACTATCTATTCGATACTAGATTATATATAGCTAGTATAAACTAAGTGATTATAGAAGGAACCACTGTGGTTACCATTTTTATTATAAGAAACAAGGGTTTTCTTAAAGAATATTTTCATCAAATATAAAGGAACTATGACAGTTAAATCCGTGAGTACCAAGTGAATATGTCAGGGTTATATACAATGATGATCTAACAAACAATGGGATGTGTGCCTTCCGCCTCATTTCATGTTCCTTGTTTGGTTGTGGGCTTAGGGCAGATATACACAATCGATTGTTTCTTTACTCTGGGTTTTATATAACTTGTATCTACTTATTACTCATAGAAAGGATTATAGAGTCATTTTTACTTATCTTTCATTAAAGCAGGAAATATAGGATTTTCTGGAGGAACAGAAAAACATTTCTAAACAGAACATACAACTTACTACAACTTTCTACAACTTACATCACTAAAATCTTATGAACTCACCAGCTTAAATGTTGATCTACACTTTCAAAATAAATTGGATTCTCAGGAGACCAGTAGACAGGTATGTGCTCTGGGAATTCAGAAGACGGAGCAGTATAGCTTCAAGTCTTGTTTGGCTATTTACATATGTATTCTATGTTTTCTGAACACACACATTGTAAACACTTTCTTTCTAATGAAATGGTTGTTCATTACTTTGATTACTATGATGCATGTCTTATGATACTTAACATGACGTCCTCCACCCCCGAACGTTTCCGCCGTTCCGGTGTTGGGGTGTAACATAAGTTAACATGTTTATAAATCAATTACATTATGCTGACAAAAATGAAATGTGTAACGCTTTAGCATCCCATCCTCAAAAGCAGTCGTTTACATGTTTTACAGATTTACTGAGAATACAAGTAGATTTGAAAAAGTGTCAACAATTAAGTTGGTGAGTTCATAAGTTTTTGAATGAAACGTCATGAACAGATGTGAGTCGGCAGGCCACATCGAACATAGAAATGAAACTACAACCATCATTATCGGCGATGAGCAATAGCTGGAGGTGACACCAACGTGATGGTGGCGGCGTAGGCTGGGGCAGCATAGAAGAGACGTGAAGAGAGAGTGTGTGTCGTACCCCCAAACCAAGGATGGCAGAAACGTCCGGGGGTGGAGGACTTTATGTATAGTATCATAACAATAGTATAATAGTGCTCAAAGTAAAAACAACCAACATAAATACAATTTAAAAAGGTACATCATAGTATAAGTTAACATGTTTCTAAATCAATTACATTAGGTTGACAAAAATGAAAATTTTAACGCTTTAGCGTCCAATCCTCAAAAGCAGCCATTTACCTATTTTACTGATTTCCTGAGAATACAAGTAGATTTGCAAAAGTGTCAACAATTAAGTTGGTCAGTTCATAAGCTTTTGAATGAAACGTTGAAATCCTTTCTTTGTAAAAGTAATATTTGTTCCAGAAAAGAAATCCAATATTTTCCTTTCTAAATCGTAATGTAGTCTTAAATGCCAAGACTAATAATGTACTAGTATTTTCCATATAAGTTGAAAATTATGCAAGTTTAAATCGACATAAACTCGTTTAACTGAAGGAAAACCCCGTAAATCTTATGTTTTGTTAATACCCCACGTGAGTTATTATAACCATACTATGACTCAGATGGCCTCGTAATACGACGTTCTTCAGGCGTCACAAAGTTAAATGACACTTGTCACCATAGACCTGCCCGTCTAACTGTTGCATGCAGCTCAGGTGTGGGTTTGTCAAACCCAATATAGATCTATACAAAATTATCACGCTCTCCCTACAAGAGACTCTGGTTACAACTTACAGGGCTTTTGATTTCGTTACTTTGGAAGTAGCATGAAGCGAATGTCTAACAAATTTATTCATTAACAGATTTATGTGAACTGAACTGAAAACCCCTTTTTGTATAAACCATGTACTTTGTATGCGCACCTCGTTTATATTAACTGAAAACCTTTGGTAATGAGTTTGAAATGTAAATGGAACATAAACTATACCTATTATAGTTTAACATAATAGTTTATAATGCATATGAAACATAAACTATATCTACCATAGCTTATCATAAGTGTTTGTAATGTATACGAAACATAAACTATACCTATTATAGTTTATCAAAAACATTTGTAATGTAAAGGAACCCTTTTCTATGTAAGTCGAATGTATAGCAAAAATATAAATATGTTTCTCATGCCTTGTCTTGTACTATTGGTAATGATGGAGGATTGTTACAAATCAGTGAGTATTTTCTATTATATAATTATACCACAACAACAAACACATGTAAAATATGAAATCCTCAAATATTAACACTTTGCTCAACATGTTACAAATTGTGATGTAGGTTATAAGTTGTTAACTTGTTTCTAACATTTCTACACTGTTTTGGAAAAATCATAGAGAATCATACGAAGTCAAAAACTAAATTCGTAAACTCGGAGTGTTTATAAAAATGTGTCTAGTTTGTTCGTAAATATTATTATGATTTTTAGAAGTCTCTAACTGGTGTGAAAACGTTCATATTCATAGACTGGTCCGAAGTCGTAGCTACAGTGATAGACAGTTTTGTAAAAATCACCATAAATTTGCAGAAAAATTGTGTGAATATGTGCACGTAGTCATTTTAAAGGTATAAACCTGAGCTATTTTGATCTAATACAGTTTTGAAAACTAAAAAGTTTAAAATGTTCAAAACAGTCCGTGAATGATCATTAACTTTTCTGTTGAAAGCTGATGTTTGCATTTAGTTAAGTTGTTGGTGTTTTAACTTGTATTCTCCCCCCTAAAACTTGAAGAAAACATGAAAATGTGGAGGTATGAACTCACCTTGAGTGAATTCAGTAGATGGATGATGAAGAAAAGAAGTTTCCAAGTCAAGAACACTTGGGAGATACTTGAGGATTTGAAGATCTACCAACAAATACGATGATATTTGTGTAAGGAAATCCATGATTTTAGTAAAGTAGTGAATAATGTTTATGTGTGGGAAGGAAAAATTACCAGAAACAGTGGAAGAACTCGTGACTCCTGGAGGAACTCGAGTTTTTAGAGAGAAATATGAGAGGGTGTAAAAAGTGTGTCTTGGAAGGAGGAGAGTGGGGTTTTATAGGGAAGAGAGTAAGGGATTAGAGTGAGTTGATGGAGAGATATGATTGAGGTGTGGGGAGATCTCTATTTAACTAAGGTAAGGTGGGAATAGTGACCTGGAGTGGTCATGGAGTGGGTGGGTGGTTGGTGTGATAGATTCTTGGCAAAGTTAACACTCCAAAGCCATAGCTTGTACAAGATTTTATCCAAAGATATGATTTTCCTTCAAAGATATGATTAAATTATGGGCCTATGGAGTTTAATATATAAAAATATGGGTTTGGGTGAAAATCCCGCGTTAAAATCATGAAAAACGGGCTTAAAACGAAGTCGTGGTCGAAAACCGGGTGAAAGGGGCAAAACTGTGAAGTTTCTCGGATTGGGCCGAAGATTCGGTCACTGCTGCTAGGCTGAAGGCGAAATAGATCGAAATGGACCGAAGGCGAAGGCAGGAAGAGAAGCGAAGGCGAAGGGAGGTTCGACTCTGACAAGTTCGTATTCGGTTCTGAGTAGTTCAGTCCCATCAGCAGAGTTTGGTCCCTATAGGGAGGCTTCGGTTCTAAGAGGGACTTCGGTCCTATAAGGGGGGTTTTTTCATAAGAACATCCCGTTTCGAGCGGTTTTTCACCAAGTTAAGTGTTGGGATGACCCGAATGATTCTAAAAAGTTAAAAGAGATTTTGAGAGAGATTTGGGAGAGATTTTAGATTGATAAAGAGAGATTGAAAGAGACTTTGTTTGTGACCTTTTTTAGTGATTTAGCTTCGCAACTCAAGGTTTATAAACCCCGTTAAGTCATGTTTAAGAGTCTTACACACCCCCGAAGGGTATGCAGTAGTGTTTTATTGTTTTGTTACCTCACTTACCCTGTTTAGGGTTTAAGAATTTCGATCATATGAACCTAGTATACAAGGGTTAACGGAGTTGACCGATTTGACTTGTTGACTTTATTTGACTTTGACTAGTCTGAAAGTTGACGATTGTCACAGTGTGGGACCCACCCATGAATCGCAAAAGCACCCCATGAACCACGTTTCCCGATCTCGTCGTGCCTTCTTCGTCTTCGTCGGCTATGAAACATGGCGACTGCTCCAATGATCCTTTAGTGGTGGTGAGGAGGTGACGACTGGGGGTGGAGAAGATAAGGTGGTAGCTGAGACATAACAACTAGGTTTAGGATTTGGCATGGAGAAGGTAACGGGTTTAATACCCATGTCCCATACAAACTTCATGAGGATTGACACTTCCAGCCCCTCCCATCTCTAACCTGTACAATCCAAGTCCAAATTTTACTCTTTTAACCCTCAACATTAAAATCCCTTACAACTTAGGTACAAAATTTACCAAACATCCCCCAATATCTTAATTATGACATATTCAACCCTTCCACTTCTTTAAATTAAATCAGAATAATTACCATGGAGCCCTAGTCTTCATAAATATTTATAAACTGAGTCCGAAACTTACACTTTTAACCCCCAACTTCTAAAATTGAGACAATTAGCTCTTCGAGACCATCCTTTTATATATAGTTATTTATTTTAGGGCTACTATTTATTTATTAATTTATTTATTTATCTAATAAATAAACGGGGTGTTACACCCAAAGTCAAAGCCCAACCAAACAACCCATAAATTAATTAAGGCAAATAGTCATAATACCTGGAAAAATCCTAGATGTTAGACTCCTCCACAATACGACCTTGTAGTCCTTCACGCTGCAGTGGTTGCGGCTATTACGACAGCCCTAACTCAATTCAACGCTAGCAGTACTAGCGGGGGTGGAGCAGCTGTTAATTCCACTCAAGGTGATGGTCACGTATGCTTTAGGGAGTGTTCATACAAGGGCTTCAACAATTGTAAACCCAGAGCTTTAACGGTAGCGGAGGAATCATTGCTCTGTCGTAATGGTTCGAGAAAACTAAGTCTATCTTTGAGATCCGCTCCTGCCCGGAGGGAAGCAAAGTAAAATTTGTTGTGTGCACCTTCTCGAACAGAGCCCTCACATGGTGGAATAGCCATGTCAAGTCGCTTACTCTAATAGTGGCTAATGTGATGGGCTGGGAAGCACTAAAGGACGTCATGATAGAGGAGTACTGCCCGAGGAGTGAAGTTCAGAAACTTAAACAGGAACTCTGGAGCCTAACCATGAACGGCTTCAACATAGTGGCCTACACTGCCAGGTTTAGTGATCTGGTGGCTCTATGTCCATGAATGGTCCCTGAGGGAAAGAAGATCGAAAGGTATATTTGGGGGCTGGTGCCTCCATTTCAAGGGAATGTGTTAGCTTCAAACCTCACTACCTTCGACAGTGCCAAACGATTGGCACAACGACTCATAGATCATGGAGCCCGCACACAAACAACAACACTTACTGTCCTAGAACCATCCAAAACAGCTGACAACAAGTAGAAGTTCTGGGACAAGAAGAAGAACAACGGGCCGCATAAATTTGCCAAGAAGCAGTAGATCGAGGCTGTTCATGCCGCGACAGCACCTGCTGCGAAACAGTATGCTGGGAGTTTACCAAAATGCAACAAGGGCAACTTCCACCATAACGGACCCTATCGGGAAATGCAGTGTGCTAACTCCAATAGGAAGGGGAACATTGTCTGTTTTTGCAAAGCCCCATCTAGACCGATCACCCAGGTCCCTAGCGTTGGAGTGGGCCAGGAATGCCTTGGGTGTGGTGAGGTTGGTCACTACAAGAGGAACTGCCCAAAGGCAGGGAACGCTGGTGGAGTGGGAAGGGTTTTGGCGATAGGCCATGACGAAGCGGTAGCAGACCCTACAGTGGTTACTGGTACGTTTCTCCTTGATAACTCGTATGGATGCATACTATTTCATAGTGGAGCGGAGAGGAGTTTCTGTTGGATTAGTGTCTAAGTCCATAACTATTTTGGTATGTACTTGACCCGATGGTGCATGGTCCTTTTGGGTTGCCTTCACCAAAGCAACTTGATAAGATGAATTATGGAGAGAAATGATTAAATATGATTTATTAATATATTATGAGAATAATATATTAAAGGAGAAATCATATTGTTTAATTAATATTAGTCAAGAATTAATTGGTAATTAGTTTTGTGACTAAAAGAGATTAATTAAACTTAAGGGGCTGGAATTGTAATTATAAGATAATTGCAATATGGGCTATGGATTGTCTTAAATTAAGGAGTGGACGAATTCTATGGGAAGCCCAAGTGGGAAATCGTCCAAGGCCTTAATTAAAGGAGTCCATGGGTTGCTTAGGGCTGAAGCATCCAAATTAGGGTTTCCTTGTTAGATAACCCTAATAGCCTCACTATATATATGACCCTTATGACCCAAAAACGTGGCTAAGCTTTGTTCTAGGGTTTCACACGTTTTTGGGCAGCCTCCATCCTCTATCCTCTTCCTCCTCTTGCTTATGGTGTTTGTGAACCATTAGAGGAGTGACATTTGTGACTCTAAGCTTTCTAAAGTCAATACAAGGAGATTTGGGATTGTTATTGCTACATAACAATCAAGGTAATATCTTATACCCATTCTCATGTTAATATGATTACTTGTATGCTAGAATTAGGGTTTATAGTCTTGGATAACTTGCATGTACAATAGAGAAACCTAGATCCAAGCATCAGGGTTTGTATGAGCACATAGGATGTTCTTAGGACCAAAACCCATCAGTTTCGTGAACAAAAAATTTGCACACTTACTTAAACAATAGCCACGAGCATTGAAAGAACCGTTCACTGTATAAATGGATAATGGAAAGACTGAGAGAACTAACTACATATGCGTAGGATGTACCCTATCTCTAGATAGCCATTCATTTTCAATCGACCTCATGCCTGTCTCAATTAAAAGTTTCGACGTCATTATCGGCATGCATTGGTTGAGTCTTCATCGTGCTGACATCATGTGTTTTGAGAAGGCCGTTCGTCTTAATCTACCGTTTAACGAAACCCTAGTTATCTATGGCGACAAACCAGGCACGAACCTTCGAATAATCTCAAGTATACAAGCCCATAAGTACTTACGGAAGGAATGGCATGCATTCCTTGCTCATGTAGTTGACATGAGCCAAGAGGCGAAAGACATAAAGAGCATCCCAGAAGTACGCGACTTTCCTGACATCTTTCCTGAAGAACTACCAGGATTACCACCACAACGTCAAGTCGAGTTCAAAATCGACTTAGTTCCAGGAGCTTCCCCATTAGCCAAATCGCCCTATCGACTAGCACTAGCTGAGATGCAGGAGCTATCAGGTCAACTAAACGAACTGCTCAACAGGGGGTTTATTAGACCAAGCTTCTCACCCTGGGGAGCACCAGTCTTGTTCGTAAATAAGAATACAGAATGTTCCGTATGTGCATCGACTACGGAGAACTAAACAAACTTACTGTCAAGAAACGATACCTTCTACCGTGTATAAACGACTTGTTCGACAAACTGCAAAGGGCGAACTACTTTTCAAAGATTAATCTGAGATCTGGGTATCACCAGTTACGAGTTTTAGAGGAAGATGTTACCAACACAGCCTTCCGAACTCGTTATGGACACTATGAGTTTGTAGTGATGCCATTCGGATTAACCAATGCGCCCGCAGTGTTCATGGACTTAATGAACCGGGTGTGCCATCCTTACTTAGATCAGTTCGTGATTGTATTCACCGATGACATACTTATCTACTCTCGAAGTAAGGAGGAGCATAGTCAACACCTACATCAGATCTTAGAAGCACTACGAGTGGAGAAACTCTATGCGAAGTTCTCTAAGTGCGAATTTTGGATTTGGAGAGTCGAATTCTTGGGTCACATGGTTAGCAAAGAGGGAATTCACGTGGATCCTTCCAAAATAAAGGCCATTAAGAACTGGTCAGCACCAAAGACGCCTACAAAAATTCATCAATTTCTAGGCCTCATTGGCTACTATCGCAGGTTTATTCAGAACTTCTCTAGGATTGCGAAACCGCTTACTTCGTTGACCCAGAAAGGTGTGACCTTTGACTAAGAAGAGAAACAGGAAAGGGCGTTCCAAACGCTAAAGCGAGCCTTATGCAGCGCACTGATATTATCCCTCCCAGAAGTGATAGAAGAGTTTGTGGTTTACTGCGATGCATCCAACCAAGGACTTTGTTGTGTTCTTATGCAACGAGGAAAGGTCATCACCTATGCCTCAAGACAACTTAAGATGCACAAAGTCAACTACACGACACATGATCTTGATTTTGGAGCAGTGGTATTTTCTCTGAAGATCTGAAGACACTACCTGTATGGTATGAAGAGAATTATTTACAAACCACAAAAGCCTTTAGCATATATTCGACCAGAAGGAGCTGAACATGAGACAACAACGGTGGGTCGAGCTACTCAATGACTACAAATGTGAAATTTTTTATCATCCCGGTAAAGCCAACGTAGTAGCTGATGCCCTAAGTCAGAAAGAATACAAAGGTTGTAGAGTCAAGGCATTGACTATGACGATCCATTCTCATCTGTCCACACAAATTTAAGTGGCTCAGCTAGAAGCCTTGAAGCGTGAAAATGTGGCGGGTGAATCCCTTAGAGGGATGGATAAGAACTTAGAAGTCAAGGCTGACGGAGCCTTGTACCTCATGGATCGAATCTGGACACTGAAGCTCGGTGGTTTCAGAGACGTGATCATGAATGAAACGCACAATACTCGATATTTCCGTTCACCCATGTTCAAATAAGATGTATACGAATCTCAAAAACTTATACTGGTGGCCTAACATGAAAGCAGAGATTGCTACCTTCATGAGTAAGTGTCTTACTTGTGCCAAGGTTAAGGTCGAATACCAAAAACCCTCAGGTTTCTTCAACAACCGGATATACCTCAGTGGAAGTGGGAGCGGATCACAATAGACTTCATAACCAAATTTCCCAAGACAACGGGTGGTCTCGATACGATTTGGGTGATCGTAGACTGGTTAACTAAGTCCGCACACTTCCTACCCTATTCTAGCATACAGTTCTAATAATCACATAACAGGTATACAAGGCATCCTTCCTAGATCCTTAGCCCTATTCTATCATGTAGATCTCATAGTCATCTCATATAACATAACATAACATGTATGAATATCTTGGGGAGAACTTACTTGAGCTCGGTCGGTCGCATGCATCACACACCTTATTCTTTCTCAAAACTCTTTATTTATTTTAAAAAATTTTGAAAGCTATTTTCTTGTAAAAATCCTTCAAGCCCTCGATTTGAGTCCAGACACCCCCCCCCCCCAGGTGTGTCCGAATCCCTCAAACCAAGGCTCTAATACCAACTTGTAACATACAAAAAACCGAGACCAAAAATTTTTGTTTTAATTATAATGCTCATAAAATATGTTTGAAGAAAACATTGTTGATATCACGTTGATTCATAAACCATAGTTACAAGTCTCAAAACCCATAGTGTCAAATAGTAAAAATATCAAAGTACAATCCCAGAAATCTCAAATGTGGAATCATGTGTGTGCGATGCGCTGCTACCCTGCCGGCTCCTTCCCCTTAGACAAAAAGGTACCTGAAACCAAAACTGAAAACTATAAGCACAAAGCTTAGTGAGTTCCCCCATCATACCACATACCAAACAAACTACACACTGTCAGGAAATTCTGGGGTGCCTGACCAACCCATGTCAAGCAGTTTTGGGGTGCTGACTTATCCTCCGGTCTATCCCAACCGGCAACTGGGACTATTTCACCCCTACTACTAGCAAATTATAATCATACTATCATGCTATCATAATCATACTATTAAGCATTCTTAGGGTACTGACCTACCCTTTGGCCCTAACAACCGAGGCGGGGGACTATTCCCCTCCTACTACCGCTATCACATACATCATCTCATACTAGCACATAAAGCACATCTGGTAATAGCAACCAAGATAATTATCACACAGACAATCATCTAAAGACAATCCATGCTGGTGGGCAGGCATTGTGGCCATAGACCCACCTCTACTGGAAGGTAACTCAGGTCAAAAAATGAGTGTCGAATCTCGCGGATAGGAGTCTCTAACAGCTGCTCTGATAACTCCCAGCTAACATAAACACATTAACACCCGATCAGAGTCTATAACACAACTTGGGGTAAAATGACCATTTTACCTGTTGGTCTAATTGGGACCTTCAAGAGTCCCAATTCTAGTCTATTAAGCCCAGTCCTCCAATGGCCTATTAAAGACCCCTTAAGGCCTACTGATTTCACAATTCCTAATTTGGGCCTCATCCCCTTAATTTGGCCCAAAAGCTCCAAGTCCCAAAGGTAACAATTCCAAGGGTCCAATCTTGGCCCAATAGGCCCAATGCTCTAGTTCCAGATTTCTAAGTCCAAAGTTGTACTTCTCAGTGGGCTATAGGGCCCCAAGCCCAGGCCCAGATCCTTCTGGCCTAAAAGCCCATGGTTGCCAACCTGCACACATACGTGCGAGGTACCTGGCAGGTACGCCCATCATACTCTTGTCTGCAAACGGAGGTTGACCGTAAATGGTAAGTGACCGTGAATCACCCCAGTACGCGCAACGTATTAGGGTTTACGCTTAGCGTGCTACCCATTTTCCTTGGGACTTCACTTCTGACTTAATCCATTAAGTCTTTACGTCCAAAATGTAGATTCAGGTCCTTTAAGGCCTCCCAAGCCATAAAGTTATGAACTTTAGGTGCTTGCATGTATGGTTGGGGTCAAAACATGATTTTGGTCCATTATACAAACTTTAAGACCATCTAACCCTTGCATGGTGTTGGCTTAACCACCAAGATCCGATTTTTATGACCCTAGGTATTTCTTAGAGTCCAAAAGGACAGCTCTTATGCTCTGGAACCAACGATACTCAAGCACTCCCAACAATGGGGTCAAAAGGACATAACCCCCCCCCCCCCAAATAAACAAACCTAAGCATACAATGGTCAAGTATGGAACTTGATAACTCAAAAGAGTCAGAAATGGTGCCAATCCTCTGAATCTACAATCTCTTTGTGGATCCTTGCTTCTTCTTCAAGCTCCTTTCTTCTCTTCTCACTAAAACAACACACAAACACTCTAAAATGACTTCTATAACACAAAGGCACACAAAGGGAGCTAGGGTTTTCATGGTGGCTGGGTTAGACTGAAGGGAGGTTGAACCAACAGGGATTATGTTCTTTATATAGGGAGCAAACTCTAATTTTAGGGTTTGAGGATCTGCACACGTACGTTGGGCGTACATGCATGGCTTCCGCGTTTCCTTTTCCTGAGTACGTTGAGCATACATAGCAATGTACGCCCTGCATACGAGGTTCCTTAGCCCACTCTAAAGGGCCCAAAGTCAAAGCCGAACCAAACAACCCATAAATTAATTAAGTGAAATACTCATAATACCTGAAAAAATCCTGGATGTTACAAATCTCCCCCACTTGAATTAGACTTCGTCCTCGAAGTTCGCTGCTACTGAAAACAGCTCAAGGTAGTGCTCCCTCATCTCATCTCCTGGCTCCAAGGTCCATTCCGAGCCCTTGCGGTGCTGCCATTGCACCTTTACCAGCTCCACCCTCTTGTTCCTCAGGTCCTTCGACTTTCTATCGAGGATCGCCACTAGCCACTCAATGTAGTTCAGGCTGTCATCCAACTGAATATCCCCCAAAGGAACCATTGTCGAGTCATCCACCAGGCACTTCCATAACTGGGAGACGTGAAAAGTACTTAGAATCTGACTGAGTTTGGCTGGAAGGTCCAGCCGATATGCCACCTTGCCTACCCGGGCTATAACCCTGAAAGGTCCAACGTACCTGGGGCCCAACTTGCTCCGCTTCCTGAACCGAATGACACCTTTCCAAGGTGACACCTTTAGGAGCACCATGTCCTCAACCTAGAACTCCAGGTCCGAACGACGCTTGTCAGCATAGTTTTTCTGCCCAACTCTGAGCAGTCTGGAGCCTGCTCCGAACCTGCTGGATCCTTTTTGTGGTCTTGAGTACCACCCCGGTACTCCCCATGACCCTCTGTCCAACCACACCCCAGCATATCGGGGTCCTACACTTCCTCCCATATAACATCTCGAAGGGAGGACGGTTGAAACTCTCGTGATAGCTGTTATTATAGGAGAATTTTGCCAAAGGAAGGTAAGTATCCTAACTACCTCCGAAGTCCAGAACACACGCTCGCAACATATCCTACAGAGTCTGGATGGTCCACTCACTCTGACCATCCGTCTGTGGGTGGAAAGCGGTGCTAAAGTGCAGATGAGTACCCAACTCGTCGTGAAACTTCTTCCAGAACCTGGAAGTGAACCGCACATCCCTGTCGGAAATCACGGAGACAGGCACCCCGTGTCGAGCTACAACCTCTCAGATATAGATATCGGCCAACCTTTCGGCCGAAATGATCTCTTGAATCGAGATGAAATGGGAGCTCTTGGTCGACCAATCCACAATGACCCAAATCGAGTCCACTCCCCGAGCGGTCTTGGGAAGCTTCATGATAAAATCCATGGTGATATCTTCCCATTTCCACAGCGGGATATCCAATGGCTAAGTCTTGTCGTGAGGCCTCTGGTGCTCGGCCTTGACCTTCCTGCAGGTCAGGCATCTCTCAACAAACCAAGCTACATCCCGCTTCATACAGAGCCACCAATAATCAAGATGAAGATCCTTGTACATCTTCGTCGCCCCCGGGATGGATAGAAAATCTGGATTTGTGCGCCTCCTCCATCAGTAAATAGCGCACGCCTCCATGGTAGGGGACCCACACCCTATGGTGCAGTGTCAACAACCCACGACTGTCATAATCGAAGGAGGGAACTTTTCCCACAATACGCTCACTCTTACGATGTTCCTCGTTCATGGCCTCCTACTGGGCCTCGCAAATCCGCTCCAACAGCGGAGTCACCATGGTCATCCTCATGCAGATATCCCTGGTCGGTGCTGCCTTGCGGCTAAGCGCGTCGGCCACGACATTGGCCTTTCTCGGGTGGTAAAGGATCTCACAATCGTAGTCCTTCACCACATCTAGCCAACGACGATGTCTCATGTTCAGATTCGGTTCATCCATGAGATACCTCAAACTCTTATGGTCCTTGTAAATGGTATAACAGACCCCATGGAGGTAATGATGCCAAATCTTGAGGGTGAAAACAAATGCCCCCAATTCCAAATCATGCGCTGGATAATTTGCCTCATGAGGATTCAGCTACCTTAACGCGTAGGCGATAACACGCCCCCTCTGTACTAATACCACGCCCAATCCCGAGATGGACGTGTCGTAATACACTATGAAGTCCTCCACACCCTCTGGCGGGGCTAAGATTGGCGCCTCGCACAATCTCTATCTCAGTGTCTCAAATGTGGCCTGCTGCTCAGGCACCCAGTGAAAGACTACGACTTTCCTTGTCAATCGGGTCAAGGGCACAACTATCTTAGAGAAGCCCTGAATGAATCTCTGATAATAACCTGCCAATCCCAAGAAGCTTCGAATCTCAGATGGAGACCTAGGGACCTACCACCTCATCACGGCCTCCACTTCGTCTGGGTCGACCGAAATACAGTTCTGGTTAACAAGGTGCCCAAGAAACTGCACCTCGCGCAACTAGAACTCACACTTGGAGAACTTGGCATATAGCTCTCCCTCCTCAAAGTATCCAACACCTCCTGTAAGTGCTCCGCATGCTGCTCCCGAGTCTTGGAATAGACCAAGATGTCATCAATGAAAACTATCACAGACCGATCCAACATCGGTCTGCACACGCGGTTCATGAGATCCATGAACACGGCAGAAGCATTGGTGAGCCCGAAAGGCATCATCACAAACTCATAGTGACCATATCGTGTCCGAAAGGTAGTCTTCTGCACATCCTCCTCTCTGACCCTCATCTGATGATAACCTGACGCAAATCAATCTTGGAGAACCAAGATTCCCCCTGAAGCTGGTCAAAGAGATCATCAATCCTCGGTAGTGGGTAACGGTTCTTCACCATTACCTTATTCAACTCCCGGTAATCTATACACATCCGATGCGACCCGTCCTTCTTCTTCACAAATAGAATCGGGACTCCCCAGGGTGAACTGGTCAGCCTGATAAATCCCTTATCTAACAGCTCCTGCAACTGTGTAGACAACTCTTGCATCTCAGGAGGAGCCAACTGATACTGTGCTTTCGCTATCGGAGCCGCACCAGGAACTAGGTCGATACTGAACTCTACCTGCCTCTCCGGAGGTATCCCATGCAACTCTTTTGGAAATACATACACGTACTCTCGCACCACTGGCACATCGCTCACCATCGCCTTACCCGTTTCCCGGGTTTCCATAACATAGACGACATACCCTGCGCAACCCTGGTGGAGTTAGCGCGTAGCCCTCGCTGCTGAACATAAAGCTAGTCCGCAGTGGCCCCTCGCCCTGAATAACCAACTCTCCCCCACTTGGGGTCCTGATCCGAACCAACTGCTACGTGCAGTCGATTACTTCCCCATTGGGGATCAACCAATCCATGCCTATAATAACCTTGTTCCCCCGCAATGGTATGGGAACCAAATCTACCAGGTAGCGCTCCTCGTACAACCTCAAAACACAATCTCTGAAAACCTCAGCTGGTCGCACTGATTGGTCCTCCGCAATCTCAATCTCTAGAGGGCAATCCAACTTGCCCGGGGACTTAGGGAACCTCTGGCTGAGCGCAAGAGAAACAAAAGATCGGGTAGCACCCGAGTCAAACAACACCTGAACAGGGATACCGTTCACATGGAACGATCATAAGCAAAGCATACAATATGGCATATCAATATCACAAGCAACATATATTAAAAGATTAGGGAGAAGAAATAATACCCGTCACCACATCGGGTGCGGCGTGTGCCTCCTTGGCTGTCAACTGAAAAGCGTGGCTCCTCACCACTGGAGCCTCTGACTCGACCTTTCGACCATCTGCAACTCATGCAATCGATGGAGTTAGCGCCACCATTGGTGTTGCTGCTACAACTGTTAATCTGGGGCAATTGGCCTTTTTGTGGCCCCTCTGATTGCAATGGAAGCAAATCAGATCTGATGTCTGAACAATGGGATCTGGGTAATACAATCCCTTCCAAAGTGCCCCGTCTTGCTGCACTTGTAGCAGCCCGACGATCCTGCTCTACAAGCTCCCTCATGCGGCCTATCACATTTCCTACAGCGACTCTGGCCCGGCTGGCCCTTCGACCTAGTGTCGGATCCCTTAGGTTTCTTCCCCGAAACCCCAGTAACTTGCTCTGTTTCAGCCTTCCTCTTTCTGAGGTGCTCCAAAATCGATCTCCCGCTCCCTTTCCCTGGCAATCATGGACTCTAGGATTAGGCAAGCTGAATAGCTGACATGCTCCCGGATATCAGCCCTCAACATATCATGATAGCGGGTCTTCCGCATCTCCTCATCCCCCGCATACTAAGGTACCAACAAGGCCCTTTCTTGGAACTTGGTGGTGATCTCCGCCATTGTCTCAGTAGTCTGCTTCATATCCAGAAACTCCATGGCCAGCTACTGAAGCTCCACAGCTAGCACAAACTCAGCCCTGAACCTGGTCACGAAATTCGACCAATTCATAGCCTCAATGGTTGGGGCTCCCAGTGAGTCACCGACTGACTCCCACCAATCGCTTGCTTTGTCTCTCAAGCATCCTGCAGAAAAAGGGACCTTCGACCCCTCTAGGTAGAAGCTTGTCAACTGCATAGACTCAATGGCTGCGATCCATCTCCTAGCAGCAATAGGGTCCTTCTCCCCATGAAAGTCTGGCGCACCACTCCCCCTGAAGTCCTTGAAGGACAGTGTGCACCTCCCTGACTAACTGAACGCCGAGTCACTCCTAAATGCACGGAGGCAATCCTCCATCAGCTCAATAATCCCCTCCTTGATTGACCCGAAAATGACTTGGGTAGCCTCAAGGATACCTCTAGTGATCTCAGACGCGATGAACTCGCGTAGCCCGTCATCAACCTGCTCTGATCCCGCACCCGATCCTTATCCTAATCATGATCCAGACCCTGAACCTCCTGCACCATGATGTGTAACCACCATTCTAAAACAAGACACATAAACTTTAGGGTCATACATACTCTCGAGAGGTCTCACACACTCTCTAAGTTCCCTGATTCTATCTTAGACTTCCTTAATTCGAGTACGGATCCTCTGCTTCCAGTAGTACGGGCCCATACTGATGGGTTTTGAGCATTCTAACACTTCCTAAGTGTACATGCAACCCTAATAACCTTGAATCTATGTTTTCTCTATATACATGCAAATTTCTTTTTCAAGGTTATTTCCTAACTAGCATGGCATGGGGAATATATGAAACATAAAAACTAGTAGAAATACATACCTTATTGTTGCTTGGATTCCTTCAAGACTTTGTGAGCCTAGCACCCCAAATGTTGTGCCTCAAATGCTTCACACAACACCACAAAACTTGGAATAACTTGAGAGAATACTTCTAGCACTCAAAATTGCTTATGCCCTCTCTAGTAACACTAGGTCACGATTTTGCTAGCCAAAGGGTTCC
This sequence comes from Lactuca sativa, assembly GCF_002870075.4. Lineage (NCBI taxonomy): Eukaryota > Viridiplantae > Streptophyta > Magnoliopsida > Asterales > Asteraceae > Lactuca > Lactuca sativa. The sequence continues at coordinate 209,230,405 of NC_056629.2, read as the reverse complement.
TTTTATAGTGGTGTCACAATTAGGGTTTCATTAAGAAGACCCATAATCGTCATGACTCTTCATTTCTCATGACCCATGGGTTTGTAACTCCCATGGACATCCATGGAGCTCCAAATGGTTACATCCACAACGCATAAACCATGGATCATTAATCCACCATAAAAGAATTGATGATTGTCATAATCAACCCTATCTATTTAATTAGTCTCACTTTGATCACCAAATTAATACTATATTAATACTTGATCAATACTAATTAAATAACACTATTATTAATATATTAGAACTTATAATATATTAATAATCATAAGTGCCATATTCTCTCATTTAGTCTATCCAAGTATTGCAATGCCATGCAACCCAAATGGACCATGTCCGGTCGGATCAAGTACATACCAAATAAAGTTATGGACTTAAACACTATATCCAACAGTCTCCCACTTGGATAAGTCTAATAAATATATTTGCAAATATGACTTCAAAATCCGACTAGCAATCGTAGCTCTTTCAAAGTCTCTTGGAACTGAGATGATGATGATACGCCATTTAAGATAAGTGATCATATAATCCTCTGCTCTCATGATATCAGCCGGACAAACACATGAAACATGGTCTTACTTATTGTCCAGCATTTGTTTCTCGATCTCCGATTTGTTTCGACATAGAACTAAATTGAACACATCAATTAGGTTCTGACCGGGCCCGGTACATAGGTCAAAACCAAATCATCAAGGGGCCCAGATATCGCTTCTATTTCTAGAAGGAACAGATAAACTTCGACTGATATGCTTGTACTAACTACTCGTTGAATTACTCACAAAGGCACGTTTTATAACATTGAGTTACCAATGCGTTTTCATACAATCAATGAATAACCAACTCATATCTCTACGTTTGAAGATTTATATGATATTACCGTCTCACGATCACTCGAGATAAATTCCATGAAGTACTGATGCAAGTGAGCGTGGGTTGAATCCAATACTCAGCCCTTATGAGTACTCATGAATGTTGTAGCAACCATTGCATTGTCTAAAGCACTTTAGACAAATCATACAAGCCAAATTCATGACAGTCTTGAATCAATACTTACTTCCAAAGTTTGACCGACTGTGGATGGTTTGAATAATAACATGATTATTCTAGAAGTAAAAACATGAAAAATTGAAACATAGTAAACAATCAACACAAGATAGTAACACCTTACTCATAAATAAATAACAACTTTTATTTATCATCAAATGTCAATTACATTTTACAAGTTTCGGGAATCTAATTATTGAAACTAATATCATCCTTCAGCCCAATGCGCCTTGCATGCTGTAAATGCTTAGCCCTGCTCTGTCCCTTCATGAGGGGATCTGTCGGGTTCTCATCTGATGATACCCTCTATGCCACGAGGAGTCCTTCTTATATTCTATGTCTGATGAAATGGTATTTTCTGTCAATGTGCCTAGATCTCCCGTGATCTCTTGGTTCTTTCGCCAAAGCAACTGCACTATCACTGTCATAGAAAATTTCCATTGGCTCCTTTATAGCTGGTACAACTCCAAGGTCTCCGATGAAGTTCTTTAGCCATATCGCCTCTTTTGCTGCCTCGCTTGCTACTATGTACTCTGATTCACAAGTCAAATCAGCTACTGTCTCATGCTTGGAACTTTTCCAAGTAATTGCTCCTCCGTTTAGGATAAAGACCCAGCCTGACTGAGAGGAGAAATTATCCCTAGCAGTTTGAAAGCTAGCATCACTATATCCTTCCACTCTCAAGTCCTCACTGCCTCCAAGGGTAAGGACCCATTCCTTAGTCCTCCGCAAATACTTGAGAATGTTCTTTACCGCTGTCCAGTGTGCTTTTCCAGGGTTCCCTTGATATCTACTGACCATGCTCAAAGCAAAGGCCACATCAGGGCGAGTACAGGTCATAGCATAAATGATCGAGCCCACAGCGGAAGCATATGGTATATGACTCATCTCAGCTATCTCAGCCTCTGTACTCGGACTCTGAGTCTTACTTAGCTTGGCATTACTCTGGATTGGTAACTCTCCTTTCTTGGAATCTTGCATACTGAACCTTTTTAGTATCTTATCCACATAAGTACTTTGACTAAGTCCAATTAGTCTCTTACTCCTATCTCTCAATATCCTTATCCCTAGGATATAGGCAGCTTCCCCAAGGTCCTTCATAGCAAAACACTTCCCAAGCCAGGCCTTAACCTCCTGCAAAGTTGGTATGTCATTTCCTATGAGAAGTATGTCATCCATATACAACACCAAGAAGCTAACTATGCTCCCACTAGCCCTGACATACACACAAGACTCATCCTCACTCCTAGAAAAGCCAAACTCTTTGACTTTCTCATCAAAGCAAAGATTCCACCTGCGAGATGCTTGTTTCAATCCATAAATGGATTTTTCAAGCTTACACACTCTATTAGGGTATTTTGGATCGACAAAACCCTCTGGCTGAGCCATGTAAACATCCTCAGCCAACTTCCCATTAAGGAAAGCGGTTTTGACATCCATTTGCCATATTTCATAGTCATGAAATGCAGCTATGGCTAACAACACTCTAATAGACTTAATCTTAGCTACTGGTGAGAAGGTATCGTCATAGTCAACTCCCGGAGTTTGAGTAAAGCCTTTCGCAACCAGTCGCGCTTTATAAGTGTGTACTTTCCCATCCATGTCGGTCTTCTTCTTGAAGATCCATTTGCACCCAACTGTCTTACGACCTGGTACATTGTCAACCAAGTTCCAAACTTGATTGTCATACATGGACTGAATCTCGGTGTCCATAGCCTCTTTCCATTTCGCAGACTTAGGGCCTACCATGGCTTCCTTATAATTATTAGGTTCATCCAAATCTATCAGTGTACTATCACCGATAAATGTATCTGATGGGATTAAAAACAACTTTTAATCTATGAAGATCGATTAGATCTTGAGCAAGTATATGAATGTAAAATAACAAGAACGCAATAATAAGAACAAAACAGCTTGAATCAAACGTGTCGAATGATTAAATAAAATCCTCAGAAGAGCTCGATTAAGAACATCAACTGTAGAGGATTAGAAGATTACAAGAACGATTAAAGAAAAATGTTGTACTCTGGATGAATCGCTATATCGATAATTTCTGCAATCTTAACCTAATATGCATGCAAGCATTTAACTTATATACAAAACATAAAAGGCTCACGGTTGGACAGGCCCAAACCGGAGAATACAAGGCTAAACTAACGAGCCTAAAAGACGCAACATCAAAACTATCTTCAGCCCTACAATCTCCCCCTTTGAGTCAATTTGGAGCGAGACCATCACTTCTTACATGGGTCGGCAGCTGAAGCTGGTACCTTCTTCTTCACGGTGCTAAACAGACACTTGGTTATTGAGAGGATGGTCTGTCTAAACCAGATGTACCAATTGATCATATCATTGAAGTACTTGATATCATCAGCCGAATTGTCTTTACACCGCTTGATAATTGATAAGACGTGTTCCAAGCAAGTTGTGGTGTAAAGGTGTTTGTCAGCTAAAGCGAAGAGACATTTTTGTCCTTCGGCTCTAGTGAACATCACTGAGTTTTGCCTTGGATCTATCTTACCCATTTGCATTTGATTTAGATCACTGGCCGATCCCACAGGTGCGACTTTCGGTTTCTTCTTAAAAACTATGGCGACCTCCTGATCCATTAGGGCAACCTCCATGATGTAGCAAGCCAACATCCTTTTGACATGGTCTATGATGGGACCATATTCAGATTCATCTGTCAGCAGGATATTGTACAAGACTATCCAGTCATGAGGATTCAGATTCGGCAGATCCGCCAGGGAGATGATGTGGGCAGTTCTTGCAAATCCTCGGATGAGCTTGAACTTAACGTTTGTGAATCTCCCCACGGCATAAGGCTTCAGCACCCGAACATTAACAATCTTCTGGGCGCTCCAGGTGAGGTATTGTGGGCGAGCGGCCTCCAGATAGAAGTCAATGAGCTCCCTGTCAAGCTCATCGTTCGGATGCGGGACTTCAAAAATGTTAGAGAAGGCGTGGAAGATGAACGCCTTTCGAGTCAGCGGCATATCAAACTGCGAATCGATAGAGTTGTTGCAGTCGAATGATATCACCGGCTCGAGCCATAGTATGCTTGGAGTCTCTATGGCCTCTTTTATCAAACGATCCCTGGTCCAGGCAGGGAAGAGCAACTTTCGGCTCTCAAGGAGATCGTGGGCTTCTTTTTGCTTTCATTCGGCTTCTTCAGCCTCACGCGCCACACGAATGGCATCGTCTTCAGCATTGCGACTGTTCTTTCTTTTTAACATGTCCGCAATGGTCTCCTTGTCTTCATCTTCATCTTCATCTTCATCTCCTCCCTCAGCTATGTTTTTGCCCTTGTTCTTCACACCCGAACCCGAGGCATGACCAGTTGGGGGTGGTTCGGTTGTGTGAGTAGCTTTGGAGGAAGGAGGTGGTTTCGATCCTTTCTTCTCATCTCCCCCTTGTTTCGGAATGGACACGAAACTCGGTAGGCGTTCAATCTTGCTTAAAAGGTCCATGGCCGGAGAGAGTTTTTCAGCGAGGGTACGCCTCACTGAGTGGTTAAGGATGGGGTCGTGTGCTTCCAGGATGTTTGATAGAGCTGCGTGGACATCCGAAACACACGTCTTTATGACCTCCCTCTCGGATCGAAGAGCTTCCAATTGTTGCTGGGAGTTGGAAAGCTGCGTGCTCTTGACCTTAAGGGCGGTAGTCTTACTCGCCAAGACGTCCATCAGAGAATTTTCTGCCGCAAGATCCTCTTGTAGCTTTGCCAGGCAGGCATCGATGGAGGCACGAAGTGCCGAGTTGTCGTCGCTAAGATGTTGTCTGAGAGTAGCGAACGAAGACAGCTCCGTCGAGACAAACTTGGCCAATTGTTGAACAACTGGTTCCAGAGTTGTCTTAGTGGCGTCGGTGCTCTCCTGCAAAGACTGCAGCAGGACAGAAGCGTCATTGAATAGTTTATCGACTTTTTCGGTCGCTGCCTCACAGGCTCGGGTGGAGGCGTCGATAGCAGCAGTTGCTGAGGCCACGGAATCATGTTGAGCCCTGGAGAAGGCGTCAACGATCTTCTGAAGGGCAGCTTCAGACAAAGATGACTATTGGTTGGAAGAGGAGGCGAGAAGTTGATCAACCTTCTCGTTAAGCTCGCGAAGATGCTTCTTTGTCACTGGAGCATCATCCTCCTCATCACTCTGAACTTGAAACGGACTATAGTAGACCGAATCGAAGTTCATGTGATCACCACCAAGGTATTGATCACCGCCATCGGAGGCGTCTTCTGGAGATTGAGGTGGTGGTGAAGCTGGGGGTGTTATTGGTTTGGTTGGTTCAGGTTGAGTGGGTGGGGGGTTAGTTTCTGGTGGTGGTTGTGTTTCGGTTTGTGGAGGTTCGGTTACTGGAGGGGTTTCGGTAACTGGTGGTGTTTCGGTTGATGTGGTGAATATGGGTGGAGGTATAGGGAATGAGGTTGGGGGAATAGTGGGGTTTATGGTGGGAATGGAAATAGAAATTATGGGTGGAGGTGAAGGAACTGGGGATTGATGAAGTTCCATCTCTGGGGTTGGGGACCGAGGTGGTGTGTTGCCTCGTTGAGGAGATTCGTCTCCTTGTGATCCTTCAGAGTCCGAACTCCCACCTTCGGATTCGCTTGAAGAGGAGGGAATAACGAGCTTTCGCTTCTGTTGGGTCTTCCTCCTTTTCGGCTGTGGGGATGAAGCAACCTTCGGTTGTTTTCGCTTCTTGGGAGAAGGTCCCTTTGGAGCTTTGGACATTTGCTTCCCTTCTCTGCCTTTTTGCCCCTGGCCACCGGTTTATCGGCATCATGAATCGATCGCAGCATGTCCGGTGTCAGTTCCCTCGGACCAGTTGGCCTAAACTCCTTGATCGTCCTGATCAGTCTGCTATCGGCGGGCACATCGGCATACATCGACTCCGGGATAGAGCCAATGAATGAGAATTTTGATGCATCGGATACGATGATCTTCTTGGTATGAAACGTACCAATAGAAGACATCGATGCACCATCGGCTGTTGGAACATTGAACTTGTCCATGGCCCATCTTGTGATCAAGATCCAGAACCGGGCCAACGACACCTCAGAGTGTCGGGAAGAGGAAGAGAGGCTCTGAATCAGCTGTTGCCAAAGGACAAACCCATAGTCCAGGTTTATCCCATTGTACACCCCATACATTATCGAAAGTAAAAGACGACTTGCACCGTCAGATCCTGAGCTCCTCTCTGACAGTCCCTTGAAGAGAACTGTAAATAACCCATTCCACTGGGGCGGTAGGCAGGACTTCTTAAACTTGGCGACGGAGGTGAGAACCTCTGTGTAGCCCATGTTATAAAACATGTTGTACAACATCCCAACCGGAATCGTCTCCGGGTGAACTCGCGATGGGTCAGCAGCAAACCCTAACATAGTGCAGAAACGGGGGCGAGAAATCGAGGTCTTGTGTTATGCCACTTCAAAGAATACCCTGTCGACGGCCTTGTCGTAGTAAGCCGTCGCATAGACCTGAGATAAGGCCACTATTGGCACCGTTTCGATCCGTGACAGTGCAGGAGCAAGCTGGGAGTACTTGAGGCATTCTATGACCGGCGACATATAGGAATCATACGCCAGTGGGTTCAGATCAATGACTAGGCATTGTTGAGGTCGGATGGGAAGAATCTGAGAAGTTGCATGAACAGAAGAAGATTTCGCCATTGTTGCAGGTTTGGAGAAGAAGATGAACGGGAGAGAGTTTGGGAGTATTTTTGCTTTGGGATTTATGGAGGCAGTAAAGAGGTAAAAGATGGTGTAGACGGCCTTGTATAATGGGTGATAAGAGAGAGAAAAATCATTTCAAATCTCTTATGGAAATACAAAACGGGTTTTTGAGTGACTGATTGGTGACAGTTGGGGCGTGCGATGATCACGTAGGAGAGAGAGTGTCAGATTCCTAGGATTACGCCGCCCAATAAGCGTCGGTTCAGAGAAAGGAACCGTTTCCATTTCCACACGCGCCTCTAATGCCAGAGTGATGACGCTTCAATATCGCACACGCGTCCTTTAAGTGTCAGAAAAAGCGCGGCCGTTTCAAATTCACGCGCTCTCCTTTTTACCGTCGTTTGAATTTCTTATCCTTTTAACTCCCGCCGAGTCAGCAACTTGTTGTCTTTTCCCCTTTTTAAACGGCTGTTTTGAATTAATGACCCACGTGGCTAGTTTTTTACCACAACTTCATTAGTAACCATCCAGTAATAATCCAGCCTGTAAAATAATTAGTAACGGAATTTTTGAAAATCTAGGATTTTCGTGCAAAGAGTGTAAAAGAAAAAGAAGTAAAGCAACTCTTTTTAGGATAATCTGTGATGTCAATAATGACACGAAACTGATGATCCCGGGCACGAATCTCTTCCTTCAAGGTCAAGAGAGACCTCAAAGTGTTAGTTTGGAATCCCGTTGAATTACGATCAAACATTTATTAATAAATGTTGAAAGGCTTCTTTTAATAAGGCTAATTAAAGGTGGTTTCGCTTTGATTCATCAATTCTATTCTTGATATAGGAAAGAAAGTGAACAAAGTACTTGTCAGACCGGTGTAGTCTGTTGAACAAGTAGGTTGGAGTTGATTTTGTTTTAGCTTTGATTAATATGAAATCTCATATGAAAATTTAAAACTGGATCCCTTGGTAAGAAATGTTATAGTGTGTAACAATTTCATGGGAATCACTCAAAAGAAAAAATGAGATTTCATGACGGTACATTCGTCAATCCATTGGTGAAATCTTGATCAAAATAATTGGTCACCGTCAATTCGTTGGTGTTGAATTTTGGGTTTCACTCAGCTCGTAGTGGCACGAAACTAAGATCATAAACACAGATGTTGTGTAACCATAAACCTCAGTGGTAGTTTCTGAGAGTCTCAAGGGTTACGTTGATGAAACGAATGTAATGGAGAAGGGTAATGGGGATGGTGTAAGAAAACATAGTACTTCTGCTGCGAATATAAGGACCAAGCAGGAAACTCTTAACTCATGTGAGAAAAGAATGAGGTAGCTCATGATTAGAATAAATATGTTAGCCTTATTGGGAAGACAAGGTTTGTGTATACCAGGTCATGAAGGTTATTATTCAAAATCTTATGAGGCTTGGGACACATACAGCAGCATGCTTCTAGGGACACTTAAGTAAGTCATCAAATACATCCCCATAAACGAATGAGCTCATACAAAAAAATAAAATATTTTTGGAGTTTTGATATTAAAAAAAAATAAAATTAAAAATAAAATTAAAAAAGAAAGAATTAAAAAAAATTAAAAAAGAGTTAAAAGAAAAAAAATACGATTTAAAAAAAAACTTTGGAAAAAATTGAAAAACCGAACCCGAACGTTCGGTTGGTTTCGGTTGGGAAAAAGTTGAAAAACCGAACCCGAGCGTTCGGTTGGTTTCGGTTCAGGAAAATTTTGAAAAACCGAACCCGAACCTTCGGTTGGTTTCGGTTCAGGAAAATTTTGGAAAACCGAACCCGAACCTTCTGGAGGTTTCGATTTTGGAAAATTTTAAGAAACCAAGGAGTTTAGATATGCAATTTGGAAAAACTTTTTACACAAAGACAAACAAATTTTGTACAAAGAAAATATACAACTCAGAAAAACTACCTTTGAAGTAATGAGTGAGTCAGATGGTTGAACCGAACCCGAACGTTCGGTTGGATTCGCTTCTTACGTTTGAGATTGAGAGGTAGTGTGAGGTACTGACTCTGATTCCATCATTCCTAGCCCTTGCAATATTTTATTGAATGATGCTTCTGGAAGAGCTTTGGTAAAGACGTCAGCCAGTTGATCAGTGGTTCTTACGAAGTGAACTTCGACATTTCCATCTTCCACGTGATCTTTGATGAAGTGATACCTCAGTGCTATGTGTTTGGTTTTAGAGTGTTGCACTGGGTTATGACAGATCCTAATTGCACTTTCGGAGTCACAATATAGTGGGATCTTCTTCATATTGAGTCCATAGTCTCGAAGTTGACTTTGGATCCAAATCACTTGTGATGTGCAGGATGCAGCGGCAATGTATTCCGCTTCGGCAGTAGACAGCGACACACATGTTTGTTTCTTGGATTGCCAGCTGACCAACTTCCCATCAAGAAATTGACAGCCGCCAGTTGTGCTTTTTCTGTCGAGTCCACATCCTCCAAGGTCAGCATCAGAATAGGCTTGAACGAAGAAGCCTGAGTTGGATGGATACCAAAGACCTAAGGAGGTGGTTCGCTTGAGATAGCGTAGGATGTTCTTCACTGCCAGCATGTGAGGTTCGCGTGGGTTAGCCTGAAATCGAGCACAATAACACACCGAGAACATGATATCAGGCCTGCTAGCAGTTAAATACATCAGTGAGCCTATCATTTAACGATAGAGCGTGATATCGACAGCCGGTTTATCTAGTGAAGGGGTATGCTTGGTGCCGAATGCCATTGGGACTTTGACTTTTGAGTCGCCCATCATTCCAAACTTCGCTAGGAGAGTCTTCGTGTAAGCTTCCTGATTAATAAAGATGCCTTCGGGTCCCTGTCTTATATTTAAACCAAGGAAAAAATTAATAGGACCCATTGAGCTCATTTCTAACTTAGTCTCTATCAACTTTCTGAATTCAGCTGTTAAGCTGGGATTCGTGGAGCCAAAGATGATGTCATCGACATAAATTTGAACTATCATAAGGTGGTTACCTTCCTTTTTGCGAAAGAAGGTTGGGTCAACCGAACCATGTTTGAATTTAGACATCTTTAAAAATTTTGTAAGCGTTTCATACCAGGCCCTCGGAGCTTGTTTGAGACCGTACACAGCTTTATCCAGAATATAGCAATGATTTGGATACTTTTCATTCACGAACCTAGGAGGTTGCTCCACATACACAGTTTCTTCGAGTTCTCCATTGAGAAATGCACACTTGACATCCATTTGGAAAACCTCAAAGTTTTTGTGAGCAGCATAGGCCAGGAATATTCTAACAGATTCTAGCCTAGCTACTGGAGCGAAAGTCTCTTCGTAGTCTATCCCTTCCTCCTGACAGTATCCCTTGACCACCAGACGAGCCTTGTTCCTTATGACATTACCTTCCTTGTCCATTTTGTTCCTGAAAACCCATTTGAGACCAACAACCGAAGCATCTGGAGGAGTTGGAATGAGGCGCCAGACTTTATTCCTTTCAAACTCGTTCAGTTCGTCTTGCATTGCTTGAACCCAATCAGAGTGATCGAGGGCAGTGTTCACTGTCTTCGGTTCAACTTTTGATACGAATGAGTTAAACATACAAAACCCAACCTTTGAAAATAAGGATGTCTGTTTTGCCTTCAGTTGAGATCGGGTTAGAACTTTTTCAGATACATCACCAACTACTTGAGAGATAGGATGATCTCTGGTCCATTTGGTAAGAGGAGGGTAATTCGGATCAGAGGTTGGGTCTAGTTCAGCATTGATCATTTCTTTTGGCTCAGATTGGCTATCGTAATCAAGCGTCATATCATCATGCTCCCCCTCAATTGATGAGTCTTGAGAAACATGAGGTTCAGGGGTTTCTTGTGGTGCTGGACTTTCAGACGTTGAAGCACCTTCGTTTGGAGGGGCATCTTCGGTTGGAGAGGCACCTTCGGTTGGTGAAGGACCTTCAGTTGAAGTTGTAGACCTTGGCTTCCCCTGGACTTGTGAGCTTGGCTCCCCCTCGACATGAGAACTTGACTCCCCCTCGACTGAAGCATTGTTGGATGGAGATTCATCAATGGGCGATTCTCCTTCATGCATTCTTTTTGCAGCATCTTCGACAATTTGCTTCATATGATCAACTTTGTTGTCAGCTGCACCTGCTTCTGAGAGAGAAGCTTTTTCCGGTTCGTCAAAGAGTTCCAGAAAATTCTCGTATAAATTGGCGATTGAGACTGTGACTTGGCCAGTTTGAGGAAAGATTTCCCCGGTAGAGTCTTCCATGGCCTGTAGCTTCTTGACATAGCTATCGTCGAAGGTCACATAGTATGTCTCTTCAATCCTTCTTGAACGTTTGTTTAGGACCCTATACGCCTTGGATGTGAGTGAGTAACCCAGAAAGATTCCCTCATCGGCTTTGACATCAAACTTGTTGCGGTGTTCTTTAGAATTAAAGATGAAACACCTTGAGCCAAACACGTGGAAAAATTTCACATTGGGCTTTCTGTTGTTTATTATCTCATATGGTGTGAGCGTGAATCGCTTGTTGAGATAGGACCTGTTCTGTGTAAAACAAGCAGCAGAAATAGCGTCAGCCCAAAAATAAAGAGGTAAGGAAGCGAAACTTAGCATAGTTCGGGCAGCTTCACACAAAGACCGGTTTCGCCTTTCGACTATTCCGTTCTGTTGTGGTGTGTAGGGAGCTGAGAAATTGTGACTAATTCCCTTTTCTGCAAGAAACTCTTCAAACTCCCTGTTTTTGAATTCGAGACCATTGTCGCTTCTGATGTTGCGAACGACCTTCTTGAGCTGGACTTCAATTTGCTTGATAAACACTTTCAGCTTTTGAGTCGCTTCATATTTGAGCTTTAGAAAGAACACCCATGTAAATCGTGAAAAGTCATCAACGATAACAAGAATATACTTTCTACCACCGATGCTTTCGATAGATGAAGGACCGCACAAATCGATATGCAGCAATTCGAGTGGTTCAACAACTTTTGTGTTGATTACGGATGGGTGACTTTGACGACTCTGCTTTCCCATTTCGCATGCAGCGCACAAATGCTCTCTGTCGAACTTGAGCAATGGAAGACCCCTAACATGACCTCCAGTGACAAGTCGGTTGATATCTTTGAAATTGAGATGAGAGAGTCTTCGGTGCCACAACCAGCTTTCGTTGGATTGAGCTTTTGATAGTTGGCATATGGCTGGGTTTCCTTTGATGGGTTTCATGTTTAGAGGAAACATTTCACCCTTTCGCTCTGACTTCAGAATCACTTTCTTTGTCTTTTTCTCTATGATTTCAGAACCTTCATCATCGAATGAAACTTTGAGACCTGTACCTCCAACAAGCTGAGATACACTGATGAGGTTGTGTTGGAGTCCTTCCACATAAGCCACCTTCCTTATAGTGAAGTCTCCATTTGTTATCAATCCATATCCCTTTATGGTACCGAAAGAGTTATTTCCAAACTTAACGTTGCCACCATTTGCAAGAGATCTGTATTCCCTGAGCTCCTCTTTCCTCCCTGTCATGTGACGCGAGCAGCCACTATCGATGTACCATTCTTCGTCAAACTGCTCGTCACTTATAACCTGCAAAAATTAAGCAGATTTAGGAACCCAAAGTTTCTTGGGTCCATGTGAGCTTTTCATGGGAACGGGAATAGTAAGAGAGATGTCAACTAGATATGTTCGTTTTATTAGAGTTGTTTCATCTTTCTTTTTAATGGTAAAGACTTTTATTTTGTTAGGATTGGGTGTGTTCGTTTTGGACTCTGGTTTGGATTCATCGACCTTCTGCTTTCCCTTCTGTTCAGCTGATGAATGAGGTTTTAGAGAACAAGCGGGATTAGCTTTAGAGCAAGATGGAGATGAATTGGTGGAAGTAGAAGAATTAGAAGAATGAGAATAATTAGAAAGAGAGGATTTGGATGGAGAAGACTTCCTGGCTGATGACTCTAGGTGACCCTTTTGCTTTTGATCATTGGAGGGGCTGACCTTCGAGTCTTGTTCTCTTTTGACTTCAGAGCCGAACCTCTGTGTTCGGTTGGAGTTGTTCTTGGAACCGAACCTTTGGTTTCGGTTGAAATCCTTTTAAGAACCGAACCTTTGCTTTCGGTTGGTATTTTCTTGTGAACCGAACCTTGGCTTTCGGTTAGTATTTTCTTGTGAACCGAACCTTTGCTTTTGGTTGTTGGAACTTTCAGGCTTTCTTACAGGATTGTTTTCATACTTCAGATTCTTGTCTTGGTGTGGGTAGTATGCATTCTGGGAGTGCCAGAATTGTTTCCTTTCAGAAAGGTTTTTCCTGTATCTTTGGTTCCTTGCAATCTTCCTATCCCTCATCTGCTTAGGTTGATGATGAACATTCGCTTTCGTTTTTGTTGTCTCCTTGGCTGGTTCCTTTTGAACTTCATGAGTTTTACTTTGAGCCGAGGGAGCAGAGGGAGTATCCGAAGAAGATTCAGTTTGCACTGAGGGAGTAGAAGGAATGTCTGAAGAGGTTTCACTTTGAGCTGAGGCAGTGGAAGAAATGTCTTCTTTTGCTGATCTCCCATCCTCCTGAGGAATATCTTTCGTACCACTGGTGCTTGGCTCACTGAAATTATCGGGCTTATTCAATGGTTCAGGTATGTATCTCCCTTTTCTCATCCAGGAGGTTCTTTCAGATAGGCCAACGGTTTCATTTCCATTATCTATTGGAGCTTCCCAGAAGTACTCATCACAGCCATCAGCATTGTCTTCATTTACAATATCTGTGAGCTCAGCTGTTTGATGTTCGGTTACTCCAGTCACTTTGTATACTTGATTCGGAGTGGTCCTGACCTTTTGATACACAACAGCTTTTTCTACCAATTTCGGGGACTTTTGTTTGGACAATCTAGCGAACTCCACAGAATTTTCAGAAATTAGATTTTTGTGGTTTTCAGTTTCGCTTTTAACAAATTTTGAGCAGTCAACCGTATCCTCTACAGAAATTTCACTCATGTTTTCGTCCTTGTTAAGCTCAGATGCATTTTCAACATCGATTTTATTTTCTGAGCTTACGTTGGTGTTTAGAGAGTCAAATTTTTGCATGGTTTCGGTTCTCAGTTTAAGTCTGTCATTTTCGTCCAAAAGATTTTTGAGCATGTCGTTGTGGTCTTTGGATTTGATGAAGGACTCAATTTTGTCCAGTCCATACATATAGGTTGGGTTGACATCATCAGACGATATCACACTCTCACAGTTGTAGGCTTTGGCATCGATTTCATCCTCCTTAAACTCTAGGAAGGGCAAAATCATGCGATGGATCTTTTGGCCTATCTCACAATCCAAGTGAAGTTGAGTAATATTGGAATATAAACGTTTAGCTATTAAACAAAAAACATTTCGTTGTTTTAACAATTTCAAATTGTCTCTCTGCAAATAAATGTTTTCGTCTTTAACTTTAACTAATTCTGACTCTTTTAACTCAATCCACATTCGCCGCTCCTCACTCTTCGACGCCACCCTGCTTAATTGATCAGTCAGGTTAGAATTGGTGACCCGAGTTTGAGTTAAGCTACTATCTAAATGAGAAAATCTTGTATTAACATTTTTTAGTTCTTTCTCATATGAGGATGGTGGTACTTTAGATGAAATAAAAACAGACTGTACCTTATTTATCAGTTCATCAAGCTCATTGAACTGCTGGCTGAGTGGTTTGGCTGTAAAGCACATATCCTCCTGTACCTTCGGTCCATCGCTTCCTCCATCGGTGTTGTATCCCCTTATTTGTGATACGTCAGTCACCATGAAGCATTTTCCTCCACTGCTTTCCTCCTTAGCCACATACGCCTTTCCATGGGTAGGCTTCCTCACTTCTTCATCTTCTGAGTCAGTAGACCAAACTTCTGTGCTACCGAACTCATCGTCATTAACCGAACCCTGCACAATAAGAGCATTAATAAAAGGGTTAGCGGTAGACTTCTTCTTTCTCAACTCATCCAATCTCTTCTGCAGCACGGCTTCCTCATCATTTTCATCTTCCTTTTCAGCCATCTTCTTAAGAACACAGTCCTTAGCATAGTGGTTCTTGCCACCACAGTAGAAACAGCTTACTCCAGAATCGCCATCTGCCTTCGGTTCCTTCTTGGGCTCTTCAGCCTTCGGTTCATTGTTCACCTTTTCAGAGCTGTAACTCCCCTGCCAGTTTCGGTTTTTGTTGCTGGGGAATCTCTTCTTTATGAACCTCTTAGGATTGGATACCATCATGGCATAATCCTCAGTCGTGAGGTCATATTCCTCCAAGTTGAGCTCTTCATCCTCCATCACAACTTTACTTTTAGATAGGAGGGCCAGCGAACCAAGGCTAGAAACAACATTCTTCTCTTGAACCACAATCTTCTCTTGGGACTTTAGAGTACCCACCAGTTTCGCCAAAGAGTATGATTTAAACTGCTCATGGGCTTTGACTGTGGAAACCACTGCTCTCCACTCAGACCTTAGTCCGTTTAAGAAAGTAACCTTCTGTTCAATAAGCTTTCTTTCAATGTCGTGTTTGATCATCTTTCTGAGAAGATGATTGAAGCGATCAAACGTCTGGGTCACCGTTTCTTCGGCCCCTTGCCTGAATTCTCCAAACTCAGATAGAAGCAAGGTTTGGATAGAATGTTCAAGATCTTCGTCTGTGGAATACGGTTCGCGAAGTCTATCCCATACTTCCTTCGCCATAGTACATGAGCTGACCAGTCTGAATGTGTCTGACTGAAGGGCGAATCTGATCAACCTTAACGCCTTAATATTACACTGGAATTTGTCTTTCTCGTCTTGTGCAATATCATTCACGTCCTTAAGCAGATCGTTGTACTCTTTTTGCGTTTTAATGATTCTGGATGTTGCAGAATGAGAAAACGGTCCATTGATGATGGCTTCCCAGATGAGATAACCATTGTCCTCCGATCCAATCACGTAATCTTCAAAATGATGCGCCCATACTTCATAGTCATGGGTGTATAAGATTGGAATCTTTGTCGTCGAACCAATGCTGTTGGAAATATTAATAGGGTTTGATTGCGTCGCGTCCATTATGATCGTAAAAACCTGTTCAAAGATTAGACTTGTAATAAAGCAGATTAGGGCAAAACAATAAATATTAAGATACGTCAATTAAGATGACGGCTCAATAAATATCGATGATTGCGGAAAACCCTAATGGAAATCTTTTTCACAGAAAAGATGTGTATCGATTACACAGCCTCCTGCTCTGATACCAATTGATGGGATTAAAACCCTAATTGTGATTTGATGAACAAGATGCGGAAAATAAGAACAAACACAAATAATGAAGATTATGTCGAATGATCACTCGATTTATTGAATTGTGAGGAACGAATTACACTTAAGAAATAAGAATCTAACTCTACAAGAAACCTCACGTGGCGGCTACATTTTGCCACACTCTTAACCCTAATAATGAATAATACATGACTATTTATAGGGAAAAGACAAGTCTTGGGCTTTTAACCTAGATCATTCGACATAATTTTTCTATCTAGTCCCCTGACTTTCAGCAAAGTGACAGTTTCAGTCTATATTTCAGAAAAGTTTGCAATTTTAAGGGCTGGTGAACAGTTTTGGATTTTTCAACGCTCGTATTTTTTCGTGAACAGCAAAATAATGATTCCATCAAGTCTTGGCGGTTCGGAAAGTCGTTTTTTTTTTAACGTCAAGTTTTCACGATTTTTTCGGATTTTTTTTTTATCTTTTTGTCGCGGGGGAGCATAGTAAATTTTTATCCATTCAAGATCATTCTCATGACCATTTGAAGGCTTTATAATCATGTTTTTGATTATAAATCGGGGGAGAATTTGGTATGGCCATTCGAAATTGGATTTGTGACATTTCAAAGTCGAAGATTTTTGATAAAGCTTGTGGGAGAATTATGAAGGTAGCTTTTTTACAGAAGTTCTTCATCGAGCTCTACTAAGGTTTTTACAGAGAAGTATCCTTTACAGCAGGAGTTCTTCATCGAGCTCTGCTAAGGACTTGGTATATCTCCGACTTCTTGTATTTTCTCGATCAAGTGGTGTTACGAATCTTAAAGTTTGGGTTGTTACATGATATTTTTTGATGGCTTATATCATTAGCTTAATTGAAGATCGTTGTGACTTGGAGAGGGAGCTCTTCAAAGACAAGAAGTGATTCAATTTCTTTGTTCCGAGATGGGTTTTATGGCGGGTTTGGTTTTCATGAAGATTCTTTGGGATTACATTCGAAAATGAAGTTTAAAGACATTACTTTAGTGCTTGATTTATATATCCTAGAGCCCGTGTTTGAAGACTATTGAAGAATCAAGATTCGTGGATTGCTTCATATATTCCTCGTTGCAGATCTTTTTATTTGCTAGATGCTTGTTTTGGAAGTTAAAGCATTGTCATCCATTCCATACTTTGAGGGGGAGATTGTAGGGTTTCAAAGCACTCCATGGATGATGGCAATGGGTCCCTTTGATGAATTCTAGGTTAAAAGCCCAAGACTTGTCTTTTCCCTATAAATAGTCATGTATTATTCATTATTAGGGTTAAGAGTGTGGCAAAATGTAGCCGCCACGTGAGGTTTCTTGTAGAGTTAGATTCTTATTTCTTAAGTGTAATTCGTTCCTCACAATTCAATAAATCGAGTGATCATTCGACATAATCTTCATTATTTGTGTTTGTTCTTATTTTCCGCATCTTGTTCATCAAATCACAATTAGGGTTTTAATCCCAACAGTATCACCTTCAGTGGTGATGTGATAACCATAATAAAATTCAGGTGTGTTCCTCACCCTAGTGGAACGACTTGGAGGTACAGACTCATCTATCAGCTCAATAGGAGTTTCCTCCTCAGGTTGGCTGACAGCATTTGAGGTTCCTTCACCACTTGACTCTTGAAGCTCTTCAAGGTCAATTTGCCTCCCACTGTCCCCTTGGCTTATGAGTTCTCTCTCACGAAAGACTCCTCTTCTTGCTACAAAGACCACATTGTCACTGGGTCTGTAGAAGAGGTCACCAAAGGATCTATGTGGGTAGCCGATGAAAATACACCTCTCGCTTCGGGGCTCAAGCTTTTCATGAGTCTCACGCCTCACAAAAGCTTCACAATCTTAAATCTTGATGTGGTCCAAATTGGGCACTTTCCCAGTCCACATCTCGTGAGGTGTTTTTGCAACCTTTTTAGTAGGGACTAGATTAAGGATATGGGTGGCAGTCTCTAAGGCATACCCCCAGAAAGAGATTGGTAACGAAGCTCGACTCATCAGGGAACGAACCATATCCAACAGGGTTCGATTGCTCCTCTCAGCTACACCATTCAACTGTGGTGTCCTGGGAGGTGTCAATTGTGAGACAATCCCACATTCCTTAAGATAGTCAAGGAACTCAATGCTAAGATACTCTACTCCCCAATTGGATCGGAGCATCTTGATGTTCCTGCCCAATTGATTCTCAACTTCCTGCTTAAACTCTTTGAACTTTTCAAAGGTTTCTGACTTATGCTTGATTAAGTAAATATATCCATATCTACTGTAATCATCAGTAAAAGTCACATAATAACGATTAGCATCCCTTGTAGCAACTCTGAAGGGCCCACACACATCTGTGTGTACAAGGTCCAACAAACCTTCACCCCTATCACAAGTACCTGTGAAGGGTGACTTTATCATTTTTCCAAGTAAACAAGACTCGCAACTATCATCTTACTTGAGGTCAAATGATTCCAAGACTCCAGCCTTTTGGAGTTGGCCTATGCGCTTCTTGTTAACATGTCCAAGACGACAATGCCACAAGGATGCTTTGTCCAAGCTATCAGAAGAATCAATATACAACACATTATTTCCTAAATTGTCTACAACATTCATAGCTTCATATATAACATCACAAGGTATTGCTTTAAAGTAGAATACAGCATTGTAATAAACATTAATAACACCATTTTTATTATCAAATGAAAATGTAAAACCTTGTTTGTACAAGCCATGAAAAGAAATAATATTTCTCGCCATTTCGGGCGAGTAACAACACTTATTCAAATCTAACATTAACCCATTATTAATCAATAAAGAATAATCTCCTATCTTGGTAACAGGTGATGCTTTCATGTTGCCCATGTCTAAGTTTATCTTCCCGTGCTCCACTTGCTCACTTCTTCTTAGTGCCTGCAAATCAGTACAAATGTGAATACCACACCCTGTATCAAGCACCCAAGAATTAGCATTAGATGAGTTGTTAGACAATATTGTGTAAATACCTGCATGGGTGGGTTTAACCTTCCCATCCTTTACATCTTGCAGATATTTGGCGCAGCTTCGCTTGAAGTGTCCCTTATCTTGGCAATAGAAGCACTGTGCTTCCTTTGGGTTCGAAGAAGGAGTAATGGGACCTTTCTTTGTCCCACTTGAAGAGGAACCATCAAGAGTCTTACCCTTGGTACCCTTTGAAGGGATTTTCCTCTTCTTACCCTTCCCTTGCCCAATTGCAAGAACAGGGGTTGTTAAAGGAGTAGAAGTAGCAACCGCTTTACGCTTAAGGCCATTTTCAGTTGTCCTTAAGAGTCCTTGAAGTTTGCTAAGTGTGACTTCCTCCTTGTACATATGATAAGTCATACAAAACTAATCATAACTTTGAGGTAAGGAATGGAGAATTATGTCAATCGCCGATTCCTCAGGGAAGTCAACATTAAGCTTTAGCAACCGGTCAACGAACCTCTGCATCTTCTGCAAGTGACCGGTGATGGGTTCACCATCCTTCATCCTTGCGGTTATCATGGAGGAAATGATTTCATACCTCTCTTGATGCGTGCTCTGATGGTACCTTTCCATCAGATCTAGGTGCATCTCATAGGGGTAGAAATCTTCATAAGATGTTTGGAGTTCCGGAGTCATTGTGGCCATCATGATGCAGGACACCTTGGTGGCATCCTTTTCATGTGCAATGAACTCCGCAAGCTCTTCTGGAGTACCAGTGGCTTCATTAACAACCTTAGGCTCCCTGTCAAGGACATATTCTTTGTCCTCATAGAGGGTAATCATCTTGATGTTTCTGATCCACTCATTAAAGTTGGATCCATCAAAGATGACCTTACCACACAAGTTCATTAGGGAAAAGGAGCCTATCGGGTTTGAGCTAGCAGCGTTATTGGAAGACATCTGGAATAAAAGGAAGATAAGTTTCATTAGATTAAGATTCCTTAATAAGTCACCCAAATGAAATATTAAGGCTAGGATCCAACAAACTATTTATAGGTGGAAGAGGGATGCCGTAATCCACACTATAAAATATTTGAAGGTAGGTAAATGACGATTTACCAATTTCCACCATAAGACGAAATATTTTATTATTAGGTTTTATTGGTTTTGAAACTCCTAGATCTTTTGAGATACATTGAACTTTTCAATGGCATGTTTGAATCTCGAATGTGCCCTCTCAAGTTTTTGACTGGGATGCCGAGGATCACAAACAAGGTATGAATAACCATACAAATTGACTTGGTACCCTTAACAATATTACCTAATTGACGTGCCGGTCAACCACACACGCTCCACCGATCTATAATAAAGTCAAGTTACCCTTTGCCACTCTTACTAGTCCATGTTAGTGTGCCGGTTAACCACACATGCTCCACTAACGACTTGGTAAGGTACAAAGTGTAATTTTATGGGCTAGCACCGAATTCACATTTTCCTAAAGTAACTAAGATTGGGAATTTATAATGTATAGTTACTATATAATTCATTATACTTTTAATGAGAATTTAAAGTCATATCCTACCCGTTCAGCTAACAACCCTCCACCGATCAAGGAAGCGGTGGGTGAGAGTGGACACCCATTAAGTCACCATTTTATAGGCAACAACCTTATACCCCCCCTTATAGACCGGCTTCGTGAATGAGGCCTACTAACGGTAAGAACGACATATTCTTATACATATCTATATAATAAAATTATAATAATAGTATAATTGTTGATTTTTAAACTTTTTAAAAATCTAAGGTTTAATTTGGAATTAAAGTATTAGAGTGTAAGACTTTTCAAATTCCAAAACTTGAGGGCAAGAACTGAAACTATTCCAAGTCTCTTCAATTTGTAACTTATGAGTTTTAATGGTTCATGAAGACTCTTCATTTTATGAAACCTCTTTAGTTCTTTAATCATAATTTAAAGAAGTGACATTTGGTTATCCATAACTCGAGGACAAGTTATGAACACCATCATTACAATTAAGATCATGAATTAAACACACATGGAGGTTACACATAATTCCTATGATCTTCTAAAAACTCATAAGAACACAAATTCATGCCAAGCAATTTCATGAATCATATTAACATATACATTCTTGAAAATTGATAAAAGTCATGTGAAAATGGGTTGACATAATCATTATCATTTTGAAAAACAGTTTTTACAAGTCCAAAACAGATTGGGATAATGATTTTAATCCATTTCCAGCAACAAAACACGAAAAGACTGCCCAGCACGCACCTACTCGTCGAATGCATGATCCTACTTGACGAGTAGGATGAATTTGTACATGGACTCGGCGAGTCCTCCCCATGAACTCGGCGAGTCCAGTCGACAGTGAGCAGAATTTTCGATTTTCAAGCAGTTTTGCATCAATTATACAGAAAACAAACCTAGGCTTTGATACCACTAATGGGTTATGAGCATTCTAACACTTCCTAAGTGTACATTCAACCCTAATAACCTTGAATCTATGTTTTCTCTATATACATGCAAATTTCTTTTTCAGGGATATTTCCTAACCAGCATGGCATGGGGAATATATGAAACATAAAAACTAGTAGAAATACATACCTTTTTGTTGCTTGGATTCCTTCAAGACTTTGTGAGCCTAGCACCCCAAATGTTGTGCCTCAAATGCTTCACACAACACCACAAAACTTGGAATAACTTAAGAGAATACTTCTAGCACTTAAAATCGGTTATGCCCTCTCTATTAACACTAGGTCACGATTTTGCTAGCCAAAGGGTTCCTTTTATAGTGGTGTCACAATTAGGGTTTCATTAAGAAGACCCATAATTGTCATGACTCTTCATTTCTCATGACCCATGGGTTTGTAATTCCCATGGACTATCCATGGAGCTCCAAATGGTTACACCCATAACCCATAAACCATGGATCATTAATCCACCATAAAAGAATTGATGATTGTCATAATCAACCCTATCTATTTAATTAGTCTCACTTTGATCACCAAATTAATACTAGATTAATACTTGATCAACACTAATTAAATAACACTATTATTAATATATTAGAACTTATAATATATTAATAATCATAAGTGCCATATTCTCTCATTTAGTCTATCCAAGTATTGCAATGCCATGCAACCCAAATGGACCATGCCGGGTCGGATCAAGTACATACCAAATAAATTTATGGACTTAGACACTATTTCCAACACATACTACCTTCCACATCTATCCATACTTTCTTCAAGGATTGCTTCGACTTCACCAAGTCCCTTTAACTAATACTTCTTCTCAACTAATGTAACGTCCCAAAATACGAGCCAAAAATTTAATTTTAAAAACATATACTTTGCAAACATTAGAAATAAAACATTCACCGATCATATCATTTCATAAAAGATGTCGCGTGTCTAGAAACTATTTTATAAAACATAATAATGTCAGAGTACAAATCCCCACGAAGATCTCATTGTGCAGAATACAAAGCGTGTATGTGATGTGCCGCTACCACGCCAGCTCCTTCCCCTTCGAAGAAGAAGTACCTGAAACCAAAACTGTAAACTCTAAGCACGAAGCTTAGTGAGTTCCCCCATCATACCACATATCATACACACTGCCGGTCAATTTTGGGGTGCCCGACCTACCTGGTACGGCCATTCTGGGGTGCCGACCTACCCGTGTCAAGCAGTTCTGGGGTGCTGACTACCCATGTCAAGACATTCTAGGGTGCTGACTAGCCATCGGTCCTAACAACCGATCCTCAAGGACTATTTCACCCCCTACTGCTACTATCACATATATCATAACATAGCATATTATCAGACATATCTGGGGTGTCCGATCTACCCTTCGGTCCTAACGACCGAACTTGGGGACTATTCCCATCCTACTACCACTATCACATATAACATATCATGCCAGCATATAAACATATCATCACATGTTGTCAGACATATCGGGGGTATCTGACCTACCCTTCGGTCCTAACAACCGAACTCTACCACTATCACATATACATATCATGCCAGCATATAACATATCACGTAGTAGCAAACCTAGATGATATCACAAAGACAATCATATAACATACAACTCCTACTCGTGGGCCGGCATTGTGGCTGTAGACCCACCGCTATTGGAAGGTAACTCACCTCGAAGTAGCTACTAATCTGTGCGGGAACTGACTGTCTTCTGCGGCTGCTGCTCCGGAAATCCTCCAGCAATAATTCCCACAAAACAATCAGTCAAATACTGCTAACCAACCTCAGGGTAAAATGACCATTTACCCCTAACTAAGCCAAGAGTCAAAGTCAAAGTCAATTTCTAGTTGACCCGACTCGCCGAGTTGGCTCGCCAACTCGTCGAGTCCCTATCCATTCGATTGACCATAATCTCGTCTCTACTCGTCGAGTTAGGCATTGAATCGACGAGTTTCCTTCTAAACTGATGTCCAATGGTCCTTCAGCCTACTCGCCGAGTTGTATGAACAACTCGTCGAGTTCATCTTTATCCGAAGAACACTCTATGCTGAGACTCGCCGAGTTGTATGAACAACTCGACGAGTCTATTCTTGAGGCAAGAAGATTGCCTTGGACTCGCCGAGTTCCTCCATGGGTGAGTCTGCCCCCCCCCCCCATGACTCACGACTCCACTCAGCAAACACGAAAAGGGGGAAAACTCGGGGACTCGCGACTCGACTCGCCGAGTTCGATGAACGAATCGCCGAGTCTTTCACATGCAATTACTATATACTTGATTTTTCTTGGATCCAGCTCATTCCATATGTAGATCTGGGTTCTTAGGGCTTGTTTAACACATAAAGTTTCCAACTTTACG
Organism: Lactuca sativa; assembly: GCF_002870075.4. Taxonomy (NCBI): domain Eukaryota; kingdom Viridiplantae; phylum Streptophyta; class Magnoliopsida; order Asterales; family Asteraceae; genus Lactuca; species Lactuca sativa. The sequence continues at coordinate 209,206,622 of NC_056629.2, read as the reverse complement.
TGTAAATAAACACCAATGTAGGTTTTAAGGCTCAAAATGCACTAAAAGAGTAGATCTAGGGCTTTCATGCAATATGGCTCCATAAAGGCAGTAGATCCGAGCTCCTGGAGCTCAATCATGCCTAGATCTAAAGGTTAATCAACTTATCACAAACCCTAATTCATAATCAAGCTTAGAAATGGCTCAAAAAGGACTTTAATGGAGCTCTAAGGGACTTTTAGCATGAAAACAAAAAGAAACTGAGTTATACCTCAAGGAATCTCTGAAATAACACCAAGATGTCTGGCCTCCTTCTTCTCCTCTTGATCTACTCTCCTTTTTCTCTCAAAATCTTTAAGAAATCACACCAAAGCACTTAAATCTCACAAGGAACGAGGTTAGGACGATATAGGGAGATCTGAGGTAGAAAGGGGAGAGCTTTGGGGCGCATATGATGGTTTAAATAGGGTGCAAACCCTTGAAATTAGGTTTTCATCAAACAGTGGGGACTCGCCGAGTCCAAAATATGGACTCACCGAGTCGCCAACTTAAACGTGTTCCATATCCTGGCTCTACGTGGCGAGTCGGACCTACAACTCGCCGAGTCCAAGGCTAAAATGCAAAATACTTAGATAAATTTTACATACCAGGAACCAGGTGCTACAAATCTCCCCCACTTATTTTAGACTTCGTCCTCGAAGTCTGCTGCTCGATCCTGAAACAACTCGGGGTAATGCTCCATCATTTCTTCCACCAGCTCCCAAGTCCATTCTGAACGCTTTCGGTGCTGCCATTGCACTTTCACTAATTCCACCCTCTTGTTCCTCGAAATCCTTCGACTTCCAGTCGAGGATTGCTACTGGGTGCTCAATGTAATTCAGGTTGTCATCAACCTAGATATCCTCTAACGGCACCACCGCTGAATCATCCACTAGGCACTTCCGTAGCTGGGAGACATGGAAGGTGTTGTGGATCTGGCTGAGTTCGGCTGGCAGATCCTGCCTATATGCCACCTTGCCCACCCGGGCTACAACCCTGAATGGACCAATGTATCTCAGGCCCAACTTGCCGCACTTCCTGAATCGAATGACGCCCTTCCAAGGCGACACCTTCAGGAGAACCATATCCCCGACCTAGAACTCCAGGTCTGATCGGCACTTGTCGGCGTAACTTTTCTGCCAACTCTGCGTAGTCTAAAGCCTGCTTCAAACCTGTTGGATTCTTTCGGTCGTCTTAACCACCTCCTCTATGCTCCCCATGACCCTCTGGCCAACTTCACCCCAACATATTGGGGTCCTGCACCTCCGTCTGTACAACATATTGAATGGAGGGTGGTCGATACTCGCGTGGTAGCTGTTGTTGTATGAGAACTCAGCCAAGGGAAGATAGGTATCCCACTTACCACCAAAGTCTAGCACGCACGCCAACAGCATATCCTCCAAAGTCTGGATGGTCCGCTCGCTCTGACCATCCGTCTGCTGGTGAAAGGCGGTGCTAAAATGCAGACGACTGCCCAACTCGTCATGAAACCTCCTCCAAAACCTGGAAGTGAAACGCACATCCCTATCTGAAATCACTGACACCAACACCCAGTGTCGCGCTACTATCTCCCTGATATACATATCAGCCAACTCTTCGGCCGAGATACTCTCCTGGATCGGAATAAAATGGGCGCTCTTGGTCAATCGGTTAACGATGCCCAAATCGAATCTACTCCTCGCGCAGTCCAGGGAAGCTTTGTGATAAAATCCATCGTAATATCTTCCCATTTCCAAAACGGGATATCCAACGGCTGCATCTTTCCGTGCGGTCACTGATACTCGGCCTTGACCTTCCTGCAGGTCAAACATCGCTCGACGTACCAAGCCACAACCCTCTTCATGCAGGGCCACCAATAGTCTAGACGAAGATCCCTATACATCTTCTTCGCCCCTGGATGAATAAAGAATCGGGATTTTTGCGCCTCCTCCATCAAGATCTGGCGCACGCCTCCATGATACGGTACCCACACCCTACGGTGTAGTGTCAATAATCCTCGGGTATCATAATCGAAGGAGGTGACTTGACCCACTATTCGCTCGCTCTTCCGATGTTCCTCCTTCATAGCCTCCTGTTGAGCTTCCCAAATATGCTCTAACAGTGGAGTCACCACCGTCATCCTCATACATACATCCCTGATCGGTGCCGCCTTACGGCTATGCGCATCGGCCACCACATTGGCCTTCCCCGGGTGATAAAGGATCTCGCAATCATAGTCCTTCACCACGTCCAACCACCGACGCTGCCTCATGTTCAGATTTGGCTGATCCATGAGGTACCTCAAACTCTTGTGGTCCGTGTAAATGGTACATCGAACCCCGTAGAGGTAATGCCGCCAAATCTTGAGGGTGAAGACCACCGCCCCCAACTCCAAATCATGCGTCGGGTAGTTCGCCTCATGAGGATTCAGCTGCCTCGAGGCATAAGCAATGACATGCCCCCTCTGCATCAGTACTGCGCCTTAGCCTGAGATAGACGCATCACAGTATACCACAAAATCCTCTACACCCTCGGGCAGGGCTAAGATTGGCACCTCGCACAATCTCCGCCTCAGAATCTCAAACGTTGCCTGCTGCTCAGGCCTCCATCGAAAGACCACGGCTTTCTTAGTCAACCACGTCAGGGGTACGTCTATCTTGGAGAAATCCTGAATGAATCTCCGATAGTAGACTGCTAATCCTAGGAAACTCTGAATCTCGGATGGAGACTTCGGAACCTCCCATCTCATCACGGCCTTCACCTTGGCCGGGTCTACTGAAATTTTGTTTTGGTTGACAAGGTGCCCAAGAAACCGCACCTCGTGTAACTAAAACTCACATTTGGAGAACTTTGCTTACAAGCTATGCCTCCTCAAGGTCTCCAAAACCACTCTTAAATGCTCCTCGTGCTCCTCCTGTGTCTTGGAATAAACCAAGATGTCATCAATAAAAACTATCACAGACCAATCCAGCATCGGTCTACACACACGGTTCATGAGGTCCATGAACGCGGCAGGAGCACTAGTGAGCCCAAACGGCATCACCACGAACTCATAATGGCCATAATGCGTCCGAAACGCGGTCTTCTGTACATCCTGCTCTCTGACCCTCATCTGATGATAATCTGAACGCAAATCGATCTTGGAGAACCAAGATGCTCCCTGTAACTGATCAAAGAGGTCATCAATCCTCGGGAGTGGGTAACGGTTCTCCACCATCACCTTATTCAGCTCCCGGTAATCTATACACATCCGATGCGACACGTCCTTCTTCTTCACAAACAGGATCGGGGCTCCCCAGGGTGAACTGCTGAGTCGAATAAATCCATTGTCCAACAGCTCCTGCAGCTGTGTAGACAACTCCTGCATCTCGGGAGGAGCCAACCGATAGGGTGCCTTGGCTATCGGAGCCGCACTAGGAACTAGGTCAATCCTGAACTCTACCTGTCACTCCGGAGGTATTCCAGGAAGCTCCTCCGGGAACACATTAGCGTAGTCTCGCACCACTGGAACCTCGCTCACCGTCGCCTTACCCACCTCCCAGGTGTCCATAACGTACGCGACATATCCCGCGTAACCCTGCTGAAGGTAGCGCCTAGCCCTTGCTGCTGAACATACTGTGGGTCCACGCTGTGGCCTCTCGCCGTGGATCACCAACTCTCCCCCACTCGGGGTCCTGATCCGCACTAGCTGCTGTGCGCAATCAATCACTGCCCCATTAGGGCTCAACCAATCCATGCCTATAATCACTTTGTTCCCACGCAACGGAATGGGAACCAAATCCACCAAGTAGCGCTCCTCAAATAACCTCAGGACACAATCTCTGAACACCGATGAGGCCCGCACTGATCGATCATCGGCAATATCTACTTCTAAAGGGCAATCCAATATGCCTCAGGACTCAGTAAACTTCTTGTTAAGCGCAAGAGAAACAAACGATCGGGTGGCACCCGATTCAAGCAACACCTGAACAGGGATACCGTTCACGTGGAACGATCTTAACGCATATAAACAGGGCACACATCAATATCATAACATCAAAAAAAATAGAGGGAAAGAATCATACCCGTCACCACATCGGGTGCGCCGCGTGCCTCCTCGGTAGTCAGCTGAAACACCCGGCTCCTCACCGCTAGAGCCTCTGCCTTGCCCTGCCGACCATCAGTAATCCACAGGGTAGCTGGAGTTGGTGCCTTTACTGGCGCTGATGCTGTCAACTGGGGGCGATTAGCCTTCTTGTGGCCCCTCTGGTTGCAGTGGAAACACAGCAACTCAGACGTTTGTATCACAGGTGCAGGGGCGGTACAAACCCTGCTGAAGTGCCCCGTCTTGCCGCACTTGTAGCAGCCCGATGATCCCAATCTGCATGCCCCATCATGAGGCCTGCCACATTTCTTGCAGCGGCTCGGTCCTGACTGGCCTTTCGGCCTACCATCTGGTCCCTTGGGCTTCTTCCCCGAAGCCCCTCTAGCCTGTCCCTCCTCTTTCTTCCTCATCCGGATGTGCCCCAGATCTATCTCCCTCTCCCTCTCCCTGGCAATCATAGAGTCCAAGGTGGGGCAAGCAGAAAAACTGACATGCTCTCGGATATCAGCTCGGAGCATGTCATGGTAGCGGGTCCCCCTCATGTCCTCATCACCGGCATACTGGGGAACCAACAATGCCCTCTCCCGGAACATGGCGGTGATCTCCGCCATAGTCTCTGTCATCTGTCGCATATCTAAAAACTCCATGTCCAGCTGTTGAAGCTCGACAGTCGGCGCAAACTCTGCCCTGAACCTGGTCGCGAGGTCCTATCAGGTCATAGCCTCGACGGTCAAGGCTCCCAACGAGTCACTAACGGACTCCCACCAATCCCTAGCTCGATCACGTAAACACCCAGCTGCAAACCTCACCTTCGACCCCTCAGGGCAGAAGCTAATCAACTGTGCTGACTCAATGTCTGCAATCCATCGCCTGGCAGCTATGGGATCCTTCGCCCCGTGAAAATCCGACGCACCACGGCCCTGGAATTCCTTGAAGGACAGTGTGCGAGATCTCGACTGGCCAGATGCCATGTCGCTCCTGAATGCCCTGAGGCGTTCCTCCATCAACTCAACTATCCTTCCTTGATCGACCCGAAGATAATGGGGATCGACTCAAGGATGCCTCTGGTGATCTCTGACGTGATGAACTCACGTAGCCTCTCATCTACTGGCTCAGAACCTGATCCCGAACACGATCCCTCTCCTGAACTGCCAACTACTGGCCTTGAGCGTAGTACTACCATTCTGAAATACATAAATAATAATCGTTAGCGATACTGATACCTCTGGAGGGATCACACCTACTACAAGTTCCCTGGTATTATCTTGGCCTTCCTCAGTTTGGGTACGGATCCTCTGCTTTCAGTAGTACGGGCCCATACTACCTTCTACATCTATCCGTACCTTCTCCAAGGACTGCCTTGACTCCACCAGATCCCTTTCACTACCGCTGATCACTGTTATGCTCATCCTAGGCTTGCCCTAGGAAAATCTCTAACTCCACCCTACCCGGTCCTCAGCTGCTGAAGGCCTCCTTATAACGCCAATTAGCCATTACCAGAATACCATCACATGTGGTGAGGCTCAGATAATCCTTCAAGTAACAGACTCGGCTCTACAACGGTTAGACTCAGACAAGAGTTGCGTAATAGGGCCAAATCTAGCACTCTAAGATTATTCAACCCTAATCACATGTGACGTGACGTATTCACCTAATGTCTAACTCCCATCACTCAAGAGTCCCACGAAGCACAAAGCAAGCAACATTCAGAAAAAAACGGAACAATCTTGATGAGATTTAAAACACAATAGCTTTTAATCTATAAAGATCGATTAGATCTTGAACAAGTGTGTGAAAGTGAAACTGTAAGAACGCAATGTAAATATCAAGGAAGAACACAATATTAAGAGCAAACAGCTTGAATCAAACGTGTTGAATGATTTAAATAAAATCCTTAGAAGAGCTCGATTAAGAACATCAACTGTAAAGGATTAGAAGATTACAAGAGAGCAAATACGTAAAACTCTGAAGCGCTAAAACAGAAATCTTGAATCTTAACCTAATATGCATGAAAGCGATAACTTATATACTATACATAAAAGGCTATCGGTTGGACAGGCCCAAACCGGTGAATACAAGGCTAATCTACGAGCCCAAAAGACGCAATACAAAATAGAACTTCAGCCCAACAATCTCCCCCTTTGCGTCAATTTGGAGCGAGACTTTCACTTCTTACTTGGGCCGGCGGCTGAAGCTGGTACCTTCTTCTTCACGGTACTAAACAGACACTTGGTTATTGAAAGGATGGTCTGTCTAAACCGGATGTACCAATTGATCATGTCTTCAAAATATTTGATGTCATCGGCCGAATTGTCCTTACACCGCTTGATGATAGATAGGACGTGTTCCAAGCAGGGAGTGGTGTAGAGGTGCTTGTCAGCTAACGCGAACAGACATTTCTGTCCTTCGGCTCTGGTGAACATCACAGAGTTTCGCCTCGAATCTATCTTGCCCATTTTCATCGTATTTAGATCACTTGCCGATCCCACAGGCTTGACTTTCGGTTTCTTCTTAAACACTGTGGCAACCTCCTGATCCATTAGGGCCACCTCCATGATATAGCATGCCAGCATCCTTTTGACATGGTCCAAGATGGGACTGTATTCAGCTTCGTTTGTCAGCAAGATGTTGTACAAGACTATCCAATCATGAGGGTTCAGATTGGGCAGATCCGCCAGAGAGATCATGTGAGCAGTTCTTGCAGATCCTCGGATAAGCTTGAACTTGACGTTGGTGAATCTCCCCACGGCATACGGCTTCATCACCCGAACACTGACAATCTTCTGGGCGCTCCATGTAAGGAATTGAGGGCGAGCGGCCTCCAGATAAAAGTCAATGAGCTCCCTGTCAAGCTCATCATTCGGATGCGGGACTTCGTAAATGTTGGAGAAGGCGTGGAAGATGAACGCCTTTCGAGTCAGCGGCATATCAAATTGCGAATCGACCGAGTTGATGCAGTCGAATGATATCACCGGCTCGAGCCATAGTATACTTGGGGTCTCTATGGCCTCTTTTATCAGTCGATCCCTGGTCCAGGCAGGGAAGAGCAGCTTTCGGCTCTCAAGGAGATCGTTGGCTTCTTTCTGTATACGTTCGGCTTCTTCAGCTTCACGTGCCACACGATTGACATCGTCATGAGTATTGCGACTGTTCTTTCTTTTCAACATGTCCGCAATAGTCTCCTTGTCTTCTTCTTCATCTTCATCTTCATCTCCTCCCTCTGCAATATTTTTGCCCTTGTCCTTCACACCCGAACCCGAGGCATGACCAGTTGGGGTTGGTTCGGTTGTGTGAGTTGCATTTGAGGAAGGAGGTGGTTTCGATCCTTTCTTCTCATCTCCCCCTTGTTTCGGAATGGACACGAAACTGGGTAGGCCTTCAATTTTACTCAATAGAGCCATAGCCGGAGAGAGTTTCTCAGCAAGGGTACGTCTTACCGAGTGGTTCAGAATGGGATCATGTGCTTCCAGGATGTTTGACAGAGCAGCGTGGACATCTGAAACACATGTCTTGATTATTTCCCTTTCGGATCGAAGAGCCTCCAATTGTTGTTCGGAGTTGGAAAGTTGGGTGCTCTTGACCTTGAGGGCAGTAGTCTTACTCGCCAGGACGTCCATCAATTTATTTTCAGCCGCAAGATCCTCTTGTAGCTTTGCCAAGCGGGCTTCAATGGAGGCACGGAGTGCCGAGTTGTCGTCGCTAATGTTTTGTCTGAGGGTAGCGAACGAGGATAACTCCGTCTTCACAAACTGGGCCAATTGATTAACGAGAGGTTCCAGTGTTGTTTTGTTGGCTTCGGCACTTTCCTGCATAGACTGCAGCAGGATGGAAGCGTCGTGGAATAGTTTATCGACTTTTTCGGTCGCTGCCTCACAAGCACGGGTGGAGGCATCAATAGCAGCAGTAGCAGAGACCACTGAGTCATGTTGAGCCCTAGAGAAGGCATCAACTATCCTCTGAAGGGCTGCTTCAGATAATGATGACTGCTGATTGGAAGAGGAGGCGAGAAGTTGATCAACCTTCTCGTTCAGCTCGCGGAGATGCTTCTTAGTAACAGGAGCATCATCCTCCTCATCGCTTTGAACTTGGAACGGACTGTAGTAGACCGAATCAAAGTTCAGGTGATCACCACCTAGGTATTGATCATCGCCATCGGTGGCGTCTTCTGGAGATGGTGGTGGTGATGCTGGGGGTGTTATGGGTTTGGTGGGTGCTGGTTGAGTGGGTGGAGGGTGAGTTTCGGGTGGTGGTTGTGTATGGGTTTCGGTTTGTGGAGTTTCGGTTACGGGAGTGGTTTCGGTGACAGGTGGTGTTTCGGTTGAGGTGGTGAAAATGGGTGGAGGAATAGGGAATGAGGTTGGTGGAATAGTGGGGGTTATGGTGGGAATGGAAATAGGAATTGTGGGTGGAGGGGAAGGAACTGGGGATTGGTGAAGTTCCATCTCCGGGGTTGGGGAACGAGGAGGTGTGTTGCCTCTTTGTGGAGATTCGTCTCCTTGTGACTCCTCAGAGCCCGAACTCCCACCTTAGGATTCACTTGATGAGGAGGAAAGGATTAGCTTTCGCTTTTGTTGGGTCTTCCTCCTTTTCGGTTGTGGTGACGAGGCAGCCTTTGGTTGTTTGCGCTTTTTGGGAGTAGGTTTTAGGGCTTTGGATGGTTTCTTCCCCTTGTCGGCCTTCTTCCCCCTTGCCACCGGTTTGTCGGCATCATGGATCGATCTCAACATGTCCGGAGTCAGTTCCCTCGGACCAGATGGCCCTAACTCCTTGATCGCCTTGATAAAGCTGCTTTCTGATGGTACACTCCCATACATCGACTCCGGGATAGAGCCAATGAAGGAGAATTTTGATGCAGCTGAGACGATGATCTTCGTGGTGTGGAACGTACCAACCGAAGACATCGGTGCACCGTCAGCAGTTTGGACATCGAACTTGTCCATAGCCCATCTTGTGATCAAGATCCAGAACCGAGCTAGTGACACCTCGGAGTGTCGGGAAGTGGAAGAGAGGCTCTGAATCAGCTGTTGCCAAAGGACAAACCCATAGTCGAGGTTGATTCCGTTGTAGACCCCATACATGATTGACAGGAAAAGACGACTGGCCCCGTCTGATCCTGAGCTTCGTTCTGACAGTCCCTTGAAGAGAACTGTGAATAATCCATTCCATTGGGGCGGTAGGCCTGACTTCTTGAATCTGGCAACGGAGGTGAGAACTTCCGTGTAGCCCATGTTGTAGAACATGCTGTAGAGCATACCAACCGGAATTGTTTCCGGGTGAACACGCGATGGGTCAGCAGCAAACCCAAGCATGTTGCAGAAGCGGGAACGAGAAATTGACGTCTTGTGTTCCGCCACTTCGAAAAAGATCCTGTCGACGCCCTTGTCGTAGTAGGCCGTGGCATAGACCTGAGAAAGAGCCACCATTGGCACCGTTTCAATCTTGGACAATGCCGGAGCAAGTTGGGAGTACTTGAGGCATTCAATAATCGGCGACATGTAGGGATCATAGGCTTCTGGGTTCAGATCAATGACAAGGCATTGTTGAGGTCTGATGGGGAGAATCTGAGAAGTAGCATGGACGGAAGAGGATTCAGCCATTGTTGCAGGTGTGGAGAAGAAGATGACCGGGAGAGAGTTTGGAATGTTTTTTTTTTTTTTTTTTTTTTTTTTTTTTTTTTTTTTTTGGAAATTATGGGGGCAGTAAAGAGGTAAAAGGTGGTCTGGATGGGTTTTTATAGTAGGTGATAGGAGAGAGAAAGATCGATTCAAATCTTTTATGGGAATATGGACGGGTATTTGAGTGACTGATTAGTGACAGTTGGGACGTGCGATGATCACGTAGGAGAGAGAGTGTCAGTTTCCTAGGATCACGCCGCCCAATAAGCGCCGGTTTAGAGAGATGAACCGTTTCCATTTCCACACGCGCCATTAATGCCTGATGGATGACGCTTCAGTATTGTACACGCGTCCAATAGTGTCAGAAAAAGCGCGGCCTCTTCAAATTCACGCGCCCGCCTTTTTACCGTCGTTTGAATTTCTATCCTTTGAACTTCCGCCGCGTCAGCATCTTTTGTCTTTTCCCCTTTTTAACCTGCTGTCATTTGAATAGAACGCCCACGTGGATTATTGGTAACCACAACTTCATTATGAACCATCCATTATTTATCCAGCCTGTAAAATGATTAGTAACGGAATTTTTGAAAATCAAGGATTTTCGTGCTAAGAGTGTAAAAGATAAGGAAATAAAGCAACTCTTTTTGGAATAATCTGTGATGTCAATTATGACACGAAACTGATGATCCCGGGCACGAATCTCTTCCTTCAAGATCAAGAGAGACCTTAAAGTGGTAGTGTGGAATCCCGTTGAATTACGATCAAACATTTATTAATAAATGTTGAAAGGCTTCTTTTAATAAGATAAAGTAAGGGTGGTTTCGCTTTGAGTCAACAATTCAATTCTTGATATAAGAACGAATGGGAACAAAGTACTTGTGAGACCAGTGTAGCCTGTTGAACAAGTAGGTTGGAATTGTTTATTAAGTGACTTGGATAAGTATAAAATCTCAGATAAACAATTAAAAATTGGATCCCTTGGGAAGAAATGTTATGGTGTGTAACAATTTCATTGGAACCACGTAAAAAAGAAAAGAAACTGAGATTTCATGAAGGTACATTCGTCAATTCATTGGTAAAAGCTTGATCAAATTAATTTGTCACCGTCAATTCTTTGGTATTGAATTTGGGGTTTCACTCAGCTCATAGTGGCACGAAACTAAGATCATAAACACAGAGGTTGCGTAACCATAAACCTCAGTGGTAGTTTCTGAGAGTCTCTAGGGTTACAGTGTTGAAACGAATGTTATGGAGAAGAGTAATGGGGATGGTGAAAGAAGACATAGTACCTCTGCTGTGAAAGAAAGGACCAAGCAGGAGACTCTTAACTCATGTGAGAAGAGTGTGAGGTAGCTCACGATTAGAATAAATAAGTTAGCCTTATTGGGAAGACAGGGTTTGTGTATACCAAGTCGTGAAGGCAATTATTCAAAATCTTATGAGGCTTGGGACACATACAGCAGCATGCTTCTAGGGACACTTAAGTAATTCAGCAAATATATCCCCATAAGTAAACGAAATAAAAAAAACATATTTTTGGAGTGTTTGAAATTTATATAAGAAAATAAAATAGAAAAGATTTAAAATAAGACAAGAAAAAAAAAACCTAAAAAAAAACTTTTGATAAGAAAACCGAACCCGAACCTTCGTTTGGTTTCGGTTCTTGAAAATTTTGAAAAACCGAACCCGAACCTTCGGTTGGTTTCGGTTCTTGAAAATTTTGAAAAACCGAACCCGAACCTTCGGTTGGTTTCGGTTCTTGAAAATTTTGAAAAACCGAACCCGAACCTTCGGTTGGTTTCGGTTCTTGAAAATTTTGAAAAACCGAACCCGAACCTTCTGGAGGTTTCGGTTTTGGGAAAAAAAAAATTTAAGAAAACAAATTTTGCACAAGAAATTTACAACTTAGAAAAACTACCTTTGAATTAATGAGCGAGTGAAATGGTTGAACCGAACCCAAACGTTCGGTTGGTTTCGCTTCTTACGTTTGAGATTGAGAGGTAGTGTGAGGTACTGACTCTGATTCCATCATACCTAGTCCTTGCAAGATTTTATTGAATGAGGCTTCTGGAAGAGCTTTGGTGAAGACGTCAGCCAGTTGATCAGTGGTTCTTACGAAGTGAACTTCAACATTTCCATCTTCCACATGATCTTTGATGAAGTGATACTTCAGTGCTATGTGTTTGGTTTTAGAGTGTTGCATCGGGTTATGACAGATCCTAATTGCACTTTCAGAGTCGCAATATAGAGGGATCTTCTTCATATTGAGTCCATAGTCTCGAAGTTAACTCTGGATCCAAATCACTTGGGATGTGCAGGATGCAGCGGCAATGTATTCCGCTTCAGCAGTAGACAGCGACACACATGTTTGTTTCTTGGATTGCCAACTGACCAACTTCCCATCAAGAAATTGACAGCCACCGGTTGTACTTTTGCGGTCGAGTCCACATCCTCCAAGGTCGACATAAATTTGAACGATCATAAGGTGGTTACCTTCCTTTTTGCGAAAGAAGGTTGGGTCAACCGAACCTTGTTTGAATTTGGACATCTTTAAAAATTTTGTAAGCGTTTCATACCAGGCTCTCGGAGCTTGTTTGAGGCCGTACACAGCTTTATCCAGAATGTAGCAATGATTTGGATATTTTTCATTCACGAACCCAGGAGGTTGCTCCACATACACCGTTTCTTCAAGTTCTCCATTGAGAAATGCGCACTTGACGTCCATTTGGAATACCTCAAAGTTTTTGTGAGCAGCATAGGCTAGAAATATTCTAACCGATTCTAGCCTAGCTACTGGAGCGAACGTCTCTTCGTAATCAATCCCTTCCTCCTGACAGTATCCTTTTACAACAAGGCGAGCCTTGTTTCTTATGACATTACCTTCCTTGTCCATTTTGTTTCTAAAAACCCATTTGAGACCAACAACTGAAGCATCCGGAGGAGTTGGAATGAGGCGCCAGACTTTGTTCCTCTCAAACTCGTTTAGTTCGTCTTGCGTAGCTTGAACCCAATCAGAGTGATCGAGGGCAGTGTTAACTGTCTTCGGTTCGACTTTTGATACAAATGAGTTAAACATACAAAACTCAACTTTTGAGAATAAGGATGTCTGTTTTGCCTTCAGTTGAGATCGGGTCAGAACCTTGTCAGATACATCACCAACTACTTGAGAGATAGGATGATCTCTGGTCCATTTTGTAAGAGGAGGGTAATTTGGATCAAAGGATGGATCTAGTTCAGCGTTGATCATCTCTTCAGGCTCAGATTGGCTATCGAAATCAAGCGTCATATCATCATGCTCCCCCTCAATCGATGAGTCTTGAGAAACATGAGGTTCAGGGGTTTTTTGCGGTGCTAAACTTTCAGGCATTGAAGCACCTTCGTTTGGAGGGACATCTTCGGTTTGAGAGGTACCTTCGGTTGGTGAAGGACCTTCGGTTGAAGTAGTAGAGCTTGGCTCCCCCTGGACTTGTGAGCTTGGCTCCCCCTCGACTGAAGCATTGTTGGTTGGAGATTCAACAGTAGGCGTTTCTCCTTCATGCATTCTTCTTGTAGCATCTTCGACAATCTGCTTCATATGATCTATTTTGTTGTCGGCTGCCCCTGCTTCTGAGAAAGAAGCTTTTTCCGGTTCATCAAAGAGATCCAGAAAATGCTCGTACATATTGGCGATTGGGATTGTGACTTGACCAGTTTGAGGGAAGATTTCCCTGGCAGTGTCATTTATGGCCTGTAGCTTTTTGACATAACTATCGTCGAAGGTCACGTAGTATGTTTCTTCAATCCTTCTTGATCGTTTGTTTAGGACCCTGTACGCCTTTGAAGTGAGTGAGTAACCCAGAAAGATTCCCTCGTCGGCTTTGACATCAAACTTGTTACGGTGTTCTTTAGAGTTAAAGATGAAACACCTTGAGCCAAAAACGTGGAAAAATTTCACATTGGGCTTCCTGTTGTTCAGTATCTCATATGGTGTGAGCGTGAATCGCTTGTTGAGATAGGACCTGTTTTGTGTATAACAAGCAGCAGAAATAGCGTCAGCCCAAAAATAAAGAGGTAAGGAAGCGAAACTTAACATAGTTCGGGCAGCTTCACACAGAGATCGGTTTCGTCTTTCGACTATTCCGTTCTGCTGTGGTGTATAGGGAGCTGAGAAATTATGACTTATTCCCTTTTCTGCAAGAAACTCTTCAAACTCCTTGTTCTTGAATTCGATACCATTGTCGCTTCTGATGTTCCGAACGACCTTCTTGAGCTGGACTTCAATTTGCTTGATAAATACTTTCAGCTTTTGAGTCGCTTCAGATTTGAGCTTTAGAAAGAACACCCATGTAAATCGTGAAAAGTCATCAACGATAACAAGAATATACTTGCTACCACCGATGCTTTCTATAGATGAAGGACCACACAAATCGATATGAAGCAATTCGAGTGGTTCAACAACTTTTGTGTTGATTATAGATGGGTGACTTTGACGACTCTGCTTTCCCATTTCGCATGCAGCACATAAATGTTCTCTGTCGAACTTGAGCAATGGAAGACCCCTAACATGACCTCCAGTGACAAGTCGGTTGATATCTTTGAAATTGAGATGAGAGAGTCTTCTGTGCCATAACCAGCTTTCGTCGGATTGAGCTTTTGATAGCAGACAGATTGCTGGGTTCCCTTTGATGGGTTTCATGTTCAGCGGAAACATTTCACCCTTTCGCTCTGACTTCAGAATCACTTTCTTTGTTGTTTTCTCTATGATTTCAGAACCTTCATCATCGAATGAAACTTTGAGACCTGTACCTCCAACAAGCTGAGATACACTGATGAGGTTGTGCTGAAGTCCTTCCACATAAGCCACTTTTCTTATGGTAAAATCACCATTCGTTATCATCCCATATCCTTTTATGGTGCCGAAAGAGTTATTTCCAAACTTAACGTTGCCACCATTTGCAAGAGATCTGTATTCCCTGAGTTCCTCCTTCCTCCCTGTCATGTGACGCGAGCAGCCACTGTCAATGTACCATTCTTCGTCAAACTGCTCGTCACTTATAACCTGCAAAGATTAAGCAGATTTAGGAACCCAAAGTTTCTTGGGTCCATGTGAGGTTTTCATGGGAACAGGAATAGTTAGAGAGATATCAACAAGATATGTTCTTTTAATCAAAGTTGTTTCATCTTTCTTTTTAATGGTGAAAACTTTTATTTTGTTAAGATTAGGTTGGTTTCCTTTAGGCTCAGGCTTGGATTCATCGTCCTTTTGCTTTCCCTTCTGTTCAGCTGATGAGTGAGATTTTTGAAGAAAAGTGGGATTAGCGTTAGAGCAGGATGAAGATGAATGAGTAGGAGTAGAATGACGAGGAGAGTTAGATTGAGAGAATTTGGATGGGGATTGACGTGTCATCCTTGCTGATGACTCTAGGTGACCCTTTTGCTTTTGATCGTCGGTGGGTTTAACCTTTAAGTCTTGTTTTCTTCTGACTTCATAACCGAACCTCTGAGTTCGGTTGGAGTAGTTCTTGGAACCGAACCTTTGGTTTCGGTTGAAATCCTTTTCAGAACCGAACCTTTGCTTTCGGTTGGTATTTTCATGCGAACCGAACCTTGGCTTTCGGTTGGTATCTTCTTGCGAACCGAACCTTGGCTTTCGGTTGTTGGAATCGTCATGCTTTCTTACGGGATTATTTTCATACTCCAGATTCTTCTCCTTGTGTGAATAGTATGCATTCTGGGAGTGCCAGAATTGTTTCCTTTCAGAAAGGTTTTTCCTGTACCTTAGGTTCCTTTCTATCTTTTTATCCCTCATCTGTTTAGGTTGATGATGAACGTTCGCTTTCGCTTTTGATGTAACCTTTGCCGATTCCTTTTGAACTTTAGGAGATTTTCTTTGAATCTTGGGAGCAGAGGGAATATCTGAAGAAGATTCAGTTTGTCCTGAGAAAGTGGAAGGAGTATCTGATGAAGTTTCACTTCGAGCTGTTGGCGTTGAAGGAATGTCTTCTTTTACTGAATGATCAACCTCTTGAGGAGTGTCTTTGGTACCACTTATGCTTGGTTCACTGAAATTATCAGGTTTGTTCAAGGGTTCAGGTATGTATCTCCCTTTCTTCATCCAAGAGGTTCTTTCAGATAGGCCAACGGTTTCGTTTCCATTGTCAATAGGAGCTTCCCAGAAGAACTCATCACAGCCATCAGCATTGTCTTCGTTAACAATAGCCGTGAGTTCAGCTGTCTGATGTTCGGTCACTCCTGTCACTCTGTATACCTGATTCGGAGTGGTTCTGACCTTTTGATAGACAACAGCCTTTTCTACTAATTTCGGGGACTTTTGTTGGGACAATCTTGCGAATTCCACAGAATTTTCAGAAATAAGATTTTTGTGGTTTTCAGTTTCGCTTTTCACAAATTCTGAGCAGTCAACCGTATCCTCTACAGAAATTTCACTCAAGTTTTCATCCTCGTTAAGCTCAGATGCGTTTTCAACATCAATTTTATTTTCTGAGCTTACTTTGGCATTTAGAGAGTCAAATTTTTGTATGGTTTCGGTTCTCAGTTTAAGTCTATCATTTTCGTCCAACAGATTTTTGAGCATGTCCTTATGATCTTTGGATTTAATGAAGGACTCAATTTTGTCCAGTCCGATTTGATAAGATGGGTTGACATCATCAGACGAAATCACACTCTCACAATTGTAAGCTTCGGCATCGATTTCATCCTCCTTAAATTCTAGGAATGGTAAAATCATACGGTGAATCTTTTTGCCTATCTCACAGTCCAAATGCAGTTGAGTAATATTAGAATATAAACGTTTAGCTATTAAACAAAAAACATTTCGTTGTTTTAACAATTTCAAATTGTCTCTCTGCAAATAAATGTTTTCGTCTTTGACTTTAATTAATTCCGACTCTTTTAACTCAATCCACATACGCCGCTCCTCACTCTTCGACGCCACCCTGCTTAATTGATCAGTCAGGTTAGAATTGGTGACTCTAGTTTGAGTTAAGCTACTATCTAAATGAGAAATTCTTGTGTTAACGTTTTTTAGATCTTTCTCATATGAGGATGATGGTACTTTAGATGAAATAAAAACAGATTGTACCTTCTTTATCAGTTCATCAAGCTCATTGAATTGTTGGCTGAGTGGTTTGGCTGTGAAGCACATATCTTCTTGCGCTTTCGGTCCATTGCTTCCTCCATCGGTATTATATCCCCTCATTTGGGATGCGCTTGACACCATGAAGCACTTTCCACCACTGCTTTCCTCCTTAGCCAAATAAGCCTTTCCATGAGTAGGCTTCCTCACTTCTTCGTCTTCTGAGTCAGTAGAGCAAACTTCGGTGCTACCGAACTCATCATTATTAACCGAACCCTGCACAATAAGAGCATTAATAGAAGGGTTAGCGGTAGACTTTTTCTTCCTCAACTCATCCAATCTCTTCTGCAGCACAGCTTCCTCATCCTTTCCATCGTCTTTTTCAGCCAGCTTCTTAAGAACACAGTCCTTTGCATAGTGGTTCTTGCCACCACAGTAGAAGCAGCTTACTCCGGAATCGCCATCTGCCTTCGGTTCCTTCTTGGACTCCTCAGCCTTCGGTTCATTATTTGCCTTTTCAGAGCTATAACTCCCCTGCCAGTTTCGGTTTTTGTTGCTGGGGAATCTCTTCTTTATGAACCTCTTAGGATTGGATACCATCATGGCATAATCCTCAGTTGTGAGGTCATATTCTTCCAAGTTGAGCTCTTCATCCTCCATCACAGCTTTACTTTTAGAGAGGAGAGCCAACGAACCAAGACTGGACACCACATTCTTCTCTTGAACAACAATCTTCTCTTGGGACTTTAGAATACCCACCAGTTTCGCCAAAGAGTATGATTTAAACTGTTCATGGGCTTTGACTGTAGACACCACTGCTCTCCATTCCGATCTCAGTCCGTTCAAGAAAGTAACCTTTTGTTCGATGAGCTTCCTGTCAATATCGTGTTTAATCATCTTGCTGAGAAGATGATTGAAGCGATCAAACGTCTGGGTCACGGTTTCTTCGGCCCCTTGCCTGAATTCTCCAAACTCAGATAGAAGCAAGGTTTGGATGGAGTGTTCAAGATCTTCGTCTGTTGAATACAGTTCGCGAAGTCTATCCCACACTTCCTTCGCCGTAGTGCATGAGCTGACTAGTCTGAATGTGTCGGACTGAAGGGCGAATCGGATCAACCTTAGTGCCTTAATATTGCACTGGAATTTATCTTTCTCATCCTGCGCAATATTCGTCACGTCCTTGAGCAAATCGTTGTAATCTTTTTGCGTCTTAATAACTCTGGATGTCGCGGAATGAGAAAACGGCCCATTGATAATGGCTTCCCATATGAGAAAACCATTGTCCTCCGATCCAATCACGTAATCTTCAAAATGATGTGCCCATACTTCATAGTCATGGGTGTATAAGATTGGAATCTTTGTCGTCGATCCAATGCTGTTGGAGATGTTAATGGGGTTTGATTGCGTTGCGTCCATAATGATCGAAATAACCTGTTCAAAGATCAGACTTGTAATAAAGCAGATTAGGGCAAAACAATAAATACTAAGATACGTCAATTAAGATGACGGCTCAATAAATATCGATGATTGCGGAAAACCCTAATGATAATCTTTTTCACAGAAAAGAAGTGTATAGATTACACAGCCTCCTGCTCTGATACCAATTGATGAGATTTAAAACACAATAGCTTTTAATCTATAAAGATCGATTAGATCTTGAACAAGTGTGTGAAAGTGAAACTGTAAGAACGCAATGTAAATATCAAGGAAGAACACAATATTAAGAGCAAACAGCTTGAATCAAACGTGTTGAATGATTTAAATAAAATCCTTAGAAGAGCTCGATTAAGAACATCAACTGTAAAGGATTAGAAGATTACAAGAGAGCAAATACGTAAAACTCTGAAGCGCTAAAACAGAAATCTTGAATCTTAACCTAATATGCATGAAAGCGATAACTTATATACTATACATAAAAGGCTATCGGTTGGACAGGCCCAAACCGGTGAATACAAGGCTAATCTACGAGCCCAAAAGACGCAATACAAAATAGAACTTCAGCCCAACAAATCTCAAGCAAATCTGTCCTCATAGAGAGAAACTGAACTAGCACACAATGTTAACTTCATACAATCATGCATAACTCAAACATGCTATCCTACTGCTGTCTACTCAATTCTACCATGCAGTTTCTCATACACTGAAGCACATAAAGTAGGCACATAAGGCATCACTCCTAGATCCTTAGTCTTATTCTAGCATGATGTTCTACTGAAACTGATAAACATAACATAAGCTTGTATGGGTACTTTAGGGAATACTTACTTGAGCTCGGCTGGTCGCGCACATCACACACTTCGTTCCTTCTTAAAACTCTTTACTTAGCTTTTTAGAAAATATTTTCTTCTTTAAAATCTTTTAGTCCCTCGATTTGAGTTCAGACACCCCTGAAGGTGTGTCCGAATCCCTCAAACCAAGGCTCTAATACCAACTTGTAACGTCCCAAAATAGGAGTCAAAATTTTCACATTAAAAACATATACTTTGCAAACATTAGAAATAAACATTCACCGATCATATCATTTCATAAAAGATGTCGTGTGTCTACAAACCATTTTATAAAACATAATAATGTCAGAGTACAAATCCCCAGGAAGATCTCATAGTGCGGAATACAAAGCGTGTATGTGATGTGCCACTACCGCGCCAACTCCTTCCCCTTCGAAGAAGAGGTACCTGAAACCAAAATTGTAAACTGTAAGCACGAAGCTTAGTGAGTTCCCCCATCATACCACATACCATACAATCACATATCATACATACTTCCGGGCAATTCTGGGGTGCCCGACCTACCCGGTACGGCCATTCTGGGGTGCCGACCTACCCGTGTCAAGCAGTTCTGGGGTGCTGACTACCCATGTCAAGCCATTCTGGGGTGCTCACTACCCATCGGTCCTAACAACCGATCCTCGGGGACTATTTCACTCCCTACTGCTACTATCACATATATCATAACATAGCATATTATCAGACATATCCGGGGTGTCCGATCTACCCTTCGGTCCTAACGACCGAACTTGGGGACTATTCCCCTCCTACTACCACTATCACATATAACATCATGCCAGCATATAAACATATCATCACATACTGTCAGACATATCTAGGGTGTCTGACCTACACTTCGGTCCTAACAACCGAACTCTACCACTATCACATATACATATCATGCCAGCATATAACATATCAGGTAGTAGCAAACCTAGATGATATCACAAAGACAATCATCTAACATACAACTCCTACTGTTGGGCCGGCATTGTGGTCGTAGACCCACCGCTACTAGAGGGTAACTCACCTCGAACTAGCTGTTGATCTGTGCGGGAACTGACTGTCTTGTGCGGCTGCTGCTCCGGAAATCCTCCGGCTATAATTCCCACAAAACACTCAGTCAAATATTGCTAACCGACCTCAGGGTAAAATGACCATTTACCCCTAACTAAGCCAAGAGTCAAAGTCAAAGTCAACTTCCAGTTGACCCAACTCTCTGAGTTGGCTCGCCAACTCGTCGAGTCCCTATCCATTCGATTGACCATAATCCCGTCTCTACTCGTCGAGTTAGGCATTGACTCGACGAGTTTCCTTCTAAACTGATGTCCAATAGTCCTTCGTCCTACTCGCCGAGTTGTATGAACAACTCGTCGAGTTCATCTTTATCCGAAGAACACTCTATGCTGAGACTCGCCGAGTTGTATGAACAACTCACCGAGTCTGTTTTTGAGGCAAGAAGATTGCCTTGGGCTCGCCGAGTCAGGGCATTGACTCGCCGAGTTCCTTCATGGGTGAGTCTGGCTTCCGACTCACTGAGTCCCCCCCCCCATGACTCACGACTCCACTCAGCAAACACGAAAAGGGGGAAAACTTAGGGACTCGCGACTCGACTCGCCAAGTCTTTCACATGCAATTACTATATACTCGATTTTGCTTCGATCCAGCTCATTCCATACGTAGATCTGAGTTCTTAGGGTTTGTTTAACACGTAAAGTTTCCAACTTTACGTGTAAATAAACACCAATGAAGGTTTTAGGGCTCAAAATGCACTAAAAGAGTAGATCTAGGGCTTTCATGCAATATGGCTCCATAAAGGCAGTAGATCCGAGCTCCTGGAGCTCAATCATGCCTAGATCTAAAGGTTAATCAAGTTATCACAAACCCTAATTCATAATCAAGCTTGGAAATGGCTCAAGAAGGACTTTAATAGACCTCTAAGGGACTTTTAGCATGAAAACAGAAAGAAACTGAGTTATACCTCAACGAATCTCTGAAATAACACCAAGATGTCTTGCCTCCTTCTTCTCCTCTTGATCTACTCTCCTTTTTCTCTCAGAAACTTCAAGAAATCACACCAAAGCAGTTAAATCTCACAAGGAACGAGGTTAGGACAATATAGGGAGCTCTGAGGGTGAAGGGGGCGAGCTTTGGGGGCGCATATGATGGTTTAAATAGGGTGCAAACCCTTAAAATTAGGGTTTCATCAGACAGCAGGGACTTACCAAGTCTAGATTATGGACTCGCCGAGTCGCCAACTTAAACGTGTTCCATATCTCGACTCTACTCGGCGAGTCGGGCCTACAACTCGCCGAGTCCAAGGCTAAAATGCAAAATACATCGATAAATTTTACATACCAGGAACCAGGTGCTACAACTAACCTCATCCTAGGCTTGTCCTAAGGTAGTCTCCGACCTACTCTCGGCCATCAGCTGCACAAGGAGTCCCTACCATATTCCCTAACTAGCTTGCGAATACTATTACATGTTCGCTTACTAGTTAGTTAAAGCTAGTGGGAATCCCTATAAGCACAAAGCAGGCAGCATTCGTGCATTAAGTAACCACTTCCAAGCAAAACCTAATCAGGCTATCATAATGCCAACTAACCAGCCCTAGCATACAGCTCTATAAGCTCATACATCAGGCATATAAGGCATCCTTCCTAGATCATAGCCCTATTCTAGCATGCAGTTCTCATAATCACATAACAGGCTTACAAGGCATCCTTCCTAGATCCTTAGCCCTATTCTAGCATGTAGTTCACATAATCATCTCATATAACGTAACATAACACGTATGAGTATCTTGGGGAAAACTTACTTGAGCTCAGCCGGTCGCACGCATCACACACCTTATTCTTTCTCAAAACTCTTTATTTATTTTTTAAATTTTTGAAAACTATTTTCTTATAAAAATCCTTCAAGCCCTTGATTTGAGTCCAGACACCCCTCCCCCCCCCCCCCCCCTGAAGGTGTGCCCGAATCCCTCAAACCAAGGCTCTAATACCAACTTTTAACATCCCAAAAACCAAGACCAAAAATTTTTGTTTTAATTATAATGCTCATAAAGTTTGTTTGAAGAAAACATTGCTGATATCACATTGTTTCATAAACCATAGTTACATGTCTCAAAACCCATAATGTCAAATAGTAAAAATATCAGAGCACAATCCCAGAAATCTCAAATGTGGAATCATGTGTGTGCGATGCGCTGCTACCCTGCTGGCTCCTTCCCTTTAGATGAAGAGGTACCTGAAACCAAAACTGAAAACTATAAGCACAAAACTTAGTGAGTTCCCCCATCATACCACATACCAAACAAACTACATTCTGTTGGGCAATTATGGGGTGCCCGACCGACCCATGTCAAGCAGTTCTGGGGTGCTTACTTACCTTCCGGTCTATCTCAACCGGCAAGGGGGCTATTTCACCCCTACTACTAGCAAATTATAATCATACTATCATGCTATCATAATCATACTATCAAGCATTCCTGGGGTACTAACCTACCCTTCGGCCCTAACAACCGAGGCGGGGGACTATTCCCCTCCTACTACCGCTATCACATACATCATATCATACTAGCACATAAAGCACATCTGGTAATACCAACCTAGATAATTATCACACAGACAATCATCTAAAGACAATCCCTGTTGGTGGGCTGGCATTGTGGCTATAGACCCACCTCTACTGGAAGGTAACTCACCTCGAAAAACGAGTGTCGAATCTCATGGATAGTAGTCTCTAATAGCTGCTCTGATGACTCCTAGCTAACATAAACACATTAACACCTGATCAGAGTCTATAACACAACTTGGGGGAAAATGACCATTTTACCTTTTGGTCTAATTGGGACATTCAAGAGTCCCAATTCTAATCTATTAATCCCAGTCCTCCAATGGCCTATTAAAGACCCCTTAAGGCCTAATAATTTCCCAATTCCTGATTTGGGCCTCATCCCCTTAATTGGGCCCAAAAGCTCCAAGTCCCAAAGGTAACAATTCCAAGGGTCCAATCTTGGCCTAATAGTCCCAATGCTCTAGTTCCAGATTTTTAAGTCCAAATTTGTACTTCTCAGTGGGCCAGAGGGCCCCAAGCCCAGGCCCAGATCCTTAAGGCCCAAAAGCCCATGGTTTCCATCCTGCACACGTACGTGCGGCGTACCTGGCAACTACGCCCAGCGTACTCTTGGCCGCAAATGGAGGTTGACCATAAACGGTAACTGACCGTGAACCACCCCAGTACACGCAACATATTAGGGTTTACACTTAGCATACTACCCAGTTTCCTTGGGACTTCACTACTGACTTAATCCATTAAGTCTTTATTTCCAAAATGTAGATCTAGGTCCTTTAAGGCCTCCCAAGCCATAAAGTTATGAACTTTAGGTGCTTGCATGTACGGTTTTGGTCAAAACATGATTTTGGTCCATTATACAAACTTTAAGACCATCTACCCCTTGCATGGTGTTGGCTTAACCACCAAGATCCAATTTTTATGACCCTAGGTGCTTCTAAGAGTCTAAAAGGACAGCTCTTATGCTCTGGAACCAACACTACTCAAGCACTCCCAACACTGGGATCTACAATCTCTTGGTGGATCCTTGCTTCTTCTTCAAGCTCCTTTCTTTTCTTCTCACTAAAACAACACACAAACACTCTCAAATGGCTTCTAGAACACAAAGGCACACAAAGGGAGCTAGGGTTTTCGTGGTGGCTGGGTAAGAGTGAAGGGAGGCTGAACCAACAGGGATTATGTTCTTTATATAGGGAGCAAACTCTAATTTTAGGGTTTAATGATATGCACATGTACGTTGGGCGTACTCCTGGTACGTTGGGCGTACGTGCATGGCTTTCGTTGTTTCCTTTTCCTGAGTACGCTGAGCGTGCATAGCAATATACGCCCCGCATACAAGGTTCCTCATGCCACTCTTAAGGGGCCGATGTAACATCCCAAAAATACAAGCCAAAAATTTTATTTTTAAATATGTTATTATGAAACCAGCAGTATCATAAAACATCCATAATATCATGGCATGCGAAAACCAAAGTAGAAATAATCAAAACATGTTATCATAAAACAATATCATAGTATAATCCCAAATATCTCATGTGCGGAAAACCATAGTGTGATGCGTTGAGATCGAGTCGACTCCTTTCCTTTAAAAACAAAGTAGGTGAAACCAAAACTGAAAACCGTAAGCACGAAGCTTAGTGACTTCCCCCATCATACCACACACCACACAATAACATACTGTCAGGCAATTTTGGGGTGCCTGACTTACCCAGGTCAAGCCATTCTGGGGTGCTAAACTTACCCGTCGGTCTATTTCACCTGAGTACTGGGGACTATTTCACCCCTACCATTACCACGCAATAATATAACACACATATACTGCCAGACAATTCTGGGGCGCCTGACCTACCCAGGTCAAGCCATTATAAGGTGCTTGACTTACCCATCGGTCCCTACGACCGACATACGAGGACTATTTCACCTCCTACTAATACCACATAATATCATAGCATAATCATACTGTCAGGAAATTTTGGGGTGCCCGACCTACCCTTCGGTCCTAACAACTGAACTTGGGGACTATTTTCCCCCTACTACCACTATCACATATAACATATCATGCTAGCACATAAACATATCAGGTAGTAACAAACCTAGATGAATATCACAGAGACAATCATCTAACATACAACTCCAACTGGTGGGCCGGCATTGTGGCCATACACCCACCGCTACTGGAAGGTAACTCACCTCACACTACTGAAGTCCCGTAGACACAATCCCAGCTACTGGTTGACAGATTCTCGAACTGTCAATATCAAACATCACCCTATTAATAATTGGGTCCCAAAAAAAAATCATACGTCCATGTTGGGGTAAAAGACTGATTTACCCCTATCTTGGCGTGATTGAAGCCCAAGGCCCAATCCAAAGTCCCAAAAGTTAACTATGGGTCAAAGCCCAACACATGGCCCAATTTTCCAAATTGGGCCTGATAAGTGCATAATTAGTTCATATTAAGTATATATTTTTATTCATTTATTAGTTTAATTATCGCATATTATGGACAAAAGGTACTTAAAAGTGTTAAATTATGTTTTTCAGTCCTAAGATGAAGCTTGGAAGCGAAAGGAAGCGGGAGAAACAGTTAGAAGATCGAGAATGGAATAAAGAAGGAAAACACTAAAAAAGGAACCTACTCGGCGAGTCATAACTTCTACTCGGCGAGTCCAATCGAAGGATCGAGAAGATAATGACTCGGGATCCCAGAGAGTTATCGCAATACGGGGAATGTGAGAGGGACTCGACGAGTCACCAGTTGACTCGACGAGTCGATTCGTATATTTAAAGATAATTCCACAGATCGATAAGGGAGAGTTCTGGGACGATTCAGAAGTGCTTTGCTACGATTGAGAAGCCTGAAAAACCCTAGAAGACGACGAAGGAAGCTAGAATTCAATTCCGGAGAGTAATTAAGGCAAAATTTCATCGTTCCACTTATTCTTTTGTTTATTCATCATGATTAAGCAACTTGACTTTGATTGTTTGCTGTTATTTACTTTAATTATGAGCTAAAACCTTTAGACTCTGTTTGGGGATACAAAGTTGACAATATGGTTTGATTGATTGGTAGGATTAATTCCAAGTTGGGGAATTTTTGTTATTTTAGCTTGCTAAAGAACCTTGTGTGTGAATAATAATTAATTTTCTGTTAATAGGAAGATAATTGATTAGCATGAACATCTATTGATTATTGTCCTCATATGATATATTGTGACCACATAGTCATATGTCTAGGATTAATGAATATGAAACTACAATTAATAAGAAAATTGAGTAAATTCATGTGCAAGCTTGTAAGATGACTATCAAACAAGAGGTTAATTAAAAAGAATAAATTAGTTAACTATTGCAAGTCTAACTTAACCCGAATAATTAATCTAGTAAATATAATTAAATTAGACAATTGGCCACTATTTGAGTTAGTTTATTTGCTAAGGATTAGGGTAGTGAACACAAATCTAATCACTTGAATCGGTAACCAACGAAAGAATTAATCCATTGCAGTATTACCTTTAAAATCAACCATAGAGTTAACCAAGTTGAACTAAACAGAAGTTCCTTTCCAATTATTGAATCTAGTTAAATCGTTATTTTATAGTTTTAAATTAGTAATAATTAGTAAGTTTCTACTCTTATAAAACTAGAGAAAAACCCCTGCTTCTTGATTAACTTAGATTAAATTAGTTTTTAGTTTAATTTGTCGTTCCCTGTGTTCAATACCCTGCTTATTTAGCTATGCCACAATTGATAGGTTCACTGCCTTTTGTGTGTTATTTGATAATTAAAAGTAGGTTTAAAACTAGTTGGTTTCACACACATCAGGGCCCAAACATTTATAAGGTCTCACCATAAGGCCCAACCATTTAGTCCAGTCTAACATTCAACATTCTAATGGCCCAATATCACATAATCATAAAGGACCAAACTATGGCCCAATTTTCAAAATTAGACACAACTCCTCATATGGGCCTTACTTCAAAGCCCATTAATTATTCTAGTCCATTTGCTTGATTTTGGATGGCCCATTAATAACACAATCATCAAGGCCCAATAGAACGGCCCAATATTAAACCCAAGTGAAATTAGGGTTTCACATAAAATAACGATTAGGGTTAAGTGTTTCTCACTTAACCCATTAATGACTTAATCCATTAAGTCCATCACTCTTCTAAATAACTCATACGGTGTGATTGGGCTTAATACACACATCCATTCCAATGGCCCAAATGTGGGTCCCGATAAGTCCAAGCCCATAAATCCAATATTAGGGTTTTCTAAACCCTAATTAGGGTTTCCAACCCTATTTTAGCCCAATAAGCCAACTAGCTAGGTCTTTTGATCAAGTAAGGTTCATTAGGACCATTAGGGATTCAAGCATCCCAAATAAATCAACACAACAAAGCAAAGCACACTGCCACCCGACACGGCGTCTAGTGGCGGCAGCCACCAACCTACGGTGGTGGTTTTGATATTTTCATTATTATTTTGGGCATCATTTACAATATACAACTTAATAACAACACACACACTAATATAAACCTACACACAAAGTCACCCTTGTGGTGGCCGGTGGTGGTACACGGTGGCAGTGGTGGTTTTTCCGACCAACTAAAAATCCAGACAACACCCTCTCACAGCAGCAATGAACACAAACGCACCAAAATACACACATGGCAGCATCAGTGACAGATTATGGTGACAGCCGACACCGTAAGGTGGTGGCGGTGGTTCTCTTGATTCTCAGTCGAGCTTCTACATGCAAACACGATCTAAAAACCACACCCATTCGTGACACAGCCCCGTCATGAACAGATGTAAGTCAGCAGTCCACATTGAACACAGAAACAAAACTGCAACCATCATTCTCGGCGACGAGCAACAGCCGGAGGCGACAACAACGTGACGACGATGGCGTAGGCTGGGGCAGCAACAGAAGAGACGTGAAGAGAGAGTGTGTGACCCACCCATGAACCGCAAAAGCACCCACAAACCACGTTTCCCGATATCGTTGTGCCTTCTTCGTCTTCGCCGACGACGGAACATGGCGACTGCTCCGATGATCCTTCAGTGGTAGCGAGGAGGTGACGGCTGAGGGTGGAGAAGATAACGTGGCGGCTGAGACATAGCAACTAGGTTTAGGGTTTGTCATGGAGAAGGCAACGGGTTTAATACCTATGTCCCATACAAACTTCATGAGGATTGATGCTTCCATCCCCTCCCATCTCTAACCTATACAATCCAAGTCCATATTTGACTCTTTTAACCCTCAGCATTAAAATCCCTTACAACTTAGGAACAAAATTTACCAAACATCCCCCAATATCTTAATTATGACATATTCAGCCCTTCCACTTCTTTTCCTTTTAAATTAAATCCAAATAATTACCACGGAGCCCTAGTCTTCATAAATATTTATAAATTGAGTCCGGAACATACACTACTAACCTGATGTCGTTGTGCCAGCGAAACAGTACGTTGGGAGTTTGCCAAAATGCAACAAGTGCAACTTCCACCATAACGGACCCTGTCGGGAAATGTAGTGTGCTAAGTCCAACAGGAAGGGGCACATTGCCCGTTTTTTCAAAGCTCCAACTAGACTACTCACCCAGGTCCCTGGCATGCTTCGGGTGTGGTGAGGTTGGTCACTACAAGAGGAACTGCCTGAAGGCAGGGAACGTTGGTGGAGTGGGAAGGGTTTTGGCGATAGGCCATGAGGAAGCGGTAGCAGACCCTACAATGGTCACTGGTACGTTTCTCCTCGATAACTCTTATGCATGCATACTATTTCATAATGGAGCGGAGAGGAGTTTTGTGAACCAAAAATTTGCACACTTACTTAAACAACAGCCACGAGCACTAAAAGAACCGTTCACCGTACAAATGGATAACGGAAAGACTGAGAGCACTAGCTATATAAAAGCCCAGAAGTACTTATGGAAGGAATTTCATGCATTCCTTGTTCATGTAGTTGATATGGGCCAAGAGGCGAAAGACATAAAGAGCATCCCAGAAGTACGCGACTTTCCTGACGTCTTTCCCGAAGAACTACCAGGATTACCACCACAACGTCAAGTCGAGTTCAAAATTGACTTAGTTCCAGGTGCTTCCCCATTAGCAAAATCGCCCTATCGACTAGCACTAGCTGAGATGCAGGAGCTATCAGGTCAACTAAACGAACTGCTCAACAAGGGATTTATTATACCAAGCTTCTCACCCTAGGGAGCATCGGTCTTGTTCGTAAAGAAGAAACATGGATCATTCCATATGTGCATCGACTACCGAGAACTAAACAAACTTACTGTCAAGAATCGATACCCTCTACCACGTATAGAAGACTTATTCGACTAACTGCAAGGTGCGAACTACTTTTCAAAGATTGATCTAAGATCCGGGTAACACCAGTTATGAGTTTTAGAGGAAGATGTTCCCAAAACAGCCTTCCAAACTCGTTATGGACACTACGAGTTTGTAGTGATGCCATTCGGATTAACCAATGCGCCCGCAATGTTCATGGACTTAATGAACCGGGTGTACCGTCCTTACTTAGATCATTTCGTTATTGTATTCATCGATGACATACTTATCTACTCTCAAAGTAAGGAGGAGCATAGTCAATACCTACTTCAGATCTTAGAAACACTACGAGCAGAGAAACTCTATGTGAAGTTATCTAAGTGCGAATTTTGGATTCATAGAGTCGAATTCTTGGGTCACGTGGTTAGCAAAGAGGGAATTCACGTGGATCCTTCCAAAATAAAGGCCATTGAGAACTGGTCAGCACCAAAGACACCTACAAAAATTCGTCAATTTCCAGGCCTTGTTGGCTACTATCGCACGTTTATTCAGAACTTCTCTAGGATCGCGAAACATCTTACTTCGTTGACCCAGAAAGGTGTGACCTTTGACTGGGAAGAGAAATAGGAAAGGGCGTTCCAAACGCTGAAGCGAGCCTTATGCAGCGCACCGATATTATCCCTCCCAGAAGGGATATAAGAGTTCGTGGTTTACTGCGATGCATCCAACCAAGGGCTTGGCTGTGTTCTTATGCAACGAGGAAAGGTCATTGCCTATGCCTCAAGACAGCTTAAGACACACGAAGTCAACTACACGACACATGATCTTGAGTTAGGAGCAGTGGTATTTTCTCTGAAGATCTGGAGAGACTACCTGTATGGTACGAAAAGCATTATTTACAGACCACAAAAGCCTTCAACATATATTCGACCAGAAGGAGCTCAACATGAGACAATGACGGCGGGTCGAGCTAATCAATGACTATGAATGCGAAATTTGTTATCATCCCGGTAAAGCCAACGTAGTAGTTGACGCCCTATGATAGAAAGAATACTCGGGCCGTAGAGTCAAGGCATTGACTATGACGATCCATTCTCATCTGTCCACACAAATTTAGGAGGCTCAACTAGAAGCCTTGAAGCCTGAAAATGTGGTGGGTGAATCCCTAGTGGGATGGATAAGAACTTAGAAGTCAAGGGTGACAGAGCCTTATACCTCATGGATCGGATCTGGACATTGAAGCTCGGTGGTTTTAGAGACGTGATCGTGAACGAAACGAATATACTTGATATTTCTGTTCACCCAGGCTCAGATAAGATGTATGCGGATCTCAAAAAGTTATATTGGTGGCCTAACATGAAAGCACAGATTTCTACCTTCGTGAGTAAGTGCCTTACTTGCGCCAAGGTTAAGGTCGAATACTTGAAACCCTCAGGTTTGCTACAACAACCTGATATACCTGAGTGGAAGTGGGAGCGGGTCACAATGGACTTCAAAACCAAATTTCCCAAGACAACGGGTGGTCTAGATACCATTTGGGTGATCGTAGACAGGTTAACTAAGTCCGCACACTTCCTACCTATCAAAGAAACTGACAAGATGGAAAAGCTAACCAGAACTTACATTAGGGAGATTGTACGATTGCATGGTGTTCTCATATCTATTATCTCTGAAATAGATAATAGATTCACTTCAAGATTCTGGAAGTCGCTACAAAAGTCCCTGGGAACTAGGCTGGATATGAGCACAGACTACCATCCGCAAACCAACGGACAAGGTGAGAGGACTATTCAAGCTCTTGAAGATATGTTGAGAGCCTGTGTGATTGACTTTGGAAAGGCATGGGATAATCATTTACCCCTAGTCGAGTTCTCCTACAATAACAATTATCACACAAGCATAAAGGTTGCTCCATTTGAAGCCCTCTATGGCCAGAAGTGCAGATCCCCTCTATGCTGGGCTGAGGTGGGTGACATGCAACTAGCGAAAGGACGAGTTCCTGACAGCACTCTCACGAGTCTGGAAATCATTCGGGAAATGACAAAGAATATTGTTCAGATTCGTGAACGATTGAAAGCCTCTAGAGACCGACAGAAAAGCTACGCTGACAAGAGACGGAAACCTTTGGAATTCCAGGTTGGTGATCGTGTTCTATTGAAGGTCTCGCCCTGGAAGGGCTTGATACACTTCAGAAAGCATGGGAAGCTAAATCTGTAATGCACGTAGATCTGGTGTAACATCTGGATTTCCAGGTATTGTGTTTGATCATTTTTTGAAAAGAGAGGGGCTCGACGAGTTGAGACGTAGACTCGTCGAGTAGGACCGCGATTGCTGACTGGATTAATGAACGGACTCGACGAGTCGGAAAGGGTGGACTCAACGAGTCCACGCTATGGATTGAAACCCTAAATCCCCGGGCCTATGCCCTATTTAAAGGACCTGATTGCCCTTAATTATGGCTACCTTTGTCCTTGAGGGTACCAGAGCATTTGTGAGTCTTGTGAGTGAGAAAGGAGGCCATTGTTCACCATTTCTTGTGTGTTTTAGCAAGAAGAGGGAAGGAAGGTCAAACTAGACGAGTTGGGGAGCTTGGATCTACTCCCATTTGACCAGAGGAAGCTGTTGGAGGTATCAATCTGTGCTTACTCTCGTATTTATGATGATTTGGTTGAACCTAGGGTTTCTTTATGCTTTATTTTAGCTTAAATCTGGAATATGTGAGGTCCCACGGTGAAATGGTTCTTAGATATGGACCTTAAGGGGTCCAGAGAGTCCCTATCATTATGCTTTATGCCACCCCTTTGGAGTTTTGAGCCTAGGAAGCAAATTTAGTAGTTATTTCACCAAAAGAAGCCTTGGGTGCATTGCATGTGAGTCAAGTTTTGACCTTTACGTGGTTATTGGTCTTGGGGAGGTCAGATCTATAGTTTGGAAAAGCATATCTGACCTCAGAAGGTCATTTGAGAGTTGTTCTGGGAGCAACTCGCCGAGTTCATAAGTGGGCTCAACGAGTCGAGTCGGGGTTGCCCTGCGATTTGTTGCAGAGTAACCCGGAGAGTGGAGGAGGGACTCGACGTGCCAAGAGAGGCTTAGAAGGATTCAGGGGACCTACGTGGACTCGCCGAGTCGCCCGAGTGCACTCGACGAGTCTGGTCAAAGTTGACCGTTGACTGGAGTTGACTTCGTTGACTATTAGGGTTTACTCAATGTTTGGACTTTTGAGCTATGAGTGGGGTAGAATGGTCTTTTACCCTTCTTAGAGAACTTAGAGAGGGATTAACCTAGTATTTGAAAGTCGTATTGATTAGAGTAATTATTTTATGTGATTAGGCGGAGGCTAGATCAGTATTTACGAGT
Source organism: Lactuca sativa (assembly GCF_002870075.4). Lineage (NCBI taxonomy): Eukaryota > Viridiplantae > Streptophyta > Magnoliopsida > Asterales > Asteraceae > Lactuca > Lactuca sativa. The sequence goes on along the minus strand of NC_056629.2, from coordinate 209,174,354 downwards.
TCGAGGGTTACCGAGTTATCTGAGGTGAGTCTTCTCACTATACTTTACCTTGAGCGGTAATTAGAGTTATGTGACAGAGTATATTGTGTGTTATGTATGTGATGTGTTGCACTGCATTATTTCTATTTGATTTATGATGTATGTACTCCAGAGTTTACAGAGTTAGGACCAGAGGGTCCACAGAGTTAGGGCCAGAGGTTCCATAGAGTTAAGGACAGAGGGCCCACAGAGTTATAGCCTCGAGTGGCTAATATGTGTTATACGTGGTATTTTAGGGAACTCACTAAGCATTTATGCTTACAGTGTTTTGTGTTATGTGTTTCAAGTACCAGTGAGGATCGCGGGAAGATGCCGACATGATTAGTATACACTATTGGAGTTTTTATACATTTTGATCTTGGGATGTGTTTTTATGGTTTTGACATGTGATACATTGTGATTTGAGAATATTTATGAATGAAATTACATTTTTAAAAGTGAAAAATTGTTTTGAAATTTACGTTGTTACATCTGGGCTAGTCAATTTAGAGATAATACAAAAGATTATTTAGAATAAATAATCTTAACCAACTTGTAGAATATGTCTCAAGGGTTCTGTACATATAAAGAACGCCGAAATCCGAGTTATAACGAAGAAGTTATGGCCCGTCGAAGTTTTACGGCAAAACCGACACGACGCCGGAAGACGTAAATAGTGAATTTTTGATAAAGGACTTTTTATCCTTATTGATCTAAATAAAAGTTGTAGTATACATTAAACCGAGAACATGCAAAAAAAGAACGCCCAAATCTGACTTCGAATGAGGAAGTTATGAATTTTCTAAGATTTTGGCATACCAGTGCACGGCCCGAAACTCGAATTTTAGTTCGAGCGGTTTTTGGCCTACGCGACCTAAATGAGAATTGAATATCTCATTAATAGGAACTCAACGGTAAAAAGACAGACGAAAACAAAGTCCGTATGTAGAAGTTATGAATTTTACGCGAACATTTAACAGTATAATCTCCTCGTACTGTTAAATTTAAGATCGGTCGAGAATTAGCTGAGAAAGTCAAAATGAAAGTTGTAGATATTATTTTTACCTACGCGTGGATATAAAGAATGTCCAAAATGGAGCTCGTATGTCAAAGTTACGGATTTTAGAAGTCGGAAGTGTGCTGTGCGAAAATGGGTGACGTGACACAATCTTGGCCATTGCTTTCTCCCCAAGTCTTGCCACTAGATGGTGACATGTGGCACCAAGTTCAGCCATTTTCACGCTATAAATAGAGCCTCTCACACCCTCATTTTCTTCACACATTTTCCATTCTTTCTTCTCTTTACTCTCTGTCTCTCTCTCTCTCTAGAACCTCTCTCTAGCTCCGAAATCCACCGAAGAGCCTAGGGAACCTCCCTAGCACGAGGCGAAAGCCCCGAAGTGCTTGAAGGCTCCGAGAAGAAGAGCTTTTCGGTTCAGGAACACTGCTCCAAGCAAAGCCCGGTTTTCTATAAAACCCGTTGTAAGTGAGCTACGCATACGCTATTTTTAATATATCGTTTATTTAATTATAGTAACGTTATTAGGAACTTATAATAAGTACTTGGGCTATTATTATGGGTTATATAAGTATTGTTTAACGCTCATATAATAGTAATAATAGCTAGACTATTAATTAGTCTCGGCGAATAATAGACTAAACTCTAGTGGTAATAATACTAGGTATCGTCGAAGGAAATTATTTTTAAGAAGCAAAGCGTTGTCTGAGTTCGGAATCACCACCTTTTCAAGTGAGTGCATGGCCCCGTTCATCTTACACATACATAGGAAGTATTGTATATAAATTGTGTGCTATGTGTGCATATTATCTGAATACTTGCTATCTATGATGGATGAATGATTTTATACATGCTTTAAATGATTTAAATATATATTTATTTTATATCTACGAATATGTTGGGATAAAACATGGGTAGATGAAATAGTTGGTGTGTGATGAAATAAAATGATCAGAGATAGGTGATGATAATTAGGTGATGGATAGGTGATGATGAATCGGTGATGTAGGATGAAAGATACTATAACCTTGACCGACAATTTGGAGATGTAGTCATCTACTAGAGTATAGATGGCGACCACGGACTATTCTAGACAACCCATGGAAACACCAGCAGAGCTATAACATGTAGGTGATGAATTACGAGTCCGGGTGATGTTGTGACTGTATATTCATGTGATGATACTCTAACCCTTACTATGAATTATGAGTTCAGGCGAGGTTGTAACTACGTATTCATGCCTTAGGAACGAGCATATAAGGAAATATGAGGTAAAAAGATGAGAGGTAAATATGATATAGGAGATGACCCTTAAGATAATTCTTTAAGGAATATCAAAGAAGATAATGGGGATGGGTAATCAGGTTGATAGTTTGATGTTTAAATATAATAATTATATTATTGTGGGTTGAAAACCCTATGTACTCACCAGGTTTCCCAACCTGAACCACTCAAGCTTCTTTGTATCACTGGTGTCGATACGAAGCTACTTTGCACTGAGAGATTTAAAAGAGATGTAGATCACTAGTGTAAATGAATGTAAGTTTTGTTTATGCTTATGTTTCTGTATTGACAACGACATCCCAAATGTTTTAAATGAATAAAAATACATTTCTTCAGAAATGCTTTGATAACGTATTTATCATGTTTTTCTGGGAAAAAATTCCGCAACATTTTTATTAAAAGAAGTACTCTGATTTTTATAAAGCATAAACAAAATCGGTCTTTTCTGTCCATGAAAATGGGGATGTCACAAAATCCAAGGTACATAGGGCCTTTTGAGATTATCTCTAGGATCGGCCTTGTAGCTTACAAACTCAAACTACCTCGAGAACTTATCTAATGAGACTCTTGTTATCCCACTCGACAAAATCGAGATCAATAAGAGCCTCAACTTCGTGGAAGAACCAGTACAAATCATGGACCGGGAGGTCAACCAAACGAAACAAAGTCGTATCCCGATAGTGAAGGTTCGTTGGAATGCAAAGCGTGGACCCGAATTCACTTCGGAGCGGGAGGATCAAATGAAACTTAAATATCCTCATCTTTTCCCTTAGTCTATCTGTATTTGCTTAAACTCTAATTTCGGGATGAAATTCCCTTTAACAGGGGGATGATGTGACAACCCGAAATTCTTATCTTGTAAAGTCAATCAAATCAATCAAAAGTTTAGACTTTTTTATACTATCTTTTACTACGTTAAAGGTCATTTTATGAGTTCTAGGCCTAGTACACTTAATGGATTGTGTGTTAGGAAGTGTTAGCAAGTGATTAGTGGATTACATTTGAGCCGGAAACACCTTCAAAAGGTGTTCACTGCCGCAAACTAGGTTCACGGCCGTTAACCCATGCTTGGGCCGTGAACGACCTCCCCCCTATATATATGGAAGTTAGCCACTTTTCTCTTCACTTCTCACCTTCCAACCGTGAACATCTCATTTCTCTCTCAAGTATCATCATCAAAAGGGTCTCCTTTCACCTCAAAATCATAAGTAACTCATTCCTTACTTGTGGTTTATAAGAAGTTCCTTGCTTTCATGTATTGATTCATCATCTTTTCATCAATGATCTTCAAGTGTTCTTGGACGTGAACCCTTCATAGAGCTGTGAACCATCATCATTGGCCGTGAACCCTCTTTATCTTCATCATTGGGCCATGAACACATCAAGTGTTCTAAGGCCTTGAACAACCCAAGGGTCGTGAACCCATCTATCTTGGTCGTGATCATCTTTCAGCCCTTCATTTTCAATTCTAACACTTCATTGTAAGTGTTTCCTAGATCCTAAGGTTGCTACCTTTACACTTTAGTTGTTATAAACACTAATTTTATGCCTATATATGTTATTATATGCTAAATAGGATCCGTTTGTGCTCGGGACTTAACTTGGCATACTTAACATCCTATATAGATCTTTCATTCGAATCACTCACATCAAGTGAGTTCATACGCCAACAAATATACTTTTAAATGATTTGGGGGGGGGGGGATACAAGTAAAACACAATACTAATGTGTTAACCATTTACGTGTGAAAACAGTAAACAAAAGGATTTCTTATACGCAAAAACTTGTTAAAACTATTTTAAACTATTTTTGTAACATCCCAAAAATACGAGCCAAAAATTTCATTTTTAAAACATATACTTAGCAAAAAATTTGAAATAAAACGTTCACCGATCATATCATTTCATAAAAGAGATCGCATATCTGGAAAACATTTTATAAAACATAATAATGTCAGAGTACAAATTCCCAGGAAGATCTCATAGTGCGGAATACAAGGCATGTGTGTGATGTGTCGCTACCGCGCCAGCTCCTTCCCCTTCGAAGAAGAGGTACGTGAAACCAAAACTGAAAACTGTAAGCACGAAGCTAAGTGAGTTCCCCCATCAGACCTCATACCATACAATCACATATCATACATACTGTCGGGCAATTCTGGGGTGCCCGACCTACCCGGTACGGCCATTCTGGGGTGCCGAACTACCCATGTCAAGCCGTTTTGAGGTGCTGACTACCCATCTCAAGCCATTCTGGGGTGCTGACTACCCATCGGTCCTAACAACCGATCCTCGGGGACTATTTCACCCCTACTACTACTATCACATATATCATAACATAGCATATTATCAGACATATCTGGGGTGTCCGATCTACCCTTCGGTCCTAACGAATGAACTTGGGGACTATTCCCCTCTTACTACCACGTCACATATAACATATCATGCCAGCATATAAACATATCATCACATACTGTCATACATATCTGGGGTGTCTGGCCTACCCTTCGGTCTTAACAACCGAACTCTACTACTATCACATATACATATCATGCCAACATATAACATATCAGGTAGTAGCAAACCTAGATGATATCACAAAGACAATCATCTAACATACAACTCCTACTGGTGGGCCGGGATTGTGGTCGTAGACCCACCGCTACTGGAAGGTAACTCACCTCAAAGTAGCTTCTGATCTGCGTGGGAACTGACTATCTTCTGCTACTGCTGCCCCGAAAATCCTCCAGCTATAATCCCCACAAAACACTCAGTCAAATACTGCTAACCGACCTTAGGGTAAAATAACCATTTACCCTTAACCAAACCAAGAGTCAAAGTCAAAGTAAACTTCCAGTTGACCCGACTCGCCGAGTTGGCTTGCCAACTCGCCGAGTCCCTATCCATTCGATTGACCATAATCCCGTCTCTACTTGTTGAGTTAGGCACTGACTTGATGAGTTTTCCTTCTAAACCAAAGTCCAATAGTCCTTCATCATACTCGTCGAGTTGTATGAACAACTCGTCGAGTTCATCTTCATCCGAAGAACATTCTATGCTGGGACTCGCCGAGTTGTATGAACAACTCGCCGAGTCTGTTCTTGAGGCAAGAAGATTGCCTTGGACTCGCCAAGTCAGGGCATTGACTCGCCGAGTTCCTTCATGGGTGAGTCTGGCTTCCGACTCAATGAGTCACACCCCATGACTCACTACTCCACTCAGCTAACACGAAAATGGGGAAAACTCGGGGACTCGCGACTCGACTCGACGAGTCTGATGAACGACTCGCCGAGTCTGTCACATGCAAATATTATATACTCGATTTTGCTTGAATCCAGCTCATGCCATACATCGATCTAGGTTCTTAGGGCTTGATTAACACGTAAAGTTTCCAACTTTACGTGTAAATAAACACCAATGAAGGTTTTAGGGCTCAAAATGCACTAAAAGAGTAGATCTAGGGCTTTCATGCAATATGGATCCATAAAGGCAGTATTCGAGCTCCTGGATCTCAATCATGCCTAGATCTAAAGGTTAGTCAACTTATTACAAACCCTAATTCATACTCAAGCTTGGAAATGGCTCAATAAGGACTTTAATGGAGCTATAAAGGGACTATAAGCATGAAAACAGAGGGAAACTGAGTTATACCTCAAGGAAATCACTGAGATAACACCAAGATGTCTGGCCTCCTTCTTCTCTTCTTGATCTACTTTCCTTTTCTCTCAAAATCTTCAAGAGAACACACCAAATCACTTCAATCTCACAAGGAACAAGGTTTGGACGGTATAGGGAGCTCTAAGGGTGAAGGGGGCGAGCTTGGGGGCGCATAAGATGACTTAAATAGGGTGCAAACCCTTGAAATTTAGGGTTTCATCAGATAGCGGGGACTCGCCGAGTCGCCAACTTAAACGTGCTCCATATCCCGTCTCTACTCGGCGAGTCGGGCCTACAACTCGCCGAGTCCAAGGCTAAAAATGCAAAACACTTAGATAAATTTTACATACCAGGAACCAGGTGCTACAATTTTAAACTTCTTTTATATCAAAATCATATTCATCTATTTATTTAGGTATAAGTATGCTTTAGCGGACTTAGGACTACTACTAAATACCTTGACTCGTGTTCCTTGTTTGGTTGTTGGCTTAGGGTAGGATCACTAGTTCGACTGTCAGCAAAATCATAGTTATGCTCAATAAATACATATATGAATATTAAACCCATTTTTAAGGATTATACTTAAATTAGTTGCTTATGGTAAGTAATTGAGTCTTTTCTACAAATCAGAAACAGTCAAACAATCATGCTAATAAACTATAATAGGCATAGTTTAGAGGATTACTACTTACTATTTCTAGAACAGTGAAACATACATGAGTCAGTTCATTCATACTATAACTAGAACAGTAAGGAACATACATACTATAACTAGAACTGGAAGGAACATACATACTATAACTAGACCAAGAAGGAACATACATACTATAACTAGAACAGGAAGGAACATACATACTATAACAAGAATAGAAAATAACATATATACTATAACAAGAACAGAACAACTAGAATGTGAAACACTATTTCATGGCATATCAATATACTTGTTGTGTCACGTTTTGTAACCAGAGTCTCCTGGGAAGAGAGCGTGAGTTTGTGTAAAGATCTATACGGGATTGACCATCCTACACCTTGCTGCTAGCTACAATGGGACATGCAGGTCTACGGGTGACAAATTTCATACCATTTTTGACGCGTGAAGAACGTCGTGTTTTATACTAGTTAATCAAGCATGGTTATAACCTAATCACATTTTTACCTTAACTGAACTAATTGGTTTTAAGGTAGTTAGTGCTTCAGTAGGGTATTTTTACACCACACTACTATACATCTTCATTTTCCATTCATTCATACATGATATCCTCATATTGAGGAACGTAAACTATTTTTCTAGTAAAGATAGTCATAAACTTGGAAAAACATACATTTTACAAAAGAACAAGCATACAAAACAGTTGCGTCTTGGTAGAAGACTACTTTTCATTTAAGTAGAAAATATAGCATTTTCTGGAAAGATACAAACATATTTACTTTACATATACAAACCTTTTCGTGAAACTAATGCAAACATTTGACACAAAAATACTTATGAACTCACCAGCTTAAATTATGATCTACTCTTTCAAAATAACGTGTATTCTCAGGTCACCAGTAGATAGGTACAGATGACCAGGTTTTTTAGAAGACAGATCATATTCAAGACTCGTCTTTATTTTGATTACATATTTTTGGTATCTTACAACTTTATTGAAAACACAATTGTATTAACTATATTATTAATGCAATGGATGATGTTGTTGCTTATTTTACTATTATGCATTGTTATGATATTGTACATGACGTCCTCCGCCCATGAATGTTTCCGCTATTCTGGTTTGGGGGTGTGACACTTAGAGGTTATATTCACTAAATTCATGCCAATATGTTGAATATATTGTCATTTAGGACTTAATTTTGTCCTGGGAGCTAACTAGTGAAACATTCATCCTATATCGAACTCCAAATCGAATCACTCACACAAGGTGAGTTCATACCCCTACAAATTACAGCTTTATATGCTTTTAAATGCTTTTAAGGGGGGGGGGGGAAGACAAGTAGAACACGATATAATTGTGTTAAACACTTACATGTGAAAACATCAAACAAAAGGATTTCTTATACTCAAATACTTGTTAAAGCCATTTTAAAACTATTCTTAGATTTATGTTTTTATCAAATTCATATTCGTGTATCTATTTACATATAAATATACTTTAAACGACTTAGGACTATTGCTAAATACCTTGACTCATGTTCCTTGTTTGGTTGTGGGCTTGAGGTAAGATCACTAGTCCGACTGTCGGCTAAATCATAATTATACTCACTGAATACATACATGAATATTAAACCCATTTTTAAGGAACATACTAACTCGGGTGCTTATGTTGAACAATTGAGTATTTTCTACAAATCAGTAACAGTTCAAACGAACATACTAGTAAACTATAATAGATATAGTTTAGAGGATCACTACATACTATTTCTCGAATCAAAGAAACATACATGAGTCAGTACATACATACTATAACAATAACAAGAAGGAACATACATACTATTACTATTCATTTACAAGAACAAGACGAAACATACATACTATAACAAGAACAAGAAGGAACATACATATTATTACTATTCATTTACAAGAACAAGAAGGAACATACATACTATAACAAGAACAAGATAACAAAAATGTGAGATACTATATCATGGCATAGCAATTTCCTTGCTATGTCACGTTCTATAACCAGAGTCTTTTGTATGGAGAGCGTGAATTTGTGTATAGATCTATACTGGATTGATAATCCTATACCTTGCTGCTAGCTACGGTAGTACCTGCAAGTCTACGGGTGACAAATGTCATAACTTTTTCGACGCCTGAAGAACGTCGTATCTCACACTGGTCAATCAAGCATGGTTATAACTTTATCACATTTTAACCTTAAAATTAACCAGTTTGGTTATGAGGTAGTTAATGCATCAGTAGTGTATTTTATACAATATTACTGTAAATCTTCATTTTCCATTACATTCATACAATGATATTCTCACAAGAGAAATGCATACTATTTTTAAAATAAAAATAGTTTTACAAATATGGAAAACATTACATTATACTATTTCAATTACAAACTTACATTTTACACTTTATTCAAGGGAACAGAGCATACAAAACAGTTGATTCTTGATAGAAGACTACTTTTCATTTTAGTAGAAAATATAGGATTTTCTAGGAAATATACAAACATTTTCATTAAACAATTACAAACATTTTCATGAAATAAATACAAACATTTCACACAAAAATACTTGTGCACTCACTCAAATTTTATGTTGATACTCTCTTTCAAAATAACTTGTATTTTCAGGTCACCAGTAGACAGGTACACTGGACCAGGTTTTGAGAAGACGGAGCATGTTGAAGACTCTATCTTTTATTTTGATATAATTTTTGGTGTCTTACAACTTTACACAAAACACACTTGTATTAACTATATTATTAATGCAATGGATGTTGTTGCTTGTTTTACTATTGTGCATTGTTATGATACTGTACATGACGTCCTCCGCCCCCGAATGTTTCCGCCATCTCGGTTTGGGAGTGTGACAACACTGCACAATGATGAGTTTACCATAATACCCCTCTTCTCCAAAGCCAAAGCTGTTGGAATTTTGTCTTGGACAGCCCTCCAGATGAAGCATAACACCTTGATTGGAATCACCTTACTCCATACCATATCTGAAGTATCGAGCATGTTCCCATACGTAGAATCTACAATCTTCCTAAGAGAACAAACCGAGTACCTACCATCAACAGTTAGCTTGCTACTCCAATGGTCTAAGCCCGTCCCTAAGCGAATGTTGGATACATCACTAGAAAGGGTACTAACAGCAGAGTCTAACCCCAGGTCAGCAAGTATAGACTTCCAATTCCATCCATAATTCGAACCACCAATTCTGTCAGCTACAGTGCATCATTTCCTGGATTCTAATTCAAATAAGGAGGGATATTTTACCTTTAAACTCCCTGACCCTAGCTAAGAATCATACCAAAACAGAGATTCGTTCCCTGTTCGATCACCAATCTGAATATGTCTTGAACGTATATACCTTGCTCAAGCAGTGCCATTTTTGTTCTACCAATATTATTCCAAACTCCACAAGACGTTTGTGTAGAAAGATAATCGAAGGGCTTATTCGCTAAGTTGTGGATCCCATAAATCACCCGGGCCCAAAAGGAATGTCTTACATTCTTTAGTCGCCACCACCATTTCACAAGCGACCCAATATTTAAGGCTTTAATGGAACCTACTCCCAAACCCCCATCACATTTGGCTACTAGCACCTTATCCCAACTTACCCAGTAACTTTTCTTCCTTTCATCATACCCACCCCATAAGAATGGACGCCTAACATTCTCCAATTCTTCTGACACACCCAATGGAGCTTTGAATAACGATAGGTAATAGGTAGGCAGATTCCCAAGAATTGACTTTGTTAAAATCAATCTTCCACCAAACCATAGGGTTTTTAGATACTAAATAACTCATTATTTTTTGGATATTTTACGAAAAAAAATATTTTATTTTTTCATCAAAAATCTATTACAATTTGGAAACAAAAACTCTAATTCAAACTCTCATGATCGATTGTATAACACACATATACATAAACACACACACACACACACACACACACACACACACATATATATATATATATATATATATATATATATATATATATATATATATATATATATATAGGGTTAAGTTCAAATGAGAACACTATTTAATGTGAGAACGTAAGAATACTACTTTATGTTACTATTCTACTATGAATTTAATATATATCGTATTGTAGTAATTATAATATGAATGTATTCAATTTTATATTGTTATTCTACTATAAAATTTATATATATATATATATATATATATATATATATATATATATATATATATGTAGTAATTTAGTAAATTCTAATGTGAATGTTAAATATGTGATTGTTCATATATTCGGTGATGAATAATGTCATAAAGTTGTACATACAAAATTTTAATGTGAATATTAATGTGTGATTGTTCGTATATTTATTGATAAATAATATCATATTGTTGTATATACAAAATTCATAGTAGAATAGTAACATAAAGTAGTGTTCTCACGTTCTCAAATTAAATAGTGTTCTCATTTGAACTTAACTATATATATATATATATATATATATATATATATATATATATATATATATATATATATATATATATATATATATATATATATATATATATATATATACATATATATATATATATATATATATATATATATATATATATATATATATATATATATATATATATATATATATATATGTTAAAGTACATTGATATTCTAATATGTTTATACCTTCGGTTGGGGGTGCCGGGGTGGAGTAGTTGTCTAAAGTAAACCACATGCTCTCGTCCGCTCCACTGCGTGGACCGTCGACACACAGAACCTTCTTCCTCCCTTCATTTCCTTCCGCTCTATAAATGCAACTCAACTCAACTCACTCTTTGGATTATGTTACCTTCCACCTTCAAAATCACACCCATCACATCTCCACTTTCAACAAAAGGTATCCACTTTCAGTTGAACATTTCATCTCTAATTGTCAATTTACCTTTTTCTTATTCAGAAACTTCTAATTGGGGTTTTCTTTCTTTTAGGGTTTTTATCCTCTCCTTCGCTCACACATTGAGTTTGATGCGTAGTAATTGAAGTAGTTGTATATTTCTGTGTAGCCTAGGGTTGTTCTGAGTCACCAATTAAAGAGTGTTATCATGTTATTGTAGTTGCAGTCTATGGATCTGGCTTGTGTTATCTTCTACTCATTGATGTATGTTGTATGCAGGTATGAATCAAGTCGGATCTGAAGATATCTAACAGCTAGAGCCTGGATGGAAGCATCATCTAACCAACCCTATTACTGGAGGCCTACGCAGAACCTAAATCTATACTCGGGTGACGTAAGCCAAGGAAGCCAGTTTTCCAACAATTCTACTTCTTCAGTCAGCTTCTCCACAAATGGCAGCCCCGTATCGGTATCACTGCAGGAGTCTCACCCGGACACTGACTATAACTCTCAGGACGTGGACGATTTGCAGTTGAGGCTCAGAGAACTAGAAACTGTTATGCTGGGAACCGATGAGGATTTTCAAGACTTATTTGATGTTTCTTCTGCTTTGACTGCTGCTACTGCTTGGCGTGATGATGATTGCAGGACGATGAAAGAGATGATCGATAGAGGAGACCTGAAGCAAGTGCTTCTTGCTTGTGCTAAAGCAATAGCAGAAAATGAGTCGATAACCGCGGAGTGGCTGATATCGATGGTACGTCCTTTGGTGTCTGTTTCCGGGGAGCCCACACAGAGATTAGGAGCTTACCTGATGGAAGGGCTGGTGGCGAGACTATCTGCTTCAGGCAGCTTTATCTACAAATCTCTGAGGTGCAAAGAGCCAACGGGGCCTGAGCTCTTCTCTTACATGCACATGTTATACGAAGCATGTCCTTACTTCAAGTTTGGTTATTTGTCTGCAAACGGAGCCATTGCAGAAGCAATGAAGAACGAGGACAGAATCCATATAATCGACTTTCAGATTGCACAGGGCGGACAGTGGGCGACTCTTATCCAGGCTCTTGCAGCTCTGCCGGGTCCCCCAAGGCTAAGAATCACCGGAATCGATGATTCCAGAAACGCGTACGCAAGGGGCGGAGGACTGGAAGTCGTTGGACAGAGACTAACAAAGCTGGCCGAAGCATGTAAACTTCCGTTCGAATTCCAGGGATTGCCTGTTTCCGGTTCCGAGATCGAGGCTCGACATTTCAGGATCGACCCGGGGGAGGCATTGGCTGTTAATTGTGCGTTTGTGTTGCACCATTTGCCAGATGAGAGCGTGGATCCTCAGAATCACAGGGACAGAATGTTGAGGCTGATCAAGGGTTTGTCTCCAAAAGTGGTGACTCTTGTTGAGCAAGAAGCTAATGTGAACACTGCGCCATTCTTGCACAGGTTCCAAGAGGCGTTGAGCTACTACTCGGCTATGTTTGAGTCGATTGATGTGACTGTTCCCAGGGATCATAAAGACCGAATCAATGTGGAACAGCATTGTCTTGCTGGTGAGATAGTTAACATAATCGCGTGTGAGGGTGCTGAAAGGGAGGAGAGACATGAGCTTCTTGGGAAATGGAGGTCACGTTTTGCTATGGCGGGATTCACTCCGTATCCTCTTAGCTCTTATGTCAATGCCACCATCAAGACCTTGCTAGACAACTACTGTGACAAGTATAGACTTGAGGAGCGAGATGGGGCCCTCTTTCTTGGATGGATGAATCGAGACCTGGTCTCCTCTTGTGCATGGAAATGCAACTTTTAGATCATCTAATCTATATATAATTATATATTATATATGTGTTTTGTTTGGTACTTTGGTTTGATAGTGGACTAGTGGTTGTAGTATATCACACACACACACAAACACAAACAAGCACCTGTCGAATTACGTTTTTTGGTAATAAAGCTTCCTTCCTTCATTGTACTACTTGTAACAAACTTTTACCACAAACAAATAAAGAGTCCAAAAAAGTGGAGGATGAAGAATGTATTTTGCAATACACATAAACCTAATAATAAGTATACTTAAGCACTAACTATACCATGTTTACAAAACTAAATCATTTAGTTCGTGGAATACGTACATACATTATACATATCTGCTAATGGTTAGTTATTGCCTCCAATTCCAAAACATAGACACAAGGTAAGGCTCTGAAAAAAGCAAAAAGCAGCCAAGGCAAGTGTCATGGTCCCAACAGTATTCTCCCAATGTTTTGTGGATATGAATTAGAAGAATCATAGTTATTATGATGGGGATGGGGTTCAACCTCATTCTCCCTAGATCGATAGACACCGCCACCACCATAGGCATAGCATGCCGATTGAGGTTTGTAATCAGTAGAATTAACCACAAGATCAAGGGATACACCAATACCAACATCCTCCTCTGCTCTTGTATTCCTTAGATTCCCAAAAACATCATGACTTCCATTCCTTGCAATAGGCACATCATGATCGTGTTTCCCTTCATATGTGGTGATCACTGCTTTCGGGTCATGGGATGCCCTTTCTACATGTTTCCTAACCTGACATCCACCGCTTGTGCACTTGTAGTAACTCCTAACATAAAAAAAAATATATGTATATATATAAGTTATCAACCAAAGCAACATTAAACAACAGCAAAACACTCACACACCTGGGATTAGGATTACCCCGCACAACTTTTTGGCCATACTTACGCCAACGGTATCCATCGTCCAATATGTCAACCTCGCTTATGGTTTGGACAACCACACGTGGCTCACGGATAGGCTTAACCACCGGGGTTACATCATAATCCATTCGCCTGAGAATTGATACAAAATCACTCAATATGTATATCTTATTTTAACCAATATACTCACAAGTCACAATGTTATTACCTCCTTTTTGGATACGGATCATCATCTTCATCATCCTCATCACGAGTGTTGTTCTCATCCACTTGAGTTCCACTGGTGTCCGAGTTATTATTATTATTATTATTATTATTTGCTTTTGCTGAAAAGCCTTCGACAATAAAGGTCTAATCAGGATTCAGGAGGAAAGGAAGCAGCATCCACATTGAATATGAAGAAGAAGAAAATGCAAAAGTTACTCATCTGGTTACCTGGTTGAGGTTGACCAGTTATGGCCATAGATGATACTTTATCAGTAGCATTATGATGATCCTCCTCTTGTATAAGTATTGATGATGGATTGAGGCGACGGGTAGGCTGAGGTTTGGGATGATCATGTGTACCCTTATACACAATCTCTGTGATTTTCCCAGTATAACAAGATCGTTCAAAGATCTTCTTCACTTCACAGTTGGGATGAGTACACTTATAATAGCTTCTAGGAAATTCACTTCCTTTCACCACTTTCTGACCATACTTTCGCCAATTATATCCATCATGATCATCACCTGCAACCTTATGCCCCTCCCCCTCCACCCCATTTGCTAATGTTTCCTCTTCATTTGGAGCTGCATATAACTGATACTGACTTCTGTCTTTATTTGGTACACTACTTCTCTGGATGTTGTAACCTGCAGAAACCTTTCATGTAACCAGTATTATAATTTATAAATCACTCACTCCCACTCTTTTACAAACACCAAAATCGCCTTAAACCACATCCAATAAGTGCAAGAAAGTGAATATACCTCAAGTCCTAGAGAAGACGATCCAGTCTGTGGCTTAAATTCAAAGAAGCTGCAGTTACTGTCATCCAAGGACTTGCTACCAGAATAGTTGCCATTCAAGGAGAAAGCTGCAGAGCTGCTTAATCTTTGCACTGGTTGACTCTTAAAAAAAGAACCGGTGGTTGGAGAAGGCTCTGCCTACAAGATAAACACATACTCATCATCAAAAGGTTCAAGTATAGTTATACAACACATTAGCCGTTTGTAGAGATTACCCTAAACAATAGTGCACAATAAGCAAAATAAATGAAACAACAACGACAATAACAAATGAAGCTTGCAACCACAATGGATGAATACATAATCTAGAAAAGCTTTGGGAGAAGCTCGTTGCTTTCATGAATGATGATGGAGTTTATTTCTGTATTAACATACTCACTAGTCGGGTAAAATTATCCCACAAAAACTAGTAGGGCAACCAATCGCCTGACATTGTATTGTAGTATGGTACAAAGGAAGCTCCCAAACTATCTGGAAGAGGGAGTAGAAAACAAAAAGAAATCTAAGAATAGCCGGATCCAAATCAAAGTTTACAACTTGAATATTACCTTAACGTTGGTGAGGAGGACGGGGGATTCGAGGAAGGAGGTAGGGCTGAGACCTGGAGGGATGGTGATGCAGGAGGACCTTGAGATGGGAAGTTTAGCAGGTGACATGAGCTTATACCTAGCACCACCACCACCACCAGTGTTTGTATTTGTGGAGGAGTTGCAGGCGTCTTGGTCTTCCATGACTGAAGGCTACGATCGGATTATAGGTCAGCTGAGAGCAGCAGCAGCACAAGGAAGAACAAGGAGCTTTCACTTTCAGATTCAGTGGACGAAGAGGAAACGGCGTTTACGGACATTTCACACACTTAACGGAGATGACACGTACAAATTTATGCTTCCTTCAATAACCATTTTGTTTATTCTTTACCAATTTCACTTTATTTTTCTCTTTTCATAAAATGTAAGAAAAAAATCACTGTCGTGAAAATTCCGATTAGACCCCGATTAATCTCGGATTAATCCTTAGGCGCTACTTGACCGATTAGTGGGTGTCTAGCGATTAATCCATGCATAGATAATGAGTGAAACATTATAAAATGATGAAATTTTAATATTTTAAAGAAGTTTTATTTCAATGGAAACTATTTGAGACATGATTAGTGTTCCATTAATCATATTAACCTATTTTATTATCATATTAGTGGTATTTACGAATTTTGATATGATATTAGTCATATTTAATTTTTTAAAATTCAACAAATTAGCAATTAATGGTCCCCGATAAATCTCCGTCTAGCCGATTAATCCATTGACCCTAGTCCACCGACTAGGTAACGTCGAGCGTTTTTTACAACCTTGGAAAAAATACATTAATTTTAGACAAAATTTCATAAATGGTCTTAGTATTTTTCAAAATTTTCCCTAAAATAGCCCTTATGAAACCTTTTCTACATGGATAGTCCTTTTCGAGCAAACTTTGCACGTAAACAGTCTTTATCGTGGACGTTCGTTTATAAGTGTCGTTACCATGCCCTGTGTGCTTTATGCATGAGGGCATTTTCATCATTTCATCTGTGGTCGTCTCCTAACATTAAGGTGGCAGAGGGTTTGAGTTTCAGAAAATAATAATCATTATCCCTCCCTCTACTTGCCCCAAGAAAACTCTTGATCACCCCTCTTCTTCACGACATTGTGTGGATTCTCACTTCATCGACTCCAGAGTAAGTGATTCTAGGGTTTCGACAAGAATGGTGCTCACTTTGTAGATCTTACGTCCACGAGATTCTCAATCATGTGACATACATAAAAGAGTATTATACATAACCTTGAAATGTTAAGGTTGACCAAATGATTTTTGTATTCGTTATCCATTGTTATCTATAACATCTATTTCTTGAACATCCATCTCAGGTTTTGTAGCAAGCTTTTGCACATTCAAGATAAACCATGGGGTTTGGTTCACCAATAGGCTTCCTAGAAGGTTATACATGAAAGGGCTAGTGGATTATGTTGATTTTGTGGACATGGATGTGTTTTCAGTCCATGAATTAGGTGATATGATAGCGGTTTAAAGGTGCAATGATGGAGGTATAATTTTCAACCATTTCATGATCCTGTATACATACTTGGATAGTGGGTTGCTACCACTTGGTATTAATCAAGAAGTAATTCATTTGGCAAGGTATGTGCTTGATCACAATGATATTTATTTGTACATTGAGCATGGGAGCATGAGAATAGTCTCATACTTTAAGTCCCCATTAAAGGTTCATATTGAGGAACTTAAAGGGGATGCTTCTCCTTAATTGAATAGAGTTAGAATCTAAAGAAAAAAAAATTGGTTTATGTAGTAGGAAGTTGGAATTAAATGAGCCAATTGATGCCTTAAAGTCCATTGTACAATATAAAGACTTAGTTGGTTCATATACTACAATCAACCATAAAGACTTAGTTGATGAATTGAGGTTTTTAATCAGTAGAATTTAGTAAGATGTTGCCAACCACAAGATCAAGGGATACGCCAATACTAATATCTTCCTTGTAACAACCTAAATTCTAAATAAAAATTTTCATTTTTAATTAAGAGATTCATTATAAAATTCCAATCACAATTGTTTTCAAAATCCATAACATCAGATAAATTATTCATAAAATCAAAGTGTCCCCAAACAAAACGCTAGAGAGTGCATGTCGCGTCATAACGAAAGGCTCTTTCCCTTAGATCCTAAAGTACCTGAAACAACCAACAAACTGTAAGCTAACTCTTAGTGAGTTCCCCATAACATACCCCACCCAATCCATATAATCAAATAAAACATATCAGCCATATAAGCCACATAATCCATACGTACAAGCATATAAGGATGCCTTGGAAACCCTCCAGGGTCTTACTTCGGGTGCCATGGATACCCCATGGTCTTAGCCCAATGCCTCGGGAACCCCTCGAGGTCTAGACTAAGGATGCCATGGAAACCCTCCAAGGTCTTACACCATAGTGCATCGGGAACCCCCTGAGGTCTTTACTTAGGATTCCATGGAAACCATTTAAGGTCTTACACCCAAGTGCCTCGGGAACCCCCCGAGGTCTTTCATGCAAGTATCACAAAACAACTAACATACCACATAACATATAACCAACTAGTATACCACATATCACTACATCAACTAGTGTAACACATATCACAAAATGGGTCGGCCTTAGTGCCTCAACCCATTGGTATGGTGAGGAGACTCACCTCTGTCTGCTGAACTTGAAAGTTGCTCGTCTAATAGTCTGAAACCACCCATGCTGAACAATAATGCCATTAACCCAAAATTAGGATTAAGTACAATATAATTAAAGAGCCCAGTTACCTAAGCCCAAATCCTTCCATAATGGGCCAAGAGTCTTTCCTTTGCGAATGGGCCCAAAGTCCATGTCCAAAGCTATTAATGGGCCACATGGCCCAATAAGGCTCAACCAAAGCAACCATGGCCCAAAACAGATAATCGGGCCGTTAACCCCAAAATATGACCAGTCCCAAAACTGATTAAGGCCTAAAGGGCTCACAAGCCCACACGAAGCCCAAAACCCATTAGAGTGCGTACGCCCAGCGTACCACTCCAGTACACTCAACGTACTAGTGCCTTAGTCAGTACGCGTTGTGTACATGCTGCTACACACGGCGTACAAGTTAGACATGCACAATGACCATTAAGCTCTTAATGTGTAACATCCCAAAAATACAGGCCAAAAATTTCATTTTTAAATACATTATTATAAAACCAACAGTATAATAAAACATCCATAATATCATGTCATGTCAAAACCAAAGTAGAAATAATCAAAACATGTTATAATAAAACAATATCAGAGTGTAATCCTAAAGATCTCATGTGCGAAAAACCATAGTGTGATGCAATGCGATCAACTCGTCTCCTTTCCTTACAAAAATGAGTACCTGAAAGCAAAATTGTAAACCTTAAGCACGAAGCTTAGTGAGTTCCCCCATCATACCACATACCATACAATCATATGACATGCATACTCCCAGACATATCTCGGTGCCCGACCTACCCCTTCGGTCCTCTCGACCGGTGACCTTGCCTAGCATATCTGGGTGCTGGCCTACCCCTTCGGTCCTCTCGACCGGTAACTGGGGACTATTTCACCCCTACTACTACCACATAATATCAAATCACATATATCATAATCTGTCTAGCATAGTTGGGTACTAATATACCCCTTCGATCCTATCGACCGGTAACCGGGGACTATTTCACCCGCTACTACTACCACTATCACATAACTGTTGGATTACTTTCTAAGTCCATAACTATTTTGGTATGTACATGACCCGATTATGAGCATGGTCCTTTTGGGTTGCCTTCACCATAGCAATATGTAGGATGAATTAAAGAGAGAAAGGTTTAAATATGATTTACTAATATATTATGAGAATAATATATTAAAAGAGAAATCATATTGTTTAATTTAATATTAGTCAATAATTAATTAGGAATTAATTTTGTGGCTAAAAGAGATTAATTAAATTTAGGGGACTAGACTGCAATTATTGGATAATTGAGTTATTGGGCTAAGGAATGCTAAAGGAACAAGGAGTGAACGAAATTATGATGGGAGCCCATCATATTTCGTCCATGGCCTTATCCAGAAGGTTCCATGGGTTGCTTAGAGTTTAAGCTGTCCATTAGGGTTTTGACTGAAACCCTAGCAGCCCACACAAGTATATAAAGGACCCCTTAGGCCCTAAAAACGTGAGTAACTGATTCTCTAGGGTTTCTAGTCGTTTTGGGCAGCCTCCTTTCTTGTCCTCTTCATCCAAGTTGCATAAGGTGTTTGTGACTCCATTAGAGGTGCAGCACTTGAGGCACTAAGCTTTCTAAAGCCAATCAAAGCAATGAATTGATTGTTATTGCAATATAACAATCAAAGGTAATTTTCTAAACCCTAATTCAGTTTATTATATGTTAGATCTAGGGTTTATGGCTTTGGATTCAAAGCATGTACAATAGAGAAACCTAGATTCAAACATTAGGGTTTGTATGAGCACATAGGATTGTTTCTTATGCATAAAACCCATCAGTGGTATCAGTTGTATGTGATGCTTAACTGTTTTGTTTGCTAAAAATCGAGCTTTTGGCCTCTGCCCGACTCAACTCGGCGAGTCAGTATCTGGACTCAACGAGTTGGCCCCTACTCGGCGAGTTCGAGCGTCAAACAGAGGGTATTTCAGGATTTAACTGCTATTTTGACTTGGATTTAATGCCTAATTTGTTTTTTGAAGTTAAAATCCGATTTTTATCTTAAATTAATGATTATCCTTGCCAAAACAATAGATAATTTCAAATCTTTTGAATAATGGTTGTTTATATGATAAATATGGATTATTTGGTAATTATCTAGTGACTAAAATAAGATTAGGTAAAATATAGATAATGACTAAATTAATTGTTTAGCTTATATTATTTGTTATTTGATCCTTTGTGATGTGAAAAAGTTTCAATTGCACCCTTTAGGTTTTATAGTTCAAATTTGAACTTATAAGTTTTGTTTATGAAATTTAAATAAGTTAAACCCTAAATGTTTTGAAATGTTTCAAAAACTTGCCCTCAAGTTTTGGAATTTAAAAGTTGATTAAAAGTTTAATTTTGAAATGTTAAATTCTAAAACCCTAATAATTTGAAAAAGTTCAAATCACACACTTATGGTTTTATTAATTGATTAAAGTGTATAATTAAAACTGATTTAATAAATCCATAAAGTTTTGGTTTACATTTAGGTGTTGTTTGTTTTTTCGAAGCGAAAATCCATGAAGTATGCGGACCACCTCTGCAATCCTCTATAGCAGAAGAGGTAGAACAAACGGCTGCAGCCTATAATAAGAAGCATGTTTGTTTTTTAACATCCGCAGACTGCTGCAGTAAACTGAAATTTAAATAAACTAATTTTATAAACTGAAAATAGTTCTCAACACCGAAATTTAACAATTCTAGTTTTAAAACATTGAAATAATAATAAAAAGAACATGTAAAAAACAAAAATATGAAACTTTTTTTTAAAAAAAAAAACTTCAAAAAATGTAAAAGAAGCTAATAGTTTTATTCTAGAAAAAAAAACTAATTTTAAAAAACATTAAAAAAGAAAATAATAAAAAATTAAGAAAGTATTGCATACATTGTCTACAAAGTTCGTAAAAAATTACACACGTTAAAAAAGATGCAACTGAAATTGAAAATATTATTAATAAAACGGTAAAAAAATTAAAAAAAATCATGTTAAAAAAAATCGTGGAAATTATAAAAATAAATTGTGTCATATCCGTAAATAAAAATTTAAGAAAATCAAAGTTTAAAAAAAAATTAAAAAAAAGTTATACAAAAATTCTTAATAAAACACTTAGAAAAAATGAAAGCTGAAGAGGTTAGAAGAGGCAAGTCAAGTGCTGCGCCACGCAGCACACGCGCAGAGGTTTTGTAGTCTGAAGTCTTCCAAAAAACAAACTGCTGCGAGAGGGAAAGTGATGCGCATGTGCTGCGCCGTGCAGCAATAAGTGGTTTGAAGAGGTTTTTATAGAAAAACAAACAACACCTTAATTAAAAGTATAATTTACTAAGTTAAACCACCTATTATTTTAAAAGTGTAAAATACACCTTATACCATATATAACGTTAAGAGTCTAATATATATATATATATATATATATATATATATATATATATATATATATATATATATATATATATATATATATATATATATATATATATATATATATATATATATATGAGTAAACAGTCAGTCTTACCGTTAGTAGGCCTCATTCACGAAGCTGGTCTATAAGGGGTGTTTAAGGAAATTGCCTATAAAATGGCGATTGAATGGGTATCCACTCTTACCCACCGCACTCTTGACTAATGGAGGGTCGTTAGCCGAACGGGTAGGATATGACAGAAACCTTCCATTATAAGTATAATGAAGTACAAAGTAACTAAATGCTTTTTCAAATTCCCAAATCATAGTTACTTTAGGAAAAATGTGAAATTGTATGCTAATCCATAGAATTTCACTTCGTACCCTTGTCAACGTTAGTGGAGCGTGTGTGGTTAACCGGCACACTAATTTGGGGATGACATTGGTAGCGAAGGGTGACTCGATGTTTCTCATAGATCAATGGAGCGTGTGTGGCTAACCGGCACATTGATTAGGTGATAGTAGCATTGGGTGCACCACGTGATTCGTATGGTTATTCACACCTTATTTGTGATTCTCGGCATCCCAGTCACAAATAGAAGGGCATAATCGAGATCAAACATGCCATTGAAAAGTTCAATGAATCTCAAAAGAACTCGGAGTTTCAATTCATTTAAAACTTAAACTTCCTTTTTCGTTTTTCATGGTGGAAATTGGTAAATCGTCATTTACCTACCTTCAAATATTCTGCAACTAGATTACGGCATCCCTCTTATAGGTTGTAGAATATTGTTTTGGATCCTAGCCTTAATAACTCATTTAGGTGTTTTATTAAGGACTCAATCAACTTAACTTGAGTTTTCTCCCATTTTGTAGATGTCTGACTCTAACCGTGGTATTCCCGAATCCCAAGGAAAAGGTGTTCCTGTTGAAAGTGGAAGCTTGTTTCAAAGTGAAGGATCAATATGGACTAGCTTGATTTCACTTCCTCCTCTTCCTCCCGTTGTTCTCCCTAACCCACAAGATCGAAGATTTGAAAGGTTCAAGATCACTGAATCCCTATTGGCAATGGAACATGAAGATGGTAAACACGTGTGTGCTCACATCCTAAGGATGAAATCACACATTGATAGGTTGATTATGTTGGGTGCGTCTATCCCCAATAAGTTGGCTGTGGAATGGGTTCTTCAGTCACTCCCAGAATCATATGATAAGTTCATAAGAGAGTATTATATGACGGATCTTGATGCAACCCTCATTGACTTGACTTAAATGCTTATTGCTGCAGAATCATAAATGATTTGGCAAAGTAATGGAGCATATTTGTCTGATAATTCAACCAACCATGCTTCTGTAGAACCCACCTGTTTCTGCTGCCAAGAGAAGGGGCAATGGATACGAATCTGCCCAAAGGACCTGAATAGTCTAAGAGATGGGAGAGTCAAGAAGTATGACTCTACTTCAGGTATAAAATCCACTATCTAACTCCATTTAAATTACTATTCTTTATACATAATGTGATAAGATTACATTTGCATGTTTTGCAGGATTAGAGAAAAGAGAGGAAGTTTGATGGAAGAGCAAGATGAGTCTGATCACGAAAAAATGGATTACGATCGCATGGATTCGAAGATCAAATTTTAAGCTTAGGAAGTTATGATAGATTTGTTAGGAGTATTTGATTACATAGTTTTTCATTCGAATTTTGCATTGTAAGGACATGTTTTCCGCTGCTTTTATGAATAAAATAAATTTTGGTTTTATCTTATTTGTTTATCCTTACAATGGCATATATGAAAAATTTATGTTTATGTACTTCTATTATTAGCAAAATGGATTTGATTCTTAATTATGTTATTTGTGGAAATGTCAAAAGTTTACCAAATATGGAGAGTTTCTCATCACCTAAGTTTCAATTGGAAAGAAACTTGGAATCATGCAACGTGTATTATATGATGAATGAAAAACTCACATTTGGGAAACTTAGACTAATTCTTTGACAAAGTGTCGATTGAAGGACTAGGAGATTGAGTACACTAGGTCGTACGTTGATCAAGTCTACCATAAGAGTGACAAAGATATTCGTCATGATTTACTAAAGTTTAGTAAATGTAGTTATACTTATAAGATTGAGTATAATTCAGAGTTAACTGAAAGAGTTTCAACCAATAGCAAACGAATAAGAAGAATCAAGAAGGCAGAAAGATAAAAGTTTCTCTATTCTAAGAAGAAGGGAGAGTACCTTTTATTGTGTTTTATGATAAGTCTTAATGATTAAGAACCATGTCTCAATTGATCCTCTAAGTGAGTCTTAGTGCAACTGCATGTCTAAGAAGAGGAATCGAGAATTGTAGAAATGGTTAAATCAAGAAGTCAATCATACTTAGTTCCAATATCAAGTCTTAGAGTCATACTCCAAGATTGTGACATTGAGTGAAAAGTATTAAGTAGGTTTATAACATTCACCAAATGTGGAATTTGGAAAAAGGTTTCTCATTCTTGCCCATTTGAAATTGGTAAGTTGTGTTGTCTTGGATAAGACAAAGACAAACTAGGACCAATTATGTGAAATGTTTTTTCTTGATAAGAACTACACTAACTGTTGAATATTTGCTTTGTCAAGAAATGTTTCTTGACAAGAGAATCTTATATATCAAGGAGTCAGTGGGAGTCTTAATGGTCTTGAAAGGTTTCAAGAACAAATCAAGAATAAACCTTATCGATCATCACTAGCACACGACTTGAGGTTTACAACCTATCGTGTTGGCATTATTTTGTTTCTGTGCCATTCCAATTGAGATAATTGTGTATGTGAGTTCTATGAGCTCTCATTTAAATGCATACTAGTGCCTTAGTCGATGGAAAGTACATTGATATGTAAGGACAAGTTACTAAACTACTTGGAAGACATGGTGGGCACTCGTGTTACCATAAGGCAAGAGATCAATATTAATAAAAGTTCAGTCCATATGAGTTTGGATTTGTCGCAAACCTTGGTTTTAGCAAATTCACATGGATAGGAACTCATACACCATAAAATCTAAGTGTCATAAGATTCTCTCCTTCATGAAAATGACTGTGAGGAAATGCTTTCACTAAGAGATCTTAAGAAGATAACAATTGTGAAAATTGTATTCTCAAATTCGATTATGGTTACGGCATCCCTTTCCATAGTTCGAATTGTGAGATTTGGCAATTAGTTTTAGCATTTGGAACTGAGTAACATAAGTTCTAAATTGTTTAAGCACACATATGAGCTATCTAAGGCAAAGGTGTATAAGTTGAAGAAGCTTAGATAAAGGCTTATCGAAGCATCTGGTATTAGAAATATGAATTTCAAAAAATCAATAGGCATTGTTTTCTAGAAGTTCATTTGTTTTCTAAATACATGTCAAAGCTAGTGGGAGCATAAGTGTTATGTTTATACGATAATCATGATAGTGGGAGCATAAGTGTTATGCTTGTATGATTATTATGGCGAGTATTGCAAGTTAGCAATATTAATTATAGAAAAACAAAGATTCAATTTGCAAAGTTGCATGGGTTGAAAAGTTGTTTTGCTATAATTAAGGGAGAGAATATTATACTTCGTTTCAAAACTAAAGCCTAGATTGAGAAATTTTAATAAATTTAGTCAAAGGATACATAGTGTGTTCTTAAATTTCGATTATGATTATGACATCCCTCTTCATAGTTCGAATTGTGAGAACGTGACACATAAAATATTATGGCAAAAGATTGATAAAGTATCATATATTTATGTAAGACATTATGCATCATGTCCCATACGCTTCAGATATAGGATCGATTGCAAATGCTATAATATTTGACCATTCTTAAATTTTCCAAATGTCTAGCGCATTAAGAGGGAAAAAGGACTAGAATCGGTTTTGACTAAAATAATTAAACAACTATCAAAGGAAGATCCAAAGTTCGCTGAGGATTGGTCGCTTGTGAGTAGTTGGAAGTATGGTATTGATGGACCATAGTGACATTATTATGAATAGATAAGATTCTATTAAGTTGTCATATGGCAAATGTGGAAATGTTTCCATATTGGGAGTTGGATGTTGAGAGTCTATGTCTAGATTAGAAACTTTGATGCTAGAAGGATGTTCAAAGGAATGTACTTTGAATGTGAGACTTCGCGTCTATGGAATTGTCTTGTAACAATTTCTGATAGAGTACTTTGTAATTTCATTGGCCAAGTCTTGGTGACTTTTGTGCTGTGACATTATGAAAGGATCATTGCATAAAATGTTAGAATCTAACATATTCTATTAATGGAAAGAATGTTGTATTATTACACTAACGATAAGGATTGGGAATTGTGAAATGAGCATCGTTGGAAAAGTTTTTCAATTGATCTATTTCACAAAGTAAGGACCATAGGAAACAAAGTGTGCATGCTTGGACCATGGGACAATTGTTGTAATTCAAGTAATGAGTTGATTATCCGAAACATTAAATGATAAATAATGAGTAATCAATATGGTGGATAAATAGAAGTGTTTTATTTACTCTCACAAGTTTGGGGCCATATAGGATTAAGTATTATTGTTATGTTTCAGTTTGCATGTTTTGACTTCCAGAATAACTAGGTTATTCGAACATCCACAGTCGATCATATGTTGGAAGTAAGTATGAAGGAAGACTATCATGAAGAGTCTGTAGATTGTCTGAAAGGTTTAGACATAGCACATGTTTGCTGCAGAGTTCATGAATGCTTTGATAAGATTAGAGTATTGGATTAAACCCACGCTCACTTGGATCACTTCATGGATTTATCACGAGTGATTAGTGAGACGATAATATTGTATATTCTTGAAACCGAGACGTGTGAGTTGCTAATTGTTGGTCGGTTGCACATTGATAATAAGTAAACGCACCAGTAACTTGGTGTTATAAAACTTACTGTTGTGTGTGATTCGATCAGTGAATGCAAGCAAGTATATGAGTCGAAGTTTATCCATTCCTTTTACCCAAAGTGGGATAAAAGCGATATATGTGGGCCTCTCGATGATTTAGTGATGACACCTAAGCTCTTGGCCAAGCCGGGACAAAGTTGTTGTGTTCAATTGTAGTCTGTTGTCAGTCGTCATAAATCGGAAGTCGGGAAACAGTATAGAGAGAATGATTAAAATTCATGTCTTATGTCTATACAATATCTTAAGAATGGAGGAATATATAATCCCTTATCTAAAGGACACGCTATCTGATAAGATCAGAGTTGACAGCGGCTTTTGAAAGCTACGATTGCTGATCAGGTTCTGAAGTTATACGGAAAATAGTTATTAGACTTATCCAAGTGGGAGATTGTTGGATTAGTGTCTAAGTCCATAACTATTTTGGTATGTACTTGACCCGATTATAAGCATGGTCCTTTTGGGTTGCCTTCACCATAGCAATATGTAGGATGAATTAAGGAGAGAAAGGTTTAAATATGATTTATTAATATATTATGAAAATAATATATTAAAAGAGAAATCATATTGTTTAATATAATATTAGTCAAGAATTAATTAAGAATGAATTTTGTGGCTAAAAGAGATTAATTAAATTTAGGGGACTAGACTGCAATTATTGGATAATTGAGTTATTGGGCTAAGGAATGCAAAAGGAACAAGGAGTGAACGAAATTATGATGGGAGCCCATCATATTTCGTCCATGGCCTTATCCAGAAGGTTCCATGGGCTGCTTAGAGTTTAAGCTATCCATTAGGGTTTTGACTGAAACCCTAGCATCCCACACAAGTATATAAAGGATCCCTTAGGCCCTAAAAAGGTGAGTAACTGATTCTCTAGGGTTTCTAGTCGTTTTGGGCAGCCTCCTTTCTTCTCCTCTTCATCCAAGTTGCATAAGGTGTTTGTGACTTCATTGGAGGTGCAGCACTTGAGGCGCTAAGCTTTCTAAAGCCAATCAAATCAAGGAATTGATTGTTAATGCAATATAACAATGAATGGTAATTTTCTAAACCCTAATTCAGTTTATTATATGTTAGATCTAAGGTTTATGGCTTTGGATTCAAAGCATGTACAATAGAGAAACCTAGATCCAAGCATTAGGGTTTGTATGAGCACATAGGATTGTTTCTTATGCATAAAACCCATCAATAACATCATATTATGCTAGCACATAAAACATAATAGGTATGTAACATCCCAAAAATACAGGCTAAAAATTTCATTTTTCACTCAATATTTAGTAAAATCATTTGCAAATAAACATTGTCAGATCAACCATTTCATAAACGTATACTATGTCTGAAAACCAAAATATGTAAGCAATCAAAATGTCAGAGTATAAATCCTAGAACAATCCCATGAATGCGGAAAACAGTGTGTGTATGATGTGCCGCTACCGCGCCGACTCTTTCCCCTTCGACAAAGAGGTACCTGAAACCAAAACTGTAAACTGTAAGCATGAAGCTTAGTGAGTTCCCCCACTGTACCACATACCATATATCAATATAGCATACATACTGCCAAGAAATTCTGGGGTGCCCGACCTACCCGGTACGGTCATTCTGGGGTGCTGACCTACCCGTGCGACCATTTTGGGGTGCCGTCCTGCCCGTGTCAAGCCATTTTGGGGTGCTGACTACCCATGTCAAGCCGTTCTGGGGTGCTGACTACCCTTCGGTCCTAACGACCAAACCTCAGGGACTGCTTCCCTCCTACTACCATTAACACATATAACAGATCATACTAGCATATAAACATATCATCACTTACTGTCAGACATAGCTGGGGTGCCTGACCTACCCTTCGGTCCTAATGACCCAACTCTACTACTATCACATATAACATATCATGCCAGCACATAACATATCAGGTAGTAGCAAACCTAGATGATATCACAAAGACAATCATCTAAGATACAACTCCTACTGGTGGGCCGACATTGTGGCCGTAGACCCACCGCTAGTGGAAGGTAACTCACCTCAAAGTAGCTGCTGATTTGAGCTGGAACTGACTGTCTACTGCTGCTGCTGCTGTTCCGGAAGTCCTCCGACTATAATTCCCACAAAATATTCAGTCAAACACTATTAGCTGTACTTATGGTAAAATGACCATTTTACCCTTGACCAGGTCAAAGTCCAAGTCAAAGTCAACTTCCAGTTGACCCGACTCGCTGAGTTGGCTTGCCAACTCGTCGAGTCCCTACCCATTCGATTGTCCTTAATCCCGTCTCTACTCATCGAGTTAGGCATTGACTCGACGAGTTCTCCTTCTAACTGATGTCCAAAAGTCATTCATCCTACTCGCGGAGTTGTATGAACAACTCGTCGAGTTCATCTTCATTCGATGAACACTCTATGCTTCGACTCGCCGAGTTGTATGAACAACTCGCCGAGTTTGTTCTTCAGGTAAGAAGATTGCCTTGGATTCGCCGAGTCAGGGCATTGACTCGCCGAGTCCCTTCATGGATGAGTCTGGCTTCCGACTCAATGAGTCCACCCTTGACTCACAACTCCACTCAGCAAACACGAAAAAAGGGAAAACTTGGGGACTCGCGACTCGAATCGCCGAGTCCGATGAACGACTCGCTGAGTCGTTCACATGCAATTACTATATAGTCAATTTTGCTTGAATCCAGCTCATGCCATGTATAGATCTGGGCTCTTAGGGTAGGTTTTACACGTAAAGTTTCCAACTTTATGTGTACACATGCATACGATCGGGATTTAAGGCTTAATAAAGGCTAAAATGGTAAATCTAGGACATTCAAGCAATTCACTTCCATAAAGGCCATGGATCTGAGCTTCTGGAGCTCAAACATGCCTAAATCTAGGGGTTAATCAACTCATTACAACCCCTAATTCATAATCAAGCTTGGAAATGGTTCAAGAAGGACTTTAATGGTTCTCTAAGGGACTTTAAGCATAGAAACAGAAGGAAAATGAGTTATACCTCAATGAGTCTCTAAAATAGCACCAAGATATATGGCCTCCTTCATCTCCTCTTGATCTACTCTCCTTCTTCTCTCAAAATCTTCAAGAAATCACACCAAAACACTTCAATCTCACAAGAAAAGGGGGTTAGGTCGATATAGGGAGCTCTGAGGGTGAAGGAGTCGGGCTTGGGGCGCATAAGGTTAATTTAAATAGGGTACAAACCCTTAAAATTAGGGTTTCATCCAGACAACAAGGACTCGCCGACTCTAGAATGTGGACTCGCCGAGTCGCCAACTTAAACGTGCTCAATATCCCGACTCTACTCGGCGATTCGGGCCTACAGCTCACCGAGTCCAAGGCTAAAAATGTAAATTATTGAGATAGGTCATATGTACCAGGAACCAGGTGCTACAAATCTCCCCCACTTATTTTAGACTTTGTCCTCGAAGTCTGCTGCTCGATCCTAAAACAGCTCGGGGTAATGTTCTATCATTTCTTCCACCGGCTCCCAAGTCCACTCCGAACCCTTCCGGTGCTGCCATTGCACCTCCACTAATTCCACCCTCTTGTTCCTCAAATCCTTCGACTTCCGGTCGAGGATTGCGACTGGGCGCTCAATGTAATTCAGGCTGTCATCAACCTGAATATCTTCTAACGACACCACCGCTGAATCATCCACTAGGCACTTCCACAGCTGGGAGACATGGAAGGTGCTGTGGATCCGAGTGAGTTCGGCTGGCAGATCCAGCCTATATGCCACCTTGCCCACCGGGCTACAACCCTGAACAGTCCAATGTATCTTAGGCCCAACTTTCCCCGCTTCCTGAATCAAATGACGCCCTTCCAAGGCGACACCTTCAGGAGAACCATATCCCCGACTTGGAACTCCAGGTCTGATCGGCGCTTGTCGGCATAACTTTTCTGCCGACTCTGCGCAGTCTGAAGCCTGCTCCGAACCTGCTGAATCCTCTCGGTCGTCTTGAGCACCACCTCTGTGCTCCCCATGACCCTCTGGCCAACTTCACCCCAACATATCGGGGTCCTGCACCTCCGTCCGTACAACATCTCAAATGGAGGACGGTCAATACTCGCGTGGTAGCTGTTGTTGTACGAGAACTCAGCCAAGGGAAGATAGGTATCCCAGCTACCACCGAAGTCTAACACGCATGCCCGCAACATATCCTCCAAATTATGGATAGTCCGCTCGCTCTGACCATCCGTCTGCGGGTGAAAAGAGGTGCTAAAATGCAGACGAGTGCCCAACTCATCATGAAACTTCTTCCAAAACTTGGAAGTGAAACGCACATCTCTGTCTGATATCACTGACACCGGCACCCCGTGCCGCGCCACTATCTCCCTGATATAGATATCGGCCAACTTTTTGGCCGAGATACTCTCCTGGATCGGAATAAAATGGGCGCTCTTGGTCAATTGATCCACGATGACCCATATCGAATCTACTCCTCACGCAGTCCTGGGAAGTTTCGTGATAAAATCCATCGTAATATCTTCCCATTTCCACAATGGGATATCCAATGGCTGCATCTTGCCGTGCGGTTTTTGATGCTCGGCCTTGACCTTCCTACAGGTCAAGCACCGCTCAATGTACCAAGCTACATCCCGCTTCATGCAAGGCCACCAATAGTCTAGACGAAGATCCCTATACATCTTCGTTGCCCATGGATGAAAAGAGAATCAGGATTTGTGCGCCTCCTCCATCAAGATCTGGTGCACACCTCCGTGATACGGCACCCACACCCTACGGTGTAGTGTCAATAATCCTTGGCTATCATAATCGAAGAAGGTGACTGGACCCACTATCCGTTCGCTCTTCCGATGCTCCTCCTTCATAGCCTCCTGCTGAGCTTCCCGAATATGCTCTAACAGTGGACTCACCACCGTCATCCTCATACACACATCCCTGATCGGCGCCGCCTTACGGCTAAGCGCGTCGGCCACCACATTGGCCTTCCCCGGGTGATAAAGGATCTCGCAATCATAATCCTTCACCACGTCCAACCACCGACGCTGTCTCATGTTCAGAGTCGGCTGATCCATGAGGTACCTCAAACTCTTGTGGTCCGTGTAAATGGTACATCGAACCCCGTAGAGGTAATGTCGCCAAATCTTGAGGGTGAAGACCACCGCCCCAACTCTAAATCATGTGTCGGGTAGTTCGCCTCGTGAGGCTTCAGCTGCTGCGAAGCGTAGGCAATGACATGCCCTCTTTGCATCAGTACCGCGCCCAACCCCAAAATGGACGCGTCATAGTATACCAAAAAATCCTCTACGCCCTTGGGCAGGGCTAAGATTGGCGCCTCGCACAATCTCTGTCTCAGAATCTCGAACGCTGCCTGCTGCTTAGGCCCCCATCGAAAAACCACGACTTTCTTAGTCAATCGTGTCAGGGGTACGGCTATATTGGAGAAATTCTGAATGAATCTCCGATAGTAGCTCGCTAATCCTAGGAAACTCCGAATCTCGGATGGAGACTTCGGAACCTCCCATCTTATCACGGCCTCTATCTTGGCCGGGTCGACCAATATACCCTTCTGGCTGACAAGGTGCCCAAGGAATTGCACCTCGCGCAACCAGATCTCGCACTTGGAGAACTTAGCGTACAAGCTCTCCCTCCTCAGGGTCTCCAAAACCTCTCTCAGATGCTCCTTGTGCTCCTCCTGTGTCTTGGAATAAACCAAGATGTCATCAATGAAAACTATCACAGACCGATCCAGCATCGGTCTGCACATGCGGTTCATGAGGTCCATGAACGCGGCAGGAGCATTGGTGAGCCCAAACGGCATCACCACGAACTCATAATGGCCATAACGCACCCGAAACGCGGTCTTCTACACATTCTCCTCTTTGACCCTCATCTGATGATAACCTGAACGCAAATCGATCTTGGAGAACCAAGATGCTCCCTGTAACTGATCAAAGAGGTCATCAATCCTCGAGAGTGGGTAACGATTCTTCACTGTTACCTTGTTCAGCTCCCGGTAATCTATACACATCCGATGCGACCCATCCTTCTTCTCCACAAACAGGATTGGGGCTCCCCAGGGTGAACTGCTCGGTCTAATGAATCCCTTGTCTAACAGCTCCTATAGCTGTGTAGACAACTCCTGCATCTCAGGAGGAGCCAACCGATACGGTGCCTTGGCTATCGGAGCCGCACCAGGAACTAGGTCGATCCTTAACTCTACCTGTCGCTCCGGAGGTATTCCAGGAAGCTCCTCCGGGAACACATCAGCGTAGTCTCGCACCACTAGAACCTTGCTCATTGTCGCCTTACCAGCCTCCTGGGTGTCGATAACGTACGCGACATATCCCGCGCAAGCCTGCTGAAGGTAGCGCCTAGCTCTCGCTGCTGAACATACTGTGGGTCCTCGTTGTGTCCTCTCGTCGTGGATCACCAACTCTCCCCCACTTGGGGTCCTGATCCGCACTAGTTGCTGTGCATAATCTATCACTGCCCCATTAGGGCTCAACCAATCCATGCGTATAATCACTTTGTTCCCACACAACGGAATGAGAACCAAATCCACCAAGTAGCACTCCTTGAATAACCTCAGAACACAATCTCTGAACACCGCTGATGCCCGCACCGATCGATCATCGACAATCTCTACTTCTAAAGGGCAATCCAACATGCCTGAAGACTCAGTAAAAGAAACAAACAATCGGGTGGCACCCGAGTCAAACAACACCTAAACAGGGATACCGTTCACATGGAACAATCCTAATGCATATACACAGAGCACATATCAATAACATAACATCATATAAATAAAATAGAGGGAAAGAATCATACCCGTCACCACATCGGGTGCGGCACGTGCCTCCTCGGTAGTCAGCTGAAATGCCCGGCTTCTCACCACTGGAGCCTCTGCCTTGCCCTGACGGCCATCAGTGATCCGTAGGGTCGCTGGAGCTGGCGCCTTCACTGGCGTTGTTGCTGTCAACTGGAGGCAATTGGCCTTCTTGTGGCCCCTCTGGTTGCAATGGAAACATAGCAACTCAAACGTCTGCATCATAGGTGCAGGGGCGGTACAATACCTGCTGAAATGCCCCGTCTTTCCACACTTATAGCAACCCGACGATCCCAGTCTACATGCCCCCTCATTAGGCCTGCCGCATTTCCTGCAGCGGCTCGGTCCTGAATGGCCTTTCGGCCTACCATCTGATCCCTTCGGCTTCTTCCTCGAAGCCCCTCCTGTCTGTCCCTCTTCTGCCTTCCTTTTCCGGATGTGCTCCAGATGTATCTCCCTCTCCCTCTCCCTAGCAATCATAGAGTCCAAGGTAGGGCAAGACAAAAAACTAACATGCTCCCGAATACCAGCTCGGAGCATGTCATGGTAGCGGGTCCTCCTCATATCCTCATCACCCGCATACTTGGGCACCAACAATGCCCTCTCCCGGAACTTGGCGGTGATCTCCGCCATAGTCTCTGTCGTCTGTCTCATATCTAAGAACTCCCTGGCCAGCTACTAAAGCTCGATAGCCGGTGCAAACTCTGCCCTGAACCTGGTCACGAAGTCCGACCAGGTCATAGCCTCGACAGCCGAGGCTCCCAACAAGTCACCAACGGACTCCCACCAATCCCTAGCTCGATGTCGTAAACACCCTTGCTGCAAACCTCACCTTCGACCCCTCAGGGCAGAAGCTAGTCAACTGTGAATAATCAATGTCTGTAATCCATCGCCTGGCAGCTATGGGGTCCTTCGCCCTGTGAAAATCCGGCGCACCACTGCCCCTGAAGTCCTTAAAGGACAGTGTGCGAGATCCCGACTGGCCAGATGCCATGTCGCTCCTGAATGCCCTGAGGCGATCCTCCATCAACTCGACCATCCCTTCCTTGATCGACCCGAAGATAATGGGGACCGACTCAAGGATGCCCCTGGTGATCTCTGACGCGATGAACTCGCGTAGCCCCTCATCTACTAGCTCGGAACCTGATCCCGAGCCCGATCCCTCTCCTGAACTGCCAACTGCTGGACTCGAGCGTTGTACCACCCTTCTGAAATACATAAATAACAACCGTTAGCGATACTGATACTTCTTGAGGGATCACATCTACTAAAAGTTCCATGGTCTTATCTTGGCCTTCCTCGGTTCGGGTACGGATCCTCTGCTTTCAGTAGTACGGGCCCATACTACCTTCCACATCTATCCATACCTTCTTCAAGGACTACCTCGACTCCACCAGATCCCTTTCACTACTGCTGGCCACTGCTATACTCATCCTAGGCTTGCCCTATGGAAATCTCTGACTCCACCCTACCCGATCCTCAGGTGCTGAAGGCCTCTTTGTAATGCCAATTAGCCATTACCTAAATACCATCACATGTGATGAGGCTCAGATAATCCTTCGAGTAACAGACTCGTCCCTACAACGGTTAGACTCAGACAAGAGCTACGCAATAGGGACAAATCCAACACTCTAAGATTATTCAACCCGGATCACATGTGACGTGACGTATTCACCTAATGGCTAACTCCCATCACTCAGAGTCCCACGAAGAACAAAGCAAGCAACATTCAGACAAAAGGAAACAATCTCAAGCAAATCTGCTCTCATAGAGAGGAACTGAACTAGCATACATTGCTAAACTCATACTATCAGGCATAACCTAAACAGGCTATCCTACTATTGTCTACTCAATTCTAGCATGCAATTTTCATACACTGAAGCACATAAAGTAGGCACATAAGACATCACTCCTAGATCCTTAGTCCTATTCTAGCATGTTGTTCTACTGAAACTGATAAATATAACATAACCTTGTTTGGGTACTTTGGGGAATACTTACTTGAGCTCGGCCGGTCGCACACATCACACACTTTGTTCCTTCTTAAAACTCTTTACTTAACCTTTTAGAAAACTTTTTCTTTTTCAAAATCTTTTAATCCCTCGATTTGAGTTCAGACACCCCCAAAGGTGTGTCCGAATCCCTCAAACCAGGGCTTTGATACCAACTTGTAACATCCCAAAAATACAGACCAAAAATTTCATTTTTCATTCAATATTTAGTAAAATCATTTGCAAATAAACATTGTCAGATCAACCATTTCATAAACATATACTATGTCTGAAAACCAAAACATGTAAGTAATCAAAAAGTTAGAGTATAAATCCCAGAACAATCTCATGAATGCGGAAAACAGTGTGAGTGTGTGTATGATTTGCCACTACCGCGCCAGCTCTTTCCCCTTCGACGAAGAGGTACCTGAAACCAAAACTGTAAACTTTAAGCACGAAGCTTAGTGAGTTCCCCCACTGTACCACATACCATATATCCATATAGCATAAATACTGCCAGGCAATTCTGGGGTGCCCGACCTACCCGGTACGGCCATTCTGGGGTGCCGACCTACCTGTGCGGCCATTCTGGGGTGCCATCCTGCCCGTGTCAAGCCATTCTGGGGTGCTGACTACCCATGTCAAGCCGTTCTGGGGTGCTGACCACCCTTCGGTCCTAACGACCGAACCTCGGGGACTGCTCCCCTCCTACTACCACTAACACATATAACAGATCATACTGGCATATAAACATATCATCACTTACTGTCATACATAACTGGGGTGCCTGACCTACCCTTCGGTCCTAACGACCGAACTCTACTACTATCACATATAACATATCATGCCAGCACATAACATATCAGGTAGTAGCAAACATAGATGATATCACAAAGACAATCATCTAAGATACAACTCCTACTGGTGGGCCGACATTGTGGCTGTAGACCCAACGCTAGTGGAAGGTAACTCACCTCAAAGTAGCTGCTGATTTGAGCGGGAACTAACTGTCTACTGCTGCTGCTGCTGCTGTTCCGGAAGTCCTCCGACTATAATTCCCACAAAACATTCAGTCAAACACTGTTAGCTGTACTTAGGGTAAAATGACTGTTTTACCCTTGACCAGGTCAAAGTCCAAGTCAAAGTCAACTTCCAGTTGACCCGACTCGCCGAGTTGGCTTGTCAACTCGTCGAGTCCCTACCCATTCGATTGTCCTTAATCCCGTCTCTACTCGTCGAGTTAGGCATTGACTCGACGAGTTCTCCTTCTAACTGATGTCCAAAAGTCCTTCATCCTACTCGCCAAGTTGTATGAACAACTCGTCGAGTTCATCTTCATCCGATGAATACTCTATGCTTTGACTCGCCGAGTTGTATGAGCAACTCGCCAAGTCTGTTCTTGAGGTAAGAAGATTGCCTTGGACTCACCGAGTCCCTTCATGGATGAGTCTGGCTTCCGACTCACTAAGTCCACCCGTGACTCACAACTCCACTCAGCAAACACGAAAAAGGGGAAAACTTGGGGACTCGCAACTCGACTCGCCGAGTCCGATGAACGACTCGCCGAGTTGTTCACATGCAATTACTATATACTCGATTTTGCTTGAATCCAACTCATGCCATACATAGATCTGGGCTCTTAGGGTAGGTTTTGCACGTAAAGTTTCCAACTTTACATGTACACATGCATAGGATGGGGAATTAAGGCTTAATAAAGGCTAAAATGGTAAATCTAGGACATTCAAGCAATTTACTTCCATAAAGGCCATGGATCTGAGCTTCTGGAGCTCAAACATGCCTAGATCTAGAGGTTAATCAACTCATTACAACCCCTAATCCATAATCAAGCTTAGAAATGGTTCAAGAAGGACTTTAATGGTGATCTAAGGGACTTTAAGCATAGAAACGGAAGGAAACTGAGTTATACCTCAATGAATCTCTGAAATAGCACCAAGATATATGGCCTCCTTCATCTCCTCTTGATCTACTCTCCTTCTTCTCTCAAAATCTTCAAGAAATCACACCAAAACACTTCAATCTCACAAGAAAAGGGGGGGGGGGGGGGATAGGTTGATATACGGAGCTCTGAGGGTGAAGGAGTCGGGCTTGGGGCGCATAAGGTTGATTTAAATAGGGTGCAAACCCTTGAAATTAGGGTTTCATCCAGACAGCGGGGACTCGCCGAGTCCAGAATGTGGACTCGCCGAGTCGCCAACTTAAACGTGCTCAATATCCCGACTCTACTCGGTGAGTCGGGCCTACAACTTGCCGAGTCCAAGGCTAAAAATGTACATTACTGAGATAGGTCATACGTACTAGGAACCAGGTGCTACAAGGTAGCAACAAACCTAGATGAATATCACAAAGACAATCATCTAACATACAACTCCTACTAGTGGGCCGACATTGTGGTCGTAGACCCACCGCCACTGGAAGGTAACTCACCTCACACTGCTGAAGTCCCGAAGACACAACCCCAGCTATTGGATGACATAATCTCGGTCCATATAAACACCCACAGCCACCACCCACGGTGGCTGGTGGCGGCGGAATATGGAAGAAATGGCAGCGATGCGTGATTCTGTAACACCGTAAAAATTTGAACAATTTTCACTTTTGAAAAACCATAAAATATCATTCACGTTCATTTTAAAAACATTCTATCAACATTGTATCAGTGCAAACCCCAAGATCATAGTATATAAACTCCAATGTGCGTGTGTACGAATCATGCCGCCGCCTTCCCGCGGTCATCACTGGTACCTGAAACACATAACACAACAACTGTAAGCATAAATGCTTAGTAAGTTCCCCAAAATACCGCATACAACTCATACGCCACTTGAGGCTATAATACGACCCTCCGGTCGATGTGTCTCAGTGGGACCCTCTAGTCCCGTAGCTCGTTGGACCCTCTGGTCCGGTCATAGCTCGTTGGACCTTTCGACCCGGTCTATATTGTTGGACCCTTCGGTCTGGTCTATAACATCATACAACATACATATAACACATAGCACATAATCTCATACATAACACATAAGATCCTCTGATCCACACATAATACCACTCTAGGTAACGTATAGTGAGAAGACTCACCTCGGTGTCTCGGTAGAAATGTGATCTAGCCTCCGCCTAATCACATAAAGTAAATACTCTCATAAATACAACTATACTCAACCCTAAAAGTCAATGGTCAAACTTTGACACGACTCGTCGAGTGCACTAGGGCGACTCGGTGAGTCTACACGTGTCCACTGACTCTCTTAGTCCCTCTCTTGGCACGTCGAGTACTTCTCCTGACTCGACGAGTCACACCTGGCGAGTTTAGACACTAACTCGCCGAGTTCCCTCACAACTTCCAAAAATAAAAGAATAAAATATAATACCTGGGAATCCGGATGTTACAGTTCTCCCCCACTAGAATCAGACTTCGCCCTCGAAGTCTCACTCTGCAAACAACTCTGGATGCTGCTCCCGCATCTCACACTCCGGTTCCCAAGTTAACTCTGACCCTTTCCGATGCTGCCACTGGACCTGGACCAGAGGCACCTCCTTGCTCCTCAAAACCTTGATCTTTCGATCCCTAATCGCCACCGGTCTCTCAACATAATTCATGCTCGCTTCCACCTGAATATCTTCCAATGGCACCACTGCCGACTCGTCGGCTATACACTTTCGCAGCTGCGACACGTGGAAAGTGTCATGAATCTGACCTAACTCTGATGGTAACTCCAAACGGTAGGCTACCCTGCCTACCCTCGTGATCACACTGAACGGACCAATATATCGGGGCCCCAACTTGCCCCTCTTCCTGAATCGAATCACTCCTTTCCAAGGAGAGACTTTCAAGAGCACGAAGTCGCCGACCTAAAACTCGAGCTCGGACCGGCGTCTATCCACATAACTCTTCTGACGACTTTGAGCGGTCAATAACCTCTATCTGACCTGCTGGATCTGCTCTGTCGTCTGAAGCACAATCTCGGTACTACCCATCACACGCTACCCTACTTCTCCCCAGCAAATAGGGGTCCGATACCTCCTCCCATACAATAGCTCAAAGTGCGGCATGCCAATGCTCAAATGATGGCTGTTGTTGTAAGAAAACTCTGCCAAGGGCAAATACGTGTCCCAACTCCCGTCAAAATCCAACACACATGCTCGGAGCATGTCCTCGAGTGTCTGAATTGTCCGCTCACTCTGCCCGTCAGTCTTTGGGTGGTATGCGATACTAAAATGCAGTTTCGTACCAAATTCCTCATGAAGCTTCTTCCAGAATCTGGAAGTGAAATGTACATATCGATCTGAGACAATCGAGATTGGCACTCCATGCCGCGATACCACCTCTCTCACGTACATCCCTGCTAACTTCTCCGCGGAAGAGCTCTCACTGATGGGCAGGAAGTGAGCACTCTTCATCAACCTGTCCACAATCACCCAAATTGCATAGACACCCCTCGCGGTCCTAGGCAATTTGGTGATGAAATCCATGGTAATCTATTTCTATTTCCACTCGGGAATCTCTAATGGCTGCAGCTTACCATGTGGATGCTGGTGCTCGGCCTTAACCTTGCGACAGGTCAAGCATCTCTCTACAAACCATGCGACATCCCTTATCATACAGGGCCACCAATATTCCTTTTTCAGGTCCAAATACATCTTAGTGGCCCTGGGATGGATTGAGAATTTCGATCGATGAGCCTCTTCCATCAAAATGGTACGCGTTCCGCCTACGGACGGTACCCATATCCGACCCTGAAATGTCATAAGCCCCCGGCTATCGGTAACGAATTCCGATACCATCCTGACAACTCGCTCTCTCTTCTGGTTTTTTGGCCTTACAGCCTCAGCTGGGCCCCACGAATAGCATCCAACACTGGGGTCATCACTGTCAATCTCAAACAAACATCTCGCATTGGGGCGCCCGCCGCCCTACGGCACAGTGCATCGGCTACAACATTAGCCTTGCCCGGGTGGTACAGGATCTCACAATCATAATCCTTGACCACGTCCAACCACCTCCTCTGGCGCATATTCAGGTTGGGCTGATCCATCAAATACTTCAAGCTCTTGTGGTCCGTGTATATCATACACCGGACCCCATATAGATAATGTCGCCATATCTTGAGGGCGAACACTACCGCTTCCAGTTCCAAATCATGAGTGGGATACCTCGACTCATGCGGCTTAAGCTGCCTCGATGCATATGCTGTCACATGCCCCCTCTGCATAAGCACCTCTCCCAATCCGGATATCGATGCATCACAATATACCACAAAATCCTCCATCCCTTCCGGAAAGGCTAACACTGGGGCTTTGCATAATTTCTGGCGAAGTGTCTCGAACGAGGTCTGCTGCTCCGGACGCCAAGAAAACGCAGCACCCTTCCGGGTCAACTTGGTGAGTGGCGCGATGATCTTGGAGAAATCCTTAATAAATCTCCGATAATAGCCGGCCAAACCCAGAAAGCTCCTGATCTCGGTGGGTGATCTTGGCACCTCCCACCTCATGACCGCCTCAATCTTGGCCAGATCGACCAATATCCCATTCGGGTTAACGAGATGCCCCAAAAATTGAACCTATCGTAGCCAGAACTCACATTTGGAGAACTCGGCATAAAGCCTCTCCGATCTCAGAACTCCGAGGATCTCCCTCAAATGCTCCTCATGCTGCTCTCTGGATCTAGAATACACCAATATGTCGTCGATAAACACGATCACTAAGCGATCCAATATCGGTATGCATACTCTGTTCATGATATCCATGAACACCGCCGGTGCGTTGGTGAGTCTGAAATGCATCACCACGAACTCGTAATGCCCATAACGAGTCTGAAATGCTGTCTTCTGGACGTCCTCCTCCCGCACCCTTACCTGATGATACCAAGACCTCAAATCGATCTTGGAGAACCAAGATGCTCCCTGCAACTGATCGAACAAATCATCGATCCTCGGCAACGGGTAATGGTTCTTGTTCGTTAGCTTGTTCAACTCACGATAATCAATGCACATCCGGTGCGAACCATCCTTCTTCTTGATAAAAAGAATAGGCGCCCCCCAAGGCGAACTGCTCGGCCTGATAAACCGCTTCCCCAGCAGCTCCTGGAGCTGCAAGGATAACTCCTGCATCTCCGGAGGCGCGAGGCGATAAGGCGCCTTAGCGATAGGCACAACTCCCGTAACCAATTCAATACCGAACTCTACTTGCCTCTTCGGAGGCACACCCGACAATTCCTCTGGAAACACATCCGGAAACTCACGCATTATCGGGACCTCATCCACTGACTTCGGTCTCTCTGAATCAACCCTCACATCCATCACATATGCCACAAATCCCTTGCAGCCCTGCTATAGACTTTGTCTCGCTTTGGCGGCCGAGCAAAATGCTGACCCCGTACGTGTACCCTCGCCATACACTATAAGAACTCCCCCACTAGGGTCTCGAATCGTCACCAATTGATGCTCGCAGTCTATCACAGCTCCATATCGACTCAACCAATCCATACCCACTATAACACACACGTCCCCCATCGCGATCAGAATCAGATCTATCGGAAACTCCACATCGAAGATCTCAAGGACACATCCTCGAATCACACCTGAAGCATACACTACTCGCTCATCAGCTATGGAATCTCGCAAAGGCCGATCCAACGCCTCTCGATGGATACTAATATGCTGACTAAATGCTACAGAAACAAACGACCGACTCGCACCCGAGTCAAATAATACCAAAGCAGGCACATAACTCACAAGAAAAGTACCTACACACATCATCATATAAGCATAAAAACTCAACTCAAATAAAAGATGAATAGAGAATACATACCAGCCACAACATCGAGTGCCGTGCAGACCTCCTCCGCAGTCAACTGAAATGCTCTCCCACGAGCCTTCGGGGCCTCGACCTTCACCGACCGAACCTCAGTAGCCCTAGCAGCAGGCGCATACCCCTACGCTGACCCCTGAAGAAGCTGAGGGCACTCGGCCTTCCGATGGCCGGTCTGGTTGCAATGAAAGCAAACCGAAAATCCCTTGGGGCAATCCCTCGCGATATGCCCCTCCTTCCCGCACTTGTAGCATACTCCAGCCCTGCACGACCCCTCGTGACTCTTACCACACTTCCCACAAGTGCGGCCCTTCGCGTCCCCAGATCTCGAATCAGTGGGTCTAGCCCGTTTGGCTGCCGGCTGAGACTGAGTCGGTCGCCGATCCGCCCTCTATGACTCGGCCTCCTCCCTGGCCTGAGTCTCCAACTCAATCTCCCTCTTCTGAGCATTTGCCTGGAGCTCAACAAATGTCCGGTAAGTCGAGTTTGCCACGAACTCCCGAATATCTCTCCTCAGAACACTCAGATAACTACTCATACGAGCCTGCACAGAAGACACCTGCTCAGGGCAAAACATCGCCCTCTCGTGAAACTTCCTGGTGATCACTGCCACAGAATTAGTACCCTGCTTGAGGGTCAAGAACTCCTGAATCAACCGTTCCCTCTCCACCGGGGGAACATACTCCTCTCTGAACATAGCGGTGAACCTCTCCTAGGTCACCTCGGAAATCTCAGCCAAAGTGAAGTTTGCCGTCACGAACTTCCACCAATCCTTCGCTCCCAAGCGGAGCTGGTTCAGGGCGAACCGAACCCTCAAGTGCTCTGGACAAGAACACATATAGAAACATCCCTCGATGTCAGAGATCCATCTCATAGCGGCAATCGGGTCCTGCGTCCTGTCGAACTCTGGTGGCTTCGTGTTGCTGAACTCCCGAAACAACAACGAGTTACCTCCCTGAGGTCTGGCAGCAGCAACAACAACAGTAGTTGCAGCTGCAGCAGCCTCAGTCAGCGCTGCATACCGCTCAACAAAAGTCTCAATCAATGTGGTCTTGATGTCCCCAAACATCTTAGGAATCTCAGCCCGGATGGCAGCAGCCACCTCCTTGTGAATCAATCGACGGATCTCCTCGTCGCTGACACCACTACTCTTAGGTGTGTGTCGAGTCCCAACCATGATGCCTCTGAAATACAACAAAAATTATCAGAGACTCGATCGAGCATACTCATACTCAATGACGCAACCCTACTCATCCTCCGTTATCCAAAAGATTCTTACATGGAATGCCTACAGATCCGGTGTCTTCAGTAGTACGGGCCCAATATTACTGATCACACCGCATCAGCATTCACTCCAAGTCCTCCTCCTTGGATTTTGGATTACAAGTACTCTATTCTCATGAGCTCCTAACTGCTATCTACTCGCTCTTAAAGCATCTCAGTAGCAGAAATCTCCTAGGCTAAGGCATCACAAATCAGGCCACTCTAGTCCTAATATGTGTACCTAGCCTACTCTAGCATGCATAACATAACATAACATATCTCATAACA
Source organism: Lactuca sativa (assembly GCF_002870075.4). Lineage (NCBI taxonomy): Eukaryota > Viridiplantae > Streptophyta > Magnoliopsida > Asterales > Asteraceae > Lactuca > Lactuca sativa. The sequence continues at coordinate 209,130,353 of NC_056629.2, read as the reverse complement.
CATAATTTAAGGGTACTTTTGGGGATTCACCGTTCGGGCGTTGGCTGATCGTACACACGGCTCTGCTCTGTTTGTCTCAAAACTCTTTTTACTCTTTTCAAAAATTTTACTTCATTATCAAAATTTTCCTCAAAACCTCAGTTTGAGTTCAGATACGCCCGAAGATGCATCCGAATCCCTTAAACCAAGGCTCTGATACCAACTTGTAACACCGTAAAAATTTGAATAATTTTCACTTTTGAAAAACCATAAAATATCATTCACAATCATTTTAAAAACATTGTATCAACATTGTATCAGTACAAAACCCCAAGATCATAATATATAAACTCCAATGTGCGTGTGTACAAATCATGCCGGCGCCTTCCCGCGCTCATCATTGGTACCTGAAACACATAACACAACAACTGTAAGCATAAATGCTTAGTGAGTTCCCCAAAATACCACATACAACACATACGCCACTTGAGGCTATAATATGACCCTCCGGTTGATGTGTCTCAGCGGGACCCTCTAGTCCCGTAGCTTGTTGGACCCTCTGGTCCGGTCATAGCTCGTTGGGCCTTCCGACCCGGTCTGTATCATTTAAACCTTCAGTCCGGTCTACAACATCATACAACATACATATAACACATAGCACATAATCTCAAACATAACACATAAGACCGTCTGGTCCACACATAATACCACTCTAGGTAATGTATAGTGAGAAGACTCAGCTCGGTGTCTCGGTAAGTCTCTGACTCGGTAGAAATGTGATCTAGCCTCCGCCTAATCACATAAATTAAATACTCTCATAAATAAAACTATACTCAACCCTAAAAGTCAACAAGGTCAACTGTCAAACTTTGACCCGACTCGTCGAGTGCACTAGGGCGACTCGGCGAGTCTACATGTGTCCACTGACTCTCTTAGTCCCTCTCTTGGCACGTCGAGTACTTCCCCTGACTCGACGAGTCACACCTGGCATGAATCGCGGGGCCACGCCGACTCAACTCACCGAGTCTCAAGAACAAATCGGTGAGTTCCGCCTCGAACTCCAGCCCCCTAAAGGGTCGTTTGATAGTTGCTAACCAGGTTAGAGCTGACTGAGTTAGAAGCTGACTGAGTTAGAAGTTCTGACTGAAACTTCATGTTTGATTTTGCATCTGACTGACTGTACAAAAAGACTATATTACCCTTAAACAATATTTTTTATAATAATTCCTTTATGATTAACAATTTGATTTATAGCATTGTCGTGTAATTTACAAAGTGATGTAATTTATAACCATTCTATGCATATAAAAATATAACACAATGACAAAATGATGCAATTTACAATTAATATAACACTAGGATTATAAACAAATGGTGTTATTTCACCTCTTTAGTACATCTTTTAGTCAATCTAATGTCAACTTTATGTAATTATATGTTAATAATACCAGATCCTTATAAGGTACAGTGACACTTTGTGTTATGATGGAAAAGTCTCGGCTTAACATCTCTTATTTCTTGTTCTTGATCAGATGCTTTTGCTGATGCATTTTCAAACATGTGTGTTACATGAGTTAGGTAAAACATGAGTATTTTCAAGAAAAAATAAACATGAAACTACAACTATTTCAATTTGAAAATGCCTCTCCATAGAATCAACAATGTATTCCAATGAATCAGTAAAGGACACCAACAATATGAGTTTTTTGTCATCACAAATCAAAATCTTCTACAAAAAGAGTGAAAAATGGGTCTTTATCGTCAACTGTAGTAAGAAAAATAGAACCCATATGATTGGCCTTAATTTCATCATTAGAGCATTAATTTCTAATTCAACCTTATAGGATTTAAAATCAACAATATGGTTATCGCCATGATACAAAATAGACCAAATCATTCGAATGGACACATACTGAAATCGAGGGTTGAAGAAGAAAGCCATCACCTAAAAAAGTTAAAGGAAACAATTAATTAACATCAGAGGGAATTTAGGAGTTCATGGCTCTGTCATTGAAAGCAAGCCAATCGAAATCTCAGCAAAAACTCATCAATATATCAGCAAAAACTGAAAAAGAAACTAAAAAAAAAATTCATACCAAAGGCAAATGTCGTATGGAATCGAGAAATCAAGAACGAGAAGGAACGAAGGAAGAAACAGGTACCTGGTCGGCGAAAGTAGCTGCTCTGGTTTCTTCATGGGGGAAAGAAATCGACTGGAGTGATAGGCGATAACTGTCTCGTTTTCTCTATCTCTTCGATGGAGGCGTGCGAAAATAATAGGGGAAATGGGTTTTCTTCTTTTTTTGTTCCCAGTCCATCGATTGGAAAGCAAGGACCAAATTTGATGATATTCTTGGAACGAGTCCACATGTTGGACTGAGTCCTTTACTCTCTAATCCCTATCAAACATGCCAATTGGCTTTTTCTGGACCCAATCCCTCTTTGGACCCAATTAGATACTATATCAAACAACCCCTAACTCTCCCTGACTCACCAACTTATTTCCCAACTTGGCAAGTCTACTCACTGAGTGATTTACGAGAAACCCTCATCCTACTCGCCGAGTCTGTTCTTCGGACTCGGCGAGTTCATGCCATGAACAAACTCCATAGGCCTCCTGAGGTCAGATCTGTTCCATACATTCATAAATCTGGCCTTCCCAAGCATGATAATCACGTAAAGTTCAGACGTTGACACTCATACAACATCAAAATGGTCTAACTTGGTGATTTAGCCCCAAAAATGACATCCCAAGCTCATGGCTCCCAAAATGACTCATAAATCTCCAAGGGTTAAGGTCTCTGGACCTCTTTGGGTCCAGATCCAAGACATAGACTCGAGAAGGGACCAAATGCTCCACTTATTCAACCTCTAAAAGGGTTAGAAAACCCTAACACTAAGAATCAACACCAAAACTGAAGAAGGTCCAAGAAAAATACCTCAATATGGTCTCTAAGAACTCAGAAATCACCAAAATCGCACCTCCTTCAGCCTCCTCTTGCCTTGGTCACCTCCTTCTTGCAAAAATACCAACAAAAGGATCAAGAATGGCCTCTCCTTCCTCACAAATGCTCTAGATCTCTTAGGGTTTCTCTCTGGGGGTTGGTGGCCGCAAATGACGGCCCTAAGGGCCTTTAAATAGGTCTCAAACCCTGGAAATTAGGGTTTCATTAAGCAGCGTGGACTCGCCGAGTCCACTCATGAACTCACCGAGTCCAGCCGTGAACTCGGATATGAATTCGCGACCATACTCGGCGAGTTTAGACACCAACTCGCCGAGTCTCCTCACAACTTCCAAAAATAAAAGAATAAAATATAATACCTGGGAATCTGGATGTTACAGATTCCTTTCAGCTCTTTAGCTCCGCCATCCGTCAACCGGCTCGCCGGTTCTTCAATCATTAGCATCTACGGCAACGACGATGTAACATTACCAGCTGCAACAACGACGGTTGGTGGCGACGCCCGATAGTCCTAGCGACATTTGCAGCGTGGCGGAAGGCCAGATAGGAGAAGAAGAAGGAGGGGAATCTTTGAGATCGACAACAACACTGCCGAGGCGGCTGGTGATGGTTGCTCGGGACTTCATCTGGTCGGAAAGCATGAGGGAAACTCAGAGTGGTGGCGGTTGTGAATCCTTAGGATTATGGTTTGAAAGGAAAGGGTGGCGGGTTATAAATCCCGACCACTCAACATGTTTTGCAAAAATTACACTTCTGGCCCCTCCCTAAAGTATCTTATCAAATGTAATCCATATTTTACCCTTTCTACCCTGGCTTTGGAAATCTTCTTCAAATTAAATCCGATAATTACCATCTAAACCCTCAACATTAAAATCCTTTACATCTAAGGTACAAAATTTACCAAAAAAACCCCAATATTTTAATTATGACATAATCAGCCCTTCAACCTCATTTCCTTTTAAATTAATTCCAAATAATTACCACAGAGTCCCCTGTCTTCATAAATAATTATAAACCGAGTCTGCAACTTACACTTTTAACCCTCAACTTCTAAATTATGCCAATTAGCTCTTCGAGACCATCCTTTGATATATAATTATTTATTTTAGGGCTACCGATCGTTCATTAATTAATTTATTTATTTAATAAATAAACGGGGTGTTACATAATGCTTGGAATATTGATGTCAAACTTTAGATTTGAGTCCATTAAGACATTCTAAGGCATAAAGCTGGCAACTTTATGCCCTTGCATGTTCAATATGTTCCCAACAACCCCTTATAACCCATTAAGACCTTTCCAAAGGTCTTAACTCATGCATGAGGTCAAAACACTCATCAGGATTACATTTTTATGGTATGAATGAACTAAGGGACCTCAGATCTACTCTTCCTAAGCTCCAGAGTTGTTCAAACTCCCAATAGATGATCCATGAACACAAATGGGACAATATAGCAAACCTTAGCTCAATATAATGAATAATATGACAAGATTAAAACTTTACACCTCCAGAAGCTCCTCAAGGTGAACTGGATGCAGGATCTTGAAGCCCAATACCACCCCAAGTTTGTTTACTAACTTCTTCTTGAATAATCACTAAAATGGCCACAAATACACTCTTTAAGCTCAAGAACACTCTCACATGTGAAATATGGGGTAAAAGGGTGAAATGAGGCTATGGAGGCTGATTAGGGTTTGGTCCAAGAGGCTTAAGGATGTTTTAATAGGTGTTAAGTACGAGAATTAGGGTTTTGCTCTTCTGTCACGTATGCCCCGCGTATGCGGCCACCCCCTGCGATCAATCATCCTTAGTATGCAATGCGTAATCCTGGAGTATGCCTTGCGTACTAAGGGACCAGTATGCTATATTTTTCATTTCAAGGGTTCAAATGGTAGTTACCTGATTTGGAGTGTTACAAATCTCCCCCACTTGAACTAAAATTCATCTTCAAAGTCTTCAGACGCAAATAGATCTGAGTAATGCTCCCGCATCTCATCTTCCGGCTCTCATGTCCATTCGGAGCCTCTTCGGTGCTGCCATTGCACCTTCACTAGCTTCACCTCCTTGTTACAAAGAACCTTAGTCTTCCTATCCAGAACCGTGATGGGGTTCTTAATGTAGTTCAAGCTCTCATTTACCTGAATGTCGTCCAAAGGGATAACTGCATGCTCGTCAGTGACACATTTCCGAAGCTAGGACACATAGAAGGTGTTATGAATCTAACTCACCTCATCTGGGAGGTCCAGTTGATAACCAACCCTGCCGACTCGGGCAGAAATCCTGAACGCACCAATAAATTGGGGCCCCTACTTGCCCCTCTTTCGAAACCTAATGATACCCTTCCATTTTGACATTTTCAGCAAAACGAAATATCCCACTTGAAACTCGAGATCCGATCGGTGCCGGTCAACATAACTATTGTGTCGGCTTTGTGCGAATCCTAGCCTGTCGCGCACCTGCTAAATCAACTCGGTAGTCTTGAGCACCACTTCGGTGCTTCCCATGACTCGATGCCCTACCTCGCCCCAACACATATGAGTCCTACACCTCCGACCATACAAAATCTCAAACGGGGGTCGGTCGATACTAGCATGATAACTATTGTTATATGAAAACTCTGCTAGTGGGAGGTATGTATCCCAACTCCCTTTGAAATCCAATACGCAAGCTCAAAGCATATCCTCGAGCGTCTGAATCGTCTGCTCGCTCTGACCATCGGTCTGAGGGTGGTAAGCGGTGTTGAAGTGTAAATGGGTGCCTAATTCTTCATGGAACTTCCTCCAGAACTTGGAGGTGAATCGGACATCGCGGTCAGAGACCACTGATACCGGCACCTCATGCCTGACCACCACCTCTCACATATAAATATCTGCTAATTTCTCAGCAGAGATGCTCTCAAATATCAAAATAAAATAAGCACTCTTCGTTAACTTGTCCACAATGACCCAAATGGAATCCACACCCCTCGCCGTCCCCGGTAACTTCGTGATGAAGTCCGTGGTGATCTCTTCCCACTTCCACATAGGAATGGGTAGCGATTGAACCTTGTCGTGAGGCCTCTGAAGTTCGGCCTTGAGCTTCCTGCAGGTCAAGCACCGCTCCACGAACCAAGCGACCTCCCACTTCATGAAGGGACACCAGTAACTCAACCTTAGATCTCCGTACATCTTTGTAGCCCCCGAATGTATAGAAAACTTGGACTTGTATGCCTCCTCCAAGATCTTCTGTAACAACGTAAATTCCAAAATAATTTTTCACTTTTTAAAATGTAATTTCATTCATAAAGATTCTCAATTCTCAATGTCTCACATAACAAATCCATAAAAATACACCCCAAGATCAAAATGTATGAGACTCCAATAGTGTGTACTGATCATGCCGATGCCTTCCCGCGATCCTCACTGGTACCTGAAACACATAACACAAAACACTGTAAGCACAAAGGCTTAGTGAGTTCCCCAAAATACCACATATAACACATATTATCCACTCGAGGCTATAACTCTGTGGACCCTCTGGTCCTAATTCTGTGGACCCTTAGGTCCTAACTCTGTGAACCTATCGGTTCTAACTCTGTGAACCTTCCCGTTCTAACTCTGTAAACTCTGGAACATACATGGCATGAATCACATAGAAATAATGCAGTGTATCACAATCACATAAAAAACATACAAGATACCCTGTCATATAACTCTAATTACCAATCTAGGTAAAGTATAGTGAGAAGACTCATCTCCGGTAACTCGGTAAATCTTGAACTCGGTAAAAATCTGGTCTAGCCTCCGCCCGATCACATGGAACAAGTGTAACAGCCCGGATTCCCAGGTATTATTCATTCTTATATTTTTTGGTATTTTGTGAGGATACTCGGATAGTTGGAGCTCAGACTCGCCGAGTAGGATCGCGGTTTGGACGCGGGTTCGCGCCTGGACTCGGCGAGTCCAAGGAGTGGACTCGGCGAGTCCATGCTGTTTAATGAAACCCTAAATCCCTAGGTTTGGAGCCTATTTAAGTGCACTTATAGCCTCCGATTGCGGCTACCAGTCCCTTGAGAGAACCCTAAAAGAGCTAATTTGTTTTGGGAGAGAAGAAGTCACTTTTGGGCCTTTGTATTCCTTATTTAGCAAGAAGAAGGTGGCAAGAGCAAGGAGGAGGTGAGATTCTAGCAGATCCAGAGTCCAGAGGCTTCATTTTGAGGTAATGACTCGAATGTCCTTGAATTTTGGGGTTGATCTTTAGAGTTAGAGTTTTATAATCCCTTTGAAGAGTGATTATGTGAAGCAAATGGTCCCTCTTCGAGTTTGTGCCTTGGATCTGGACTCAAAGAGGTCCAGAGACCTTAACCCTTGGGGCTTTTTGGGTTATTATGGAGTTATTAGACCTAGGTGGTCATTTTTGGGACCAAATCATCTTTTGATGCCTTGTGGGGGTTATACAAGCATCAAGTTCCAAACTTTACGTGACATTCATGCTTGGGGAGGCTAGATCTATGGTTTGGGAAAGCAGATCTGACCTCAGAAGGTCAATAGAGTTTGTGCATGGCATGAACTCGCCGAGCTGTTCTTGAGACCCGGCGAGTAGGGTTGGGGTTTCACGTAAAGTGTTCATTGAGTGGACTTGCCGGGTTGGGGGTTGACCCAGTGAGTCAGGGAGAGTCATTAGGGGGCTGAGTCAAGCCTGAACTCGCCGAGTTGTTCTTGAGACTCGGCGAGTTGAGTCGTGGTGGCCCCGCGATTCATTCCAGGTGGAACTCATCGAGTCAGGGAAGCACTCGACGTGTCAAGGGAGGATTCTAGGGAGTCAGTAAACACGTATAGACTCGCCGAGTCGCTCTAGTGCACTCGCCGAGTCCGGTCAAAGTTGACCGTTGACCATTGACCAGAGTTGACTTGATAGGGGTAGTCAACCTTAGTTGTGAAAGTGTTAATTAGAGATATATTGTGTTATAGGAGGATTATAGCTCGGAGGATCGAGCGCGAGTGATTTCCGGGATTTGCGAGTTATCGAGATACGCGAGGTGAGTCTTCTCACTATACTTTACCTTGAGTGGATAATCAGAGTTATGTGACAAACTATTTGTATGCTATATGTATGTTATGTGTTGTACTGCATTATTTCTATGTGATTTATGCTGTGCATGTTTATAGAGTTGGAACCGGAAGGTTCCCAGAGTTAGAACCAGAGGGTTCACAGAGTAGGGTCTACGGACCCACAGAGTTATAGCCTCGAGTGGCTAATATGTGTTATGCATGGTATTTTGGGGAACTCACTAAGCTTTATGCTTACAGTGTTGGTGTTATTTGTTTCAAGTACTAGTGATGACCGTGGGAAGGCGCCGGCTTTATCAGTACACACACATGGGATTTTTATGATATGTGATCTTGGGATTCTTTGTATGACATGGATTGTAGTTTTAAACATTGATGTTTTATGAAAATTAAATGAATATGTTTTTATATTATGCGAAAAATTATTTTGAAATTTACGGTGTTACAACAAGTACTCTAAACAATTCATGTGACATCCTTAGAAAAGACCGATTTTGTTTATGCTTTATAAAAATCAGAGTATCTCTTTTAATAAAAATTTTGCGGAATTTGTTCCCAGTAAAACATGATAAATACGTTATCAAAGCATTTCCGAAGAAAAGTATTTTTAATTCGTTTTAAAACATTTGGGATGTCATCGTCAATACAGAAACATAAGTATAAACAGAACTTACATTTATTTACACTAGTGATCTACATCTCTTTAATCTCTCAGTGTAATGTGACTTCATCTCAACACCTGTAATATAAATAAACTGAGTGGGTCAGGTTGGGAAACCTGGTGAGTACATAGGGTTTTCAACCCACAATAATATAATTATTGTGTTTAAACATTCAAACAATCGACCCAATTACCCATCCCCATTATCTTCTTTACTCTTAAGGATCTATCTTAAGAGTCCTCTATCCCGCATTCGTTCATTTTGAAGTCCTTTGCTTCTAGAGTTATAGGACTGGCACTAAATCCATAGCTACCAATGCTCGTTCGTAAAGCACTAATTCCATAGCTGCTGGGTACTAAATCCATAGCTACTAGTGTTTATCTAATAGGTACTAAGTCCATAGCTACCAATTCCTAACAGGTACTAAGTCCATAGCTACCATTGTTCGTCCAATAGGCACTAAGTCCATAGCTGCCGATGTTATTTGTTAGGTACTAAATCTATAGCTGCCAATGTTTACTCACATCATCTTTTATCTCTCATCATTCATCTACCCATCTCATACCCAACATACTTGTATATTTAAAATACGTATACAGTTCAAATGATTTAAAACATGTATAAAAAAACGTTCATCCAGCATAGACATCAAGTATTCAGATAATATGCACACATAGCATGTAGTTTATATAAAATACTTCATATCTATGTGTAAGATGAAAGTAACTATGCACTCACCTGAGAAGGTGGCGACTCGGTACTCGGATAGTGCTTCGTTTACTTTAAAATAATTTCCTTCGACGAAACCTAGTATTACCACCACTAGATTTTAGTCTAATATTTACCGTGACTAATTATTAGTCTTATTATTATTATTATTATGTAAGCATTTAAACAATATTTTCCAACCACTATGTACAGACAGGGGCCAGACATAAAACATCGGAGGGCAGGACCATTTTGGTGTGTAGCACTTCTGAAATCCAACAACCCTATGCGGCCCTTTAAACCAGATTCCCCGTACCGCGAGTAGTTAAAAAGATATTATAACGACACTTATATAAGTTATAATAATAGCTCAAAAATTTATTATAAATTTATAATAACAATACTACTTTTAAATATAAACTATATTTAAAATATGGTAAGCATAACTTACTTACAAGGGGATTTTAGCTAGGAGTCGGGCTCGGCAGGGGCAGAACTTCGTCACTGAATCTTTCTAAGAAAGATCCGTGCAACGCTTCAGTGCTCACCTTACTATACTAAAAACTATAGAAAGAGAAGTCAAATCACGAAGGACTGAAATGCTCGGGGTTTACGGAGAGAAAGACTCTTGAATCAAGAGAATGGTGCACGAAATATAAGAGCCCAAGCCTCTTATTTATAGTAATTGAATTTACAAAAACTACCCTCCATAATTAGTTAATGACCTTATAGTTATATAAACAACTAAACACCCCTTTATAATACTATTTTAAATAGATTTAATGATATTTATACTAATCTAATGCCGAAAGAACTCAACATTAGTGTGACATCCCCAAAATCTCGGACAGAAAAGACCGATTTTCATTTATGCTTTTAAATATTTTCAGAGTAAATCCTTTTGATTTGAAAGAGTTGCGGAATTTGTTCCCAAAGACAAAACATGATAAAACAATGTTTACCGAAGCATTTCATAAAAGAAATGTATTTTCATTATAATCAAAACTCGGGGTGTCATGTTCCGATACAGACCAATAAGCATAAACGAATACATTACAAGTCATTTATCACATATAAACATATACAGACTTGCAAACAAAACAACTTGATGGTTCATCCATCTCATGCCCTTCCGCCACTTCCTGTAATACAATTTAAAACTGAGAGGGTTAGATTTGGGAGCCTGGTGAGCATATAGGGTTTTCAACCCACAATAAATATCATATTTAATTTTCACTGACCAACAATAACCCAATTACCCATTCCCGTTATTCTCACTTTAATGTCCCTAAAACAACTAACATAAGGGACCTAGTCTAAGAATATTTCATCGGGGCGACAACACATGCTTCGGGGGTACCTCAGCAATATAAGTCAAATAAGGCAACCATGAGGGGGGGGGGTGGAGTATAGCGAATGAACACCCAAGTTCATTAACACCTACAGGTGGCGAACCTGCTAATGTTCCACAAGACTATCTAGAAAAGTATGTGGTCGTCATCTAAACTCCGCTAGATGACTAGATCAAACAACAACGAGGCCTCTCATCTGTTTATTACACACCAACTATCTACCCATGTTCTACCCAACATATTAGTAGATAAAAATTATACAATTTGTATACATAGTTTAAAAACCTGTATAGCATGCTTTAATCAACACATATTTCACATAACAGATGAGGCACACACACATATCACATATCTCATAGAGAATAAATCATATCTATGAGTTAGAAGAAAGTGAATACACATCCACACATATAAACAACAATATATACACATAGCACGTATTTTATATAAAATACTTTATAATAATGTGTTGGAAGAAGGTAACTACACACTCAGTTGATCAGAAGATGATCCGACAGCACTACGGCTTATAGAAGCAGCGTCTCTCCGTAGATCTGGAAGATCTTCACCAAAACTGGGCTCCTCACGGGCAGGGCTTCGGCTCGGGAATAACGCTCTTCGGGATTCTCGGGGCTTCGGATCTCGCTTCGGGGCTCGGGAATAATATCGGGGCTTCGGGGTACAATCGGCATGCAAAACGAGGCAAAGGACTAGAGAAAAGGAAGAAATTTTGAATGAGAAATGAGCTGCCTTCGGATCCCCTTTTATAGTGCTGGACCCTCGCACGTACGCGGGGCGTACGCCTCGGGGGTCGTCAGCGCTTACGTCATCAGCCCTCATATGTCATTGCATACGACTTCGGAATACTCGAGTGCCCTTCGCTGTACGCGGGGCGTACAGCAGTACGCGGCGCGTACTTCGGATAGACCGCCTAACCCTTCTTAGGATAATATCGGAGGATAAATAAAAATAAATATTAAATATTTATTAAACTTCAAAAATTCATATCTCCTTCATACGAACTCCGTTTTCGACGTTCTTTATATCCACGCGAAGGTGAGACTACGCTCTACAACTTTCGTTTAGACATCGTCGGCTAATTTTGAATTTATTTTTATTATTTATTTTTTCTAGGCCGTGACAGACAAACTTCGTTATAAATTCATAACTTCTTCGTTTGACGTCCGTTCTTGCCTAACTTTTTATCGCTTCGACACCAACAATGAGATCTTCGATTCTCATTTAGATTGCTTCGGCTAAAAACCCCTCGATCTCAAATCGAGTAAAACAGGCTGCATACTGCTAAGCCGAAACTTCGATAAATCATAACTTCCTCATACGAAGTCAGATTTGGGCGCTCTATATATATTCAGAAACCTCGTTTCAACTACTACAACATAAATCAAAGTTATTAAGTTTATTTTACACTTAAATTTTGACGCTTATTTTTATTCTTAATTAATCAAACCACATAATTAAGCAATTAAGCACAAAACACATAATACTCAAATAATACAATCTTATTATTTCAAAACGGGTTACAAAGGTTAACCTAGACTATTACATTGCTAAAAGTGGCAAGCCCGGAAACACAGGCGTTACAATTAGTCTTATAATGACCGCATCGTCGATACCTTTCTAATGATATATACATATGTATATATATGTGTACGTATATATGATTTATACTTTATTTTAATACGTAAATATGCTATTATAATTTGTAAATCGTTCATACGAACTCCATTTTTGACGTTATTTATATCCACGCGTAGGTGGAGACGTACTCTACAAATTTCGTTTAGACTCCGTCGGCTAATTTTGAATTTATTTTTAAAGTTATATTTTTAACAGGCTGGGACAGGATTGGTCCGTTAAAATCTCACAACATCTTCATCCGATGTCCATTTTCGTCTGTCTTTTTATTGTTACGCTACTAATATTGAGATCTTCGATTCTCGTTTAGGTTGTGTCGGCCAAAAACCGCTAGATCTAATACTCGAACTTCGGGCTGTACACCGCTAAGCCGAAACTTCGAAAAATCATAACTTCCTCATACGAAGTCAGATTTGGGCGTTCTTTTTATGGACGTTCTTAGGTTAACATATTCTACGAATTTCATTTAGATTACTATGGCTAAAAGTCTCTATATCATAAATTCACTATTTACGTATTCGCGGTGCCGTGCCGGTTCCGTCGCTAAATTTCGACGGGTCATAACTTCTTCGTTATAACTCGAATTTCGGCGCTCTTTATATGTACGAAACCCTTGAGACATATTCTACAACTTGGTTAAGATTATTAATTCTAAATAATCTTTTGTCAAAAATTCATTTTCGACCCCTATTATCTCTAAATTGACTATCCTGGATCTACGGGCGTTACAATTATCTCCCCCTTAGGATGATTACATCCCGGAATCATCAACAAAATAGGAGTCATATGATGACTCCACACGTTATCTCTTCATCCTAAGTAATATTCGTAACTTTGATGTCTCTTCAAATGAGTATCTAACTCTAAGACTTCCTGACTACAGGCGGTGCCCGATCTTGGACCCGCTCTCTATCTCATGTTAGACTTTCAATCATGATCTTCATGTCGGTATCTCGATCTTTATTAAAGACTCCTTTTTTAACAAAATTGAGACAAGTTTCTTCCTTCGATTATCATAATAGACTGATGGGTCATGTTCTAATGACCTCTCATCGTATGTTGCATCGCTTGGACTCAGGTCTTTTAGAGTCAAATTCCAGAATATACTATACCTTCCTTCATTTTCTAACCACATCTTAAAAGGTAGCATTTCTAGCTACAAGCAACCTTTCGTGATACCTTTACCGATCGCTTTTTATTTCAATATTTCGTCTTAAGTCAGACGCTACATCGAACTTGATTCTCTAAACCACATAACATACTCAACTTAATCGGTCTTAATTTGATATGACCACTAGGGTCGGAATAACAATCATCTTCTTAGTCATTACCGAAACGATGGTAATGACATACTTGAATAAAACGAAATCAGTTACTAGCTTCTTGGTAACCTTGTGACTTTCCCTGATCCAAGCGTGAGTCATGTGCTTCCGGTAGTATATGCATATACTACCTTTCACACCGACTCATACTCGTCCCAACTATTGTCTCGTAGTCCCCAAGTCCTAAAATCACAAAACAATTTAACACATACGAGTGTGTCCAAATAATCATACAAATTTCCCTAGACTCTACTAGGAATTTTTCCATGCATATCTTCAATCATCAATTCTGCTTCAACTCGTTTGGTGATGGACATTCCAAATGATTGGAAAATTTTAGGAATTACACCAATCATTCTATCATCCCGCCAATCAAATGTGTACATTCAGATGTACCCTACTTCTATAGACGTACTGCTATTTTATCAGACGTATTCTAAAGGCAAGATACCTCTCTTATGATATCTTCCGATATGTATCATTCAATATCGTAAGCCATCTCATTTCCTCTATTTTCCCAGTCTATCATGGTTCACCTCACTTCCTGAACTTCTGCCATTATGATAGGTTCGGGTGCAGGCGTAACGACTGATGTATGACCCATCACATTCATAAGCTCAGGTTGTCATATTCCTCTTGTTTTGTACACCCAAGCAGACGTTTGGTGTACCGAGACGAGAATTTAAGATAGGAATGATTTTATTTACGATAGACATATAAATCTCCTTGTCACACCGAAACTTTACATGCCAGTTCTAATACCGTAATCAAACGTTTAGAAATCTGAACACATAAAATTTCCAGATCCGGTCGGCAACAGACCATAGATCCGAACAAATAATAGCATAACAAATCATTTAGCGCGTAAAAGCAATTTAGGCATCAATCCTAAAATAAGCTAGTGCTTGTGTCTATTCAGGTGTATTACCTAAATCTATTAGACACACTCCTCATAATTATTGCTTAGCATTCTAAGTTTAAGTCTAGAAATAATTCTATATTCCTATTTCGCTTAAACTAATGCTCTGATACCAACTATGACATCCCCATTTAACGGCCATAAAAGACCGATTTTGTTTATGCTTTATAAAAATCAAAGTACCTCTTTTAATAAAAATGTTGCGGAATTTGTTCCCAGTAAAACATGATAAATACGTTATTAAAGCACTTCCAAAGAAAAGTATTTTTAGTTCGTTTTAAAACATTTGGGATGTCATTGTCAATACAGAAACATAAGCATAAACAGAACTTACATTTATTTACACTAGTGATCTACATCTCTTTAATCTCTCAGTGTAATGTGACTTCATCTCAACACCTGTAATATAAATAAATTGAGTGGGACAGGTTGGGAAACCTGGTGAGTACATAGGCTTTTCAACCCACAATAATATAATTATTGTGTTTAAGCAATCAAATAGTCGACCCAATTATCCATACCTATTATCTTCTTTACTCTTAAGGATCTATCCTAAGAGTCATCTATCCCGCATTCGTTCATTCTGAAGTCCTTTGCTTCTAGAGTTATAGGACTGGCACTAAATCCATAGCTGCCAACGCTCGTTCGTAAAGCACTAATTCCATAGCTGCTGGGTACTAAATCCATAGCTACCAATGTTTATCTAATAGCTACTAAGTCCATAGCTACCAATTCCTAACAGGTACTAAGTCCATAGCTACCAGTGTTCGTCCAATAGGCACTAAGTCCATAGCTGCCGATGTTATTTGTTAGGCACTAAGTCTATAGCTGCCAATGTTTACTCACATCATCTTTTATCTCTCATCATTCATCTACCCATCTCATACCCAACATACTTGTATATTTAAAATACGTATACAGTTCAAATCATTTAAAACATGTATAAAAAAACGTTCATCCAACATAGACATCAAGTATTCAGATAATATGCACACAGCATGTAGTTTATATAAAATACTTCATATCTATGTGTAAGATGAAAGTAACTATGCACTCACCTGAGAAGGTGGCGACTCGGTACTCGGATAGTGCTTCGTTTACTTTAAAATAATTTCCTTCGACGAAACCTAGTATTACCACCACTAGATTTTAGTCTAATATTTACCGTGACTAATTATTAGACTTATTATTATTATTATATAAGCGTTTAAACAATACTTTCCAACCACTATGTACAGACAGGGGCCAGACATAAAACACCGGAGGGCTGGACCATTTTGGCGTATAACACTTCTGAAATCCAACAACCCTATGTGGCCCTTTAAACCAGATTCCCCATACCACGAGTAGTTAAAAAGATATTATAACGACACTTATATAAGTTATAATAATAACTTAAATATTTATTATAAATGTATAATAACAATACTAATTTTAAATATAAACTATATTTAAAATAGGGATAGTATAACTTACTTACAAGGGGATTTTAGCTAGGAGTCGGACTCTGTAGGGGCAAAACTTCGTCGCTGAATCTTTCTATGAAAGATTCGTGCAGTGCTTCAACGCTTACCTTACTATACTAAAAACTACAGAAAGAGAAGTCGAATCACGAGGGACCGAAATGCTCGGGGGATTAGGAGAGAAAGACTCTTGAATCAAGAGAATGGTGCAAGAAATATGAGAGCCCAAGCCTCTTATTTATAGTAATTGAATTTACAAAAACTACCCTCCATAATTACTTAATGACCTTATAGTTATATAAACAACTAAACACCCCTTTATAATACTATTTTAAATAGATTTAATGATATTTGTACTAAACTAATGTCGAAAGAACTCAACATTAGTCTTATAATGACCGCGTTGTCGATACATTTCTAATGATATATACATATGTATATATATGTGTACGTATATATGATTTATACTTTATTTTAATACGTAAATATGCTATTATAATTTGTAACTCGTTCATACGAACTCAATTTTTGACATTATTTATATCCACGCGTAGGTGGAGATGTACTCTACAAATTTTGTTTAGACTCCGTCGGCTAATTTTGACTTTATTTTTAAAGTTATATTTTTAATAGGCCGGGACATGATTGGTCCATTAAAATCTCATAACATCTTCATCCAATGTCCATTTTTGTCTGTCTTTTTATTGTTACGCTACTAATAATGAGATCTTCGATTCTCGTTTAGGTTGTGTCAGCTAAAAACCGCTCGATCTAATACTCGAACTTCGGGCTGTACACCGTTAAGCCGAAACTTCGAAAAATCATAACTTCCTCATACGAAGTCAGATTTGGGCGTTCTTTTTATCGATGTTCTTAGGTTAACATATTCTACGACTTTCATTTAGATTACTAAAGCTAAAAGTCGCTCTATCATAAATTCACTATTTACATATTCGCGGTGCTGTGTGCCAGTTCCGTCGCTAAACTTCGACGGGTCATAACTTCTTTGTTATAACTTGAATTTCGGCGTAAATCCCGGTTTCATGCTCCTTTGCTTTTGGGGTCTTAAACGGTTAAGAAAAACATCCAACTCCCAGATCTGACTACCCCTAAGCCACTTAATCCATAAAGTTGGTGACTTTAAGCCTTTGGATGGCTATGAGAGTCACCAACACCCAAATCATTCCACTTCTAACACTTTAAAGCCCATAACTCAAGCATGACTTCATAATGACGACCAAGCTGGGATTTTTATGGATCAACAACACACATAACACTGAAATGGGACAAATCTAGGTCGATGGAGCCCCTTTTGCTCATAAAGTCTCCACCTTTGGGACTTAAACTCTAGAAATGGACCATAAAACACCAAACCAAAATAAAGAGGAAAGTTCTAAGATTTTTACCTCTAAGTGAAGCTCCTCCCTCAGAAGAACTCAGATCCAAGCTTGAACTCCAAACCTTAGCCTCCACAAGCACCCATCCTTCTTCTTCACTAACACACAGAGGCACTTTTAGCTCAAAACACTCACACACAAGCTTTAGGATGAAGGAAATGTTGTCTTAGGGTTTCACTCTCTGAAATGGTGGCTGAGGACAAGGCCTTAGCATTCTTTTTATAGTGCACAAGCCACAAATTAGGGTTTGCATCTGGACCCGCTACGCCCAGCGTAACCCTGGGTACGCCCAGCGTACCTTGTCGAGTCTGCCTCCAACTTAAGCGCATGAGTATGCGCAACGTACTCTTCAGTACGCCCAACGTACTCATTTGCCTTAAGACATCATTTAAGGGCTTAACTCGACAATTTTGGAAAAGAGAAGGGTTTAAGAGACACACCTGAAATTCGGGATGTTACATCTTCTGTCTCACTCCCCCAGATACTGATACCCACACCCGGCCACACTATGTCAAAAGTCTGCGATCATCCCGAACAAACATGGGAATCTGACCCCAAATCCATTCTATCTTCTAGTTATCTTTCTTCAAACCCTCCACCTGACCCTCCTTGATCATATCTAATAAGGGGGAAATGACTGTGATCCGCAAACAAACATCTCTAATCGGAGCACTCGCTGCTTTGCGGCTCAAGGCATCGGCCACCACATTGGCCTTCCCGGGGTTGTACAAAATCTCACAATCATAGTCTTTAAATACATCCAACCACCTCCTATGACACATATTCAGGTTCTATTGATCCATCAAATATTTCAAACTTTTGTGGTTAGTATAGCTGGTGCATCGAACTCCATACAAGTAATGCCTTCAGATTTTGAGGGCAAACACCACCACCCCCAATTCCATGTCGTGAGTGGGGTAGTTCGCCTCATGAGGCTTTAGCTGCCTCGAGGCGTACACGATCACGTGCCCCATCTGCATCAAAACATCCCCCAACCCTATGATAAATGCATCACAATACAACACCAAATCATCCAACCCCTCAGATAGTGCTAAATCGGGGCCTCACATAGTCTATGTCGCAAGGTCTTGAAAGCCAACTGTTGATCCGAACCCCACTGAAATGTCACATTCTTCTTAGTTATGCGAGTCAAGGGTAACTCTCTTGGAGATATCCTGAATAAATCTCCGGTAATACCCCGCTAGGCCCAAGAAGCTGCGGATGTCATATGCATTCTTTGGTATTTCCCATCGCATCATTGCCACAATCTTGGCTGGATCAACCAAAATACCATCTAGGTTGATGATGTGCCCCAAAAATTGCACCTCCCGTAACCAGAAACCACACTATGAGAACTTGGCATAAAGCAATTTCGTCCTCAGTGTCTCCAATACCTCCCTCAAATGCTGCTCATGCTGCTCCTTGGTCTTAAAATAGACCAAGAGATAATCGATAAAAACGATCACAGACCGATCCAACATTGGCCTACACACCTTGTTCATGTGTAATGACCCAAAAAAATCATGACCAAAAATTTCGTTTTTAATTTAATAAATAACCACAAGTTTCAACCATTCATACAAAACATATAACATCAGAGTATCATGTCCAAAACGTTATTTTATTTTATCAGAGTAAAACATCCTACGTTGAATAAACAATGGTGTGTGCCATGCAATCACCCCGAACTCTTCCCTCCGCTACCGGAAGTACCTAAAACCAAAATTGAAAATCGTAAGCATGAAGCTTAGTGAGTTCCTCAATCTACCACATACCATACATAACTACATACTGCAAGCACTGGGCCACGCCCGTTACTTCGGGCCTCGCCCGCTACATCGGGCCCCGCCTGGCTTCGAGCCACACTCGACATACATATCTGTTTTTCTTAGGCCTCGCCTACCTCTGGGCCCCACCTGCTAAATACAAACGAACATATAACCCTAGCACATAACACATAGACTGAACATACACTACTGTATTCCTGTCCTATGGCCTCCCCTGTCTTGGTCCTCGCCCCTGCCCTGCTACTGGTGAGCCATGGAACCCCATGCACACTCCTACTGATAGTGAGATACGGGCCCCGCCCACACTCACCCCTTTCCTAACTCGTCCTCGCCCCTGCTCCGCTACAAATGAGATATGGAACCCCGTCCATACTCTGCTAATGATGAGATACGGGACCTCGCCCAAACTCACCTCCCTACTAGGCACATACAAGTATCACACAGATGACAAGTATAATATATCATGCAAACCATTCCTTAGGCACCTGCCCGACATCGGACCTTGGTCCTGCATATCATACTAGCATACAGTGCCCAGGGCTAACCCCCGGGTCTTCTTACTCATAACTACATCGGCTGGTATTGTGGCCATAGACCCATTCACACAAAGGGAAACTGAAACATCCCATAAATATAAACAAAAAATTTCATTTCTAGAACATTAATAAAACCATCAACCATCCAAAATCATAAGTAAAATCATAATCATGTATCATGAAACATCATAGTATCTGTCTTAAAAATAAATCTCATATCAAATCATCAGAGTGAACTCCCAGGCTGTGACTGTGGTGTGTGCCATCCGATCAACCCGAGCCCTTCCCTTTGCTAGTGGAAGTACCTAAAACCAAAACTGAAAACTATAAGCACAAAGCTTAGTGAACTCCCCCAAACTACCACATACCATACAACAACACAAATAACACATATTGGGCCTTGCCCACTGCATCAGACCCCGCCTGGCATTGGGCCGAAGTCCGGCATAATATGGGCCCCGCCCACTGCATCGGGCACCGCTCGACATCGGACCGAGGTCTGGAATAACTTCGGCCCCGCACGACATCAGACTGATGTCCGGAATAACTAAACATTGTTGGGTTTTGAGCATTCTAACACTTCCTAAGTGTACATGCAACCCTAATAACCTTGGATCTATGTTTGTCTAATTATCATGCAAATTTGATTTCCAAGGATATGATCCTATCTAGCATACATGGGGAACAATTTTAACTTAAGTAATAGATAGAACTACATACCTTGTTGTTGTAAATGTTCCTTGAAACCTTGTGAGCCTAGCACCCCAAGTGTGATGCCTCAAATGTTTCACACAACACCAAATGCTATGGAGTAAACTTAGAGAGAATACTCTAACACACTCAAAATCGGCCAAGCCCTCTTGTTTCACTAGTGTAGCCGATTTTGGGGAGAGACATGGTCCTTATATAGTGTGTTGCATTAGGAAAAACCCTAATGTAACATGAATCTTCATTTCTCAATCCATGGGTTATCTCCATGGAGCATCCTATGGGTGGAACCCAACTTGATAATCCATGGAGCCTCTTACTCCACTATATAAGATATGGAAGATTTACATAATCTACCCATATATTTAATTAGTTATCTTTTTGATCACTTAATTAATTCTAAATTAATTCTTGATCATTAAATAATATTATTAATATATTAGAACTTATAATATATTAATAAACCATATGTGTTATTTCTCTCATTTAGTTTATCCAATTGCATGGTGCCATGCAACCCAAATGGACCGTGCCGGGTCGGGTCAAGTACATACCATAAATAGTTATGGACTTAGACACCTTATCCAACAGTCTCCCACTTGGATAAGTCTAATAACTATAACTGCAATACTTCAGGAACCGATCGACAATTGTAGCTCTTTCAAGGTCTCTCGGAACTGAGAAGATATTGATACACCATTTAAGATAAGTGATCATATAATCCTCTGTTCTTAGATATCACCCGGACAAACACATGGAACATAGTCTTGCTTATTGTCCAGCAGTTTGTTTCCCGATTTCCGATTTGTTTAACAAAGAACTTAATTGAGCACATCAACTTAGTTCTGATCGGGCCCGGTACTTAGGTAAAAACAAAATCATTGGGGGGCCCAGATATCAGCTTCTAATCCAAGAAGGAACAGATAAACTTCGACTCATATGCTTGTTCTACTATTTGTTAAATTACACACAAACGCACGTTTTATAACATCGAGTTACCAATGCGGTTTCCCACGTTCAATGCATAACTAAATCATAGTTAACAAGTCATATCTCTAGGTTTGGAGACTTATATGATATTACCATCTCGTGATCACTCGAGATAAATTCCATGAAGTGATACCAGCGAGCGTGGGTTGAGTCCAATACTCAGAACTTATGAGCACTCATGAGTGTTGAGGATATGTCCAACATGTTAGACCTCTACAACCAACTCATGACAGTCTTACTACATATCTACTTCCAACATATGACTGACTGTGGATAATTTGAATAATATGTGAAACAACGTAAATATTCTGGAAGTCAAAACATGCAAAAGAAATAATAGTAAGCAATTGACAAAAGATAGTAACACTTTACTCATAAATAAACACAACTTTTATTCATCATCAAATGTCAATTACATTTTACAAATTTCAAAATTATCTAACTACTAAAACTAATATCATCCTTCAGCCATATGCTCCTAGCATGCTGGAGATGCTTAACCCTACCCAGTCCCTTCGTGAGGGGATCTTCCGGGTTCTCATCCAATGATACCCTCTTTGCCACGAGGAGTCCTTCTTCTATATGATGTCTGATGAATTGATATTTTCTGTCGATGTGTCTGGATCTCCCATGATCCCTTGGTTCCTTGCTAAGGCAACTGCACTTTCACTATCATAGAAAATCTCTATAGGCTTCAATATAGCTGGTACAACTCCAAGGTCTCCAATGAAGTTCTTTAGCCACATAGCCTCTTTTGCCGCTATATACTCTGATTCACAAGTTGAATCAGCCACTGTCTCCTGCTTGGAACTTTTCCAAGAGATTGCTCCTCTATTTAAGGTAAAAACCCAGCCCGACTGAGAGCGGAAATTATCCCTATTAGTCTGGAAGCTAGCATCACTATACCCTACAACTCTCAAGTCATCACTCCCACTGAGGGTAAGGACCAGTCCTTAGTCCTCCGCAGGTACTTGAGAATGTTCTTTACCGCTGTCCAGTGAGCCTTACCAGGATTCCCCTGATACCTGCTAACCATGCTTAAAGCAAAGGCTACATCAGGATGAGTACAGGTCATAGCATACATGATCGAGCCTACTGCCGAAGCATAAGGTATCCGACTCATTTCTGCTATCTCATCCTTAGTACTCAGGTTCTGAGTCTTACTCATTCTAGTGTTACTTTGGATGGGTAACTCTCCTTTCTTGGAATCTTGCATGCTGAATCTCTTCAACACCTTGTCCAAGTAGGTACTTTGACTAAGTCCAATTAGTCTTTGACTCTGGTTTCTCAAAATCCTTATCCCTAGAATATAGGCAACTTCTCCTAGGTCCTTCATAGCAAAACACTTCCCAAGCCAAGACTTAACTTCCTGTAGAGTTGGGATGTCATTTCCTATGAGTAGTATGTCATCCACATACAGTACCAAAAAGCTAACTATACTCCCACTAGCCTTGACATATACACAAGATTCATCTTCACTCCTAGAGAAGCCAAATTCCTTGACTTTCTCATCAAAGCAAAGATTCCATCTGCGAGGTGCTTGCTTTAATCCATAGATGGATTTCTCAAGCTTACATAATCTATTAGGGTACTCTGTGCTGATAAAACCCTCTGGCTGATTCATGTAAACATCCTCAGCCAACTTTCCATTAAGGAAAGCGGTTTTTACATCCATTTGCCATATTTCATAGTCATGAAATGCAGCTATGGCTAGCAATACCCTAATGGACTTGATCTTGGCTACTGGAGAAAGGGTCTCATCATAATCCACTCTAGGAGTTTGAGAGAAGCCCTTTGCTACCAGTCTAGCCTTATAAGTGTGTACATTACCATCCATGTCGTTCTTCTTCTTGAAGATCCATTTGCACCCTACAGTCTTACGACCTGGTACATTCTCAACCAAGTTCCAAACTTGATTGTCATACATGGATTGTATCTCGCTATCCATTGCCTCTTTCCATTTAGCAGACTCAGGGTCTGCCATGGCTTTCGCATAGCGGTTAGGTTTATCTAGACCTACTAGTGTCTCATCACTAATAAGTGTCTCACCTTCCACAGTAATATGGAAACCATGGTAATGCTCAGGTACATTCCTAACCCTTGTGGAACGTCTCAGAGGTACAACTGGAGGATCAACAGGAGGTTCCTCCTCAAGTTGACTGCTAGGGTTTGAGGTTCCTTCACCACTTGACTCTTGAAGTTCTTCAAGGTCAATTAGCCTCCCACTGTGTCCTTGGCTTATGAACTCTCTCTCTCTCTCTCTCTCTCTCTCTCAAGACAGCCCTCCTTGCTACAAAGACCACATTCTCACTAGGTCTGTAGAAGAGGTAACCAAAGGATTTTTGTGGGTAGCCAATGAAAATACACTTCTGGCTTCGAGGTTCGAGCTTGTCATGAGTCTCGTGTCTCACGAAAGCCTCGAACCCCAAACCTTGATGTGGGCTAGACTAGGAACTTTTCTACTCCACATCTCGTGAGGTGTTTTGGCAACCTTCTTTGTCGGGACCAGATTAAGGATATGGGTGGCAGTCTCTAAGGCATACCCCCAAAATGAGATTGGTAGCATAACTCGACTCATCATGGAACGAACCATGTCCAACAAGGTTCGATTACGGCTCTCAGCTACATCATTCAACTGTGGTGTCTTAGGAGGTGTCAATTGTGAGATAATCCCACATTCCCTTAGATAATCGAGGAACTCAGTACTAAGATACTCACCACCACGATCGGATCGAAGCATCTTAATGTTCCTGCCCAATTGATTCTCGACTTCCTATTTAAACTCTTTAAACCTTTCAAAAGTCTATGACTTATGCTTGATTAAGTAGACATATCCATATCTACTGTAATGATCCGTAAAAGTCACATAATAACGATTAGCATCCCTTGTGGCATGTTTGAAGGGTCCACACACATCCGTGTGTACAAGATCCAACAAACCTTCACCCCTCTCACATGAACCAGTGAATGGTGACTTTGTCATTTTTCCAAGTAAGCATGATTCACAACTATCATCTGACTTTAGGTCAATGACTCCAAGACTCCATCCTTCTGGAGTTGGCCTATGCGTTTCTTGCTTATATGTCCAAGACGACAATGCCATAATGATGCTTTATCCAAGTTATTATCATTAGTAGAATCAATACACAATACATTATTTCCTAAGTTATCTACAACAGACACAACTTCATACACACCATCATAAGGTAATGCTTTAAAATAAAACACATTATTAAAGAAAACATTTATTCCACCAGTTTCATTATCAAAAGAAAAGGTAAAACCTTGTTTATACAAAGCATGAGAGGAAATAACATTTCTTGCCATTTCTGGCGAATAACAACATTTATTCAAATCTAAAGTAAATCCACTACTAAGCAAAAAAGTATTAACTCCAATCTTGGTGACAGGTGAAACTTTCCTATTCGCCATGATCAAGTTTATCTTTCCATGCTCCACATTCTCACTTCTTCTTAGTCCCTGCATTTCAGAACAAATATGAATACCGCAACCGCTATCAAGGACGCAAGAGTTAGAATAGAGTGAATTATTAGATGAGATAGTGTAAATACCTGCATGGTTGGGTTTAACTTTCCCATCCTTCAAATCTTGCTGGTACTTTGGACAGTTACGCTTCCAGTGCACCTTTTCATGGCAGTAGAAGCATTCAGCCTCTTTGGGATCAGAAGAAGGTGTAATGAAACCATTCTTGTTTCTGCTAGAAGAGGAGCCATCAAGAGTCTTACCCTTGGTACCCTTCGAAGGGTTCTTTCTCTTTTTCCCTCTACCTTTCCCGATTGCCAGGACAGGTGCTGAGTTTGGAGTAGTAGTAGGAGTGGTCACAACCGACTTACCTTTAAGACCTGATTCTGCAGTCTTTAGGAGTCCCTGAAGTTTTCTAAGTGTAACTTCCTCCTTATTCATGTGGTATGTCATGCAGGATTGATCATAACACGAAGGTAAGGAGTGCAAAATAATATCTATTGCTAACTCCTCAGGGAAGTTCACATTAAACTTCATCAATCGATCCACATAACTTTGCATTTTCTGCATGTGACTTGTGATGGGTTCACCATATTTCATTCGGGTTGTGATCATAGAGGAGATGATTTCATATCTCTCTTGACGAGCACTCTGATGGTAGCGGTCCATCAAATCCTGGTGCATCTCAAAAGGATAATAGTCCTCATAGGACTTTTGGAGTTTGGCTCTCATGGTGGCCATCATGATGCATGCCACTTTGGTAGCGTCTCTTTCATGTGCCTCATATTTAGTAAACTCCTCAGGAGTAGCAGTTGGCTCAGGCACCTTGAGCTCCTTGTCAAGAACATATTCCTTGTTCTCGTAACAAGTGACCATCCTGATGTTTCTGATCCAATCAGTAAAGTTGGATCCATCAAAGATGACTCTCCCACAAAGGTTCATGAGAGAGAAGGAGCCTGTAGGGTTTGAGCCAGGAGTAGCATTGTTGGAAGACATCTGAAAAAAAGGAAAAAGGTTTAGTTTAGATATAGGGATAGTCCTTAATAAAACACCCAAATGTAATATTAAGGCTAGGATCCAATCACAATATATTATAACCTAGAAGAGGGATGTCGTAATCCAAGTTATAACATATTTGAAAGGTAGGTGAATGACGATTCACCAATTTCCACCATGAAAACGAAATATAAATTATTAGGTTTTATTTGGCTTTTAGAAATTCCTAGATTCTTTGAGATTCATTGAAATTTTCAATGGCATGTTTCAATCTCGAGTGTGCCCTTCATGTTTTGTAACTGGGATACTGAGGATCACAAAACAAGGTGTGAAGTGACCATGCAAATTACTTGGTACCCTTATTGTTTTTCACTTAATCGTTGTACCGGTAAACCACACGCGCTCCTTCCGACCTCATGAAAAACCTTAAGTCACCCTCTTCCTTCCTTGTTAAGTCTAAGTTAGTGTGCCGGTAAACCACACACACTCCACCAACGACTTAAACAAGGTGCAAAGTGTAATTTCATGGATTATCACCTTATTCACATTTTTCCTAAAGTAACATAGATTGGGAATTTATAAAACATTTAGTTACTTTATAATAATCATTATACTTTTAATGAGAATTTATAAGTCCTTGTCTTACCCGTTCGGCTAACGACCCTCCACCAGTCAAGCAAGCGGTGGGTGAGAGTGGACTCCCATTAAGTTGCCATTTTATAGGCAACAACCTTATACCCACCTTATAGATCGGCTTCGTGAATGAGGCGTACTAGCAGTAAGACGACATTGATCTTATACATATATATAATTATTAAATCATAATACTATAAGTATAAGGGTTGAATTTTAACTTTTAAAATTCTAAGGGTTGGAACTAAAGTTTTAATCAAGACTTTACTTGTTCCAAAACTTGAGGGCAAGTTTTGTAAACTTTCAAAAATTTTCATTTCTTGTAACTTATGAGTTAATTAGAGTATTAAAAATGAAGACTCTTCAATTTTCTAACTCTTGTGTTCTTTTAATGGTTTTAATTCAAGTGTGACTCTTGGTTTTTCCATAACCTGAGGACAAGTTATGGACTCCATTAAAACACATTATGATCAAGAATTAAACTACCAAGTAGGTTACAGGTAATTCCTATGATCATCTAAATTCATAAGATCAAGAACATGAATATCCATATCAAAGTTTCAAGACCATATGAACACATATAATCATGAAAAATTGATATTTGCCATTGTAAATGGATTAGAAAAAACATTACTCCATCTAAAACAAGTTTTATAACACCAAAACAGTTTAGGGTAATAATTCTAGTCCATTTCCAGCAGCAAAAGTCGAAAATCTGCATTCTGTGGCTCCTACTCGGCGAGTGCACGAACCTACTCGCCGAGTAGGATGAAGATACACATGAACTCGGTGAGTCCCCCCATGGACTCGGCGAGTTCATCAGGTAGACAACAAGTTTTTCGACTTGTTTCAACTTTTTAGCACAAATAACAAACAAACAAGCCTAGGCTCTGATAGCATTGTTGGGTTTTGAGCATTCTAACACTTCTTAAGTGTACATGCAACCCTAACAACCTTGGATCTATGTTTGTCTAATTATCATGCAAAGTTGATTTCCAAGGCTATGATGCTATCTAGCATACATGGGGAGCAATTTTAACTTAAATAATAGATAGAACTACATACCTTGTTGTTGTAAATGTTCCTTGAAACCTTGTGAGTCTAGCACCCCAAGTGTGATGCCTCAAATGTTTCACACAACACAAAATGCTATGGAGTAAACTTAGAGAGAATACTCTAACACACTCAAAATCGGCCAAGCCCTCTTGTTTCATTAGTGTAGCCAATTTTGGGGAGAGACATGGTCCTTATATAGTGTGTTGCATTAGACAAAACCCTAATGTAACGTGACTCTTCATTTCTCAATCCATGGGTTAACTCCATGGAGCATCCTATGGGTGGAACACAACTTGATAATCCATGGAGCCTCTTAGTCCACTATATAAGATATGGAAGATTTACATAATCTACCCATATATTTAATGAGTTATCTTTTTGATCACTTAATTAATTCTAAATTAATTCTTGATCAAAACTAATTAAATAATATTATTAATATATTAGAACTTATAATATATTAATAAACCTTATGTGTTATTTCTCTCATTTAGTTTATCCAATTGCATGGTGCCATGCAACCCAAATGGACCATGTCGGGTCGGGTCAAGTACATACCAAAAATAGTTATGGACTTAGACACCTTATCCATCAAACATAACATAACATGAACATATAGCATAGTCACATACTGCATCAGGCTTGCTCGGCATCGGACCGAAGTCCGGATCATAAAACACATACTACAAACATGCATGACTCACGAAGACATCAAGCATACCTACTACTGCATCGGGCCCCGCCCGGCATCGGACCGAAGTCCGGAACTACTATCATCTAAACGGGCCGTCCTTGTGGCCGTAGACCTGTTCCTACTGGAAGGAAACTCACCTTGTAAGGCTGACTGCTGGAATGTCGAGCGGGAAATGTATAACTGTTGCTCCGGTAACTCCCCGACTACAATTCCTATAAAGACACTTAGTCAAACACTGATACTAATCATAGGGTAAAGTGACTATTTTACCCCTAGCCAAAGTCCTCATCCCAGTCAAAGTCAACTGCCTGTTGATGTGACTCGCCAAGTTGGGCCGCCAACTCGCCGAGTCCCTATCCTTTCTTCTATTCCCCAACCCGACTCTATTCGTCTAGTTTAGCAAAGACTCGACGAGTTCTCCTTCCATAATAACAACGATTCATTCTTCATCTGACTCGCTGAGTTGTATGAACAACTCGTCGAGTCCTTCTTCATCACATGAACACGTCCAATCTAAGACTCGACGAGTTGTACCAACAACTCGTCGAGTCTGATCTTGTGGGTAAGAAGATTGCCTTAGACTCGCCGAGTGTGTTCTTTCACTCGTCGAGTCCCATGATTTCCAGATTATGGATATGACTTAATATGTCGAAACACTCCTTGGGACCTTTGTAAACCTCTATTAACACTCAATCGGACTCCTTTGAACCACAACAAATTAGGGACTCAAGCCCCAGACTCATCGAGTTGCAAGAACAACTCGTCGAGTCGCCCATTGTCCAAGTCTATAACTCGATTTCTGATGTACAAATCGCGTCCAAAGGATAGATTTAGGCTTCTAAGGTTGATCTAACACGTAAAGTTATGAACTTTACATGCATGCATGGAAGTATAAGCTTTAAGGACCCAAAAAGAGGTCCAAAGAGGTGTATGGGCTAATATGGTCATAATGCTTGCATCCTTATGCCATGAAATCGGTTCTAGAGTCTAGATCTGAAGGTGAA
Organism: Lactuca sativa; assembly: GCF_002870075.4. NCBI lineage: Eukaryota > Viridiplantae > Streptophyta > Magnoliopsida > Asterales > Asteraceae > Lactuca > Lactuca sativa. Next base: position 209,100,996 of record NC_056629.2, on the reverse strand, counting down.
TCGACTTGGGATGTCCAAATCTTAACGATCAAGCTCATTGACCCCCAAAACTCCATAAAGGCGAAAAGGAGAAAATATATAAAACCACAAGTCAAGTTTTGAGCTTGATTACCTGAAAGTGAAAAGAAACAGATGTTGCTTCTGGATCTAGTCCTTCTCCCTTGGTCCTTCTTCCTTCCAACTCTTCTACTAGATACACAATGCACCAAAAACCCTCCAAGTCACTAAGAAAGCTCAAATTTGTGAAAAAGGGAATTAGGGTTTCAAAAGTAATGCTCTGGAGGTGATGGAGGCTGGACCTAAAGCTCATAATGTTGTTTAAATAGGGTGCAAACCCTTTAAATAGGGTTTCATCTAGACTGGCCTACTCGTCGAGTCCAAGAGAAGACTCGGCGAGTGGATTACTTAAACCCGCGTCCCAACCTCGCATCTACTCGACGAGTTAGGGCTTCCACTCGTCGAGTCAATAACAAAAATGGTATAAATGAAGTTCAAATATGTACCTGAAACGGGGCGTTACAAATCTCCCCCACGTATCTTAGACTTCATCCTCGAAGTCTGCTGTCTCTACAAACAACTCTGGGTAGTGTTCTATCATCTCCTCCTCAGGATCCCACGTCCATTCTGAGCCCTTGCGGTGCTGCCACTGCACCTTTACTAGTTGAACCACCTTGTTCCTCAAGGTCTTTGTCTTCCGATCCAAGATTGCAACGGGTCTCTCGATGTAATTTAGGCTGCCATCAACCTGAATATCCTCCAATGGTACAACTGCTGACTCATCCACTATGCACTTACGCAGCTGAGAAACATGGAAAGTGCTGTGGATCTGGCTGAGCTTTGTCGAAAGATCTAACCGATACACAACCCGACCCACACGGGCCAAAACCCTAAAGGGACCAATGAATCTGGGGCCCAGCTTGCCCCGTTTCCGAAATCGGTTGACACCCTTCCAGGGTGACACCTTCAGGAGGACCATATCAGGACCATATCGCCCACCTGGAACTTCAAGTCCGAGCACCGCTTATCAGCGTAACTCTTTTACCGACTTTGCGCAGTCTGAAGCCTGCTACGAACCTGTTGTATAAACTCTGTGGTCATGAGTACTACCTCCGTACTCCCGATGACTCTCTGACTGACCTCACGCCAACAGACTGGGGTCCTGCACTTCCTCCCATAAAGCATCTCAAAGGGAGAACGGTCAATACTGGCGTGGTAACTGTTGTTATACGAAAATTCTGCTAATGGAAGATACGTATCCCAACTGCCACCGAAATCTAGGACACATGCCCGGAGCATGTCCTCAAGAGTCTGAATCGTCCTCTCGCTATGCCCGTCTGTCTAAGGGTGGAAAGTGGTGCCGAAATGAAGACGAACCCATCTCATCATGAAACAGCTTCCAAAACCTGGAAGTGAACCGGACGTCTCGGTCTGACACCACCAAAACGGGCACTCCATGATGTGTCACTACTTCCCGCACATAAATATCAGCTAACTTCTCAGCCAAGATGCTCTCCTGGATAGATATAAAATGTGCACTCTTAGTCAACTGATCCTGATTGACCCAAATCGAATCTACCCCACGTGCGGTCCTGGGAAGCTTGGTAATGAAATCCATGGTAATATCCTCCCATTTCCACACGGGAATGTCTATCGGCTACATCTTGCCGTGGGGCCTCTGGTGCTCTACCTTGACCTTCCTGCAGGTCAGGCATCTCTCCACATACCAAACTACGTCCTGCTTCATGCAGGGCCACCAGTAATCAAGTCGAAGATCTCTGTACATCTTCGTTGCCCCTAGATGCATGGAGAACCGAGACTTATGGGCCTCATCCATCAATACTGTCGTACTCCGCCCCAGTATGGTACCCAGACCCTCCTATGCAGGGTCAACAATCCCTGGCTTTCGTAATCAAATGAAGCCACTAGACCCACTATCCTTTCTCACTTCTGGCGCTCCTCTTTTAGGCCCTCAACCTGCGCCTCCCTAATCTTCTCCAGCAGTGGAGTAATCACTGTCATCCTCAAGAATATATCTCGAAGCGGAGCCGCTACCGCCTTGCGGCTCAGGGTGTCGGCCACTACGTCGGCCGCTACCGCCTTGCGGCTCAGGCTTCAACTTTCTCGAGGCATAAGCTATCACATGCCCCCGCTGCATCAACATTGCTCCCATACCTGTGATCGAAGCGTCATAGTAGACTACAAAGTCATCTACTCCCTCTGGCAGGGTAAGAATCGGCGCCTCGCACAACTGCTGCCTAAGCATCTCAAAGGCTGTCTGCAGCTCAAGACCCCAGCAAAACACCACCGACTTGTTGGTCAGTCATATCAAGGGTACTACTATCTTGGAGAAATCCTGGATTAATCACCTGTAGTACCCTGTCAATCCTAGGAAGTTCTGAATCTCTGATGGAGTCCTCGGAACCTCCCACTGCATCACGACCTTTATCTTGGCCGGATTGACTAATATACCCTTCTGGTTGACGAGGTGACCCAATAACTGCACCTCGCGCAACCAGAAATCGCACTTGGGGAACTTTGCGAAAAGTCTCTCCTTCCTCAAGGTCTCAAGCACCTCTCTTAGATGTTCCTCATACTGCTCCTCAGTCTTGGAATAAACCAAGATATCATCAATGAATACTATCACAGACCAATCCAGCATTGGCCTGCACACGCGGTTTATGAGGTCCATGAACACGACTAGAGCATTAGTGAGCCCAAACGGCATCATCACAAACTTATATTGACCATAGTGGGTCCTAAAAGCGGTCTTCTGCACATCATCATCTCTGACCCACATCTGGTGGTATCCGGACCATAGATCAATCTTGGAGAACCATGATGCTCCCTGAAGCTAGTCGAACAAATCATCTGTCCTCGGGAGTGGGTAACGGTCACCGTCACCTTGTTCAGCTCCCGGTAGTCTATGCACATACGGTGCGACCCGTCCTTCTTCTTCACAAACAAGATCGAGGCTCCCCATGGTGAACTGCTCGGCCTGATAAAACCCTTGTCTAATAGCTCTTGCAGCTGCGTAGACAACTCCTGCATCTCGGGAGGAGCCAACCGATATGGTGCCTTGGCTATCGGAGCCGCACCGGAGACCAGGTTAATCCGAAACTTAACCTGTCTCTCTGGAGGTATCCCAGACAAATCCTCTGGGAATATGTCCGGGTACTCTCGTATTATTGGCACACCGTCAACTGAAGTCTTACCCTTATCCCGGGTTTCCATGACATAAGCAACATATCGCCCTTGCTGCTGAACAAAGAATTGGTCCGCGCTGTGGCCTCTCGCCCTGAATCACTAACTCTCCCCCACTAGGAGTGCAAACCCTCACCAACTGTAGCTCACAATCAATCACTGCTCCATTGGAACTCAGCCAATCCATACCCACTATAACCTTATTCCCTCGCAGGGGAATATGAACCAAGTCTACTAGGAACTACTCATCAAATAACCAGGATGTACATCCTATATGAACTCTCGCGGCCCTGACGGTCCTATCATATGCTATCTCAACGTCGAGTGGACAATCCAGCTCCCCTGGAGCTCTGCTAAATCGCTTGCTAAGTGCAAGCAACACAAACGATCGGCTAGCCCCCAAATCAAACAATACCATGGCTGAAATGCCGTTCACTAGGAATGTCCCTATAAGCAACACATAAATGTGAGTCGTAAACAAGAGTAATAGAGAGAAAATGGAGAAAATATGTACCAACAACCACATTAGGAGTCACTCGCGCCTCCTCTATTGTCAACTGGAATGCCCTAATCTTTGCCATCGGCGCCTCAGCACGACCCTGCCGGTCGTCTGTAATCCTTAGTGTGGTAGGAGCGGGTACCACCACTTGTCCTGCAGGTGCTAAACTCGGACACTAAGACTTCTTGTGTCCCCTATGATTGCAATGGAAGCAAATCAAATTAGATGTTGTGGTGGTAGTGGTAGTAGCTGTACAGTGCCTACTCATGCCCAGTCTGACCGCACTTGAAGCAGCCGGAACTCCCCGCATTGCACGCCCCATTGTGCATCCTGCCACACTTGCCACAACGACTGTGGCTCTGCTGTCCCCTAGACCTGTGATCGGAAACCTTGGGCTTTATGCCCAAGCCTGCTGCGCCAGACGTCACCTCTGGCTTCCTCTTCCTCTCCATCTCTAGATCAATCTCCCTCTCATGAGCCCTCGCAATCATGCCCTCCAGCGTTTTGTAGCTGGAGTGGCTCACAAACTGGCGGATATCACTCTGCAACATCTCATGATATCGGGCCTTCTTCATCTCCTCGTCCGCCACATATTGCGGAACGAGGAGGGCCCTCTCCCTGAACTTGGTGGTAATCTCCGCCACAGTCTCTGTCGTCTGTTGGAGGTCTTGAAACTCCCAAGCAAGCTGTTGCACCTCAATAACAGGTGAGAACTCGGCTCTGAAGCTAGTCGTGAAGTCACTCCAGGTCATAGCATCCAACACAATGTCATCTCCAATAGCTCTCCCGACCTCCTCCCACTAATCTCGAGTCCTATCCTTCAGAAGACAGGATGCTAATCTGACCTTGTCCCCCTCGGGACATCTGCTGGCGCGGAATGCATTGGCGACATCCACTAACCACCTGGTACTCGTAATGGGGTCCTAAGCCCCATGGTAGTCGAGAGCTCCACAAGCTCCGAACTTCCTGAATGTCAATGTGCGCGATCCCATCATGACCGCTAACTCAGTACGGAACGCGCTCAACTTCTCAACCAGAAGCTCTAGGATACCCTCCTTGACCGATCCAAAGATCACATGAGTCTGCTCAAGTATGCTGCACATGACCTCTGAAGAGATGAATTCTCTGGTTTGCTCATCCAAATGCTCGGCTCCTGAGCCTGAACCTGATCCCTCTCTGGCACGTGAACTGCCTCCTGTTGGTCTAGGGCGTAAAACCACCATTCTGAAACAAACAATGACAGTCGTCAGAAACACTGATATAACTAAAGGGATCACATTTACCACAAGTTTCATGGCCTTGTCTCAACCTTCCTCGATTCGAGTACGGATCCTCTGCTTTCAGTAGTACGAGCCCATACTACCTTCCACATTTATCCGTACTTTCCTCAAGAACCGCCTTGACTCCACCAAGTCCCCTCTACTGCTACTGATCTCTGCTACGCTCTTCTTAGGCTTGTCCTAGGGTAATCACCAACCCATTCTCCGCCATCAGCTGCATAAGGAGTCCCTGCTTTCTTCCCCTACCTATCTCGCAAATACTATTACATATCACTTAAACTAGATAATTCTTCGAATGCGAGATCCTACCCTACAACGGTTGGACTTAAACAAGAGCTGCGAATAGGGATAGACCTAACCTTCTGGAATTATTTAGTCCTTGAAATATGTAACTTAACACATTTGTTTACTAGCTAGTGAAAGACAACTAGAACTCCTAAAACCACAAAGCAATCAACATTCAGATATCGAGCGCACATAATCAAGTATATACTACTCAAACTATCATCCTGACTAATATGTACTAGCATGCAGTTCTCATAGAGCTGAACACATATAACAGGCACATAAGGCATCCTTCCTAGATCCTAAGTCCTAATCTAGCATGCTGTTCTAATAAAGCTGATAATCATAACATAGCATAAACTTGTATGGGTAATTTCGGAGTACTTACTTGAGCTCGGCTGATCGCATGCACCACACCCTTTTCTCTTTTTCAAAAAAAAAACTCTTTTCTTTTTAAGTTTCTTTTTACTTTTCTAAAACTCTTTTCTTTTGAAACCTTATACCACTTCCTTAGTTTGAGTTCAGACACACTCGGAAGTGCGCCCGAATCCCTCAAACTAAGGTTCTAATACCTACTTGAAACATCCTAGAAATATAACCCAAAAATTTCGTTTTTATAACATTAATAAAACCATCAACCATCAAAAATTATAACTAAAATCATAATCATGTATCATGAAACATCATAGTATATGTCTTAAATCGAAATCTCATATCAAATCATCAGAGTGAACTCCCATGCTGTGACTGTGGTGTGTGCCATCAGATCAACCCGATCCCTTCCCTTTGCTAGTGGAAGTACCTGAAACCAAAAATGAAAACTATAAACACAAATCTTAGTGAGCCCCCCCAAACTACCACATACCATACAATAACAAAAATAAAACATACTGGGCCTTGCTCACTGCATCGGGCCCCGTTCGGCATAATCTGGACCCCGCCCGACATCAGACCGAAGTCCGGAATAACTAAATATAAAATAACATGAACATATAGTATAGTCACATACTACATCGGGCTTGCTCGGCGTCGGACCGAATTCCGGATGATATAACACATATTACAAACATACATGAATCACGAAGACATCAAGCATAGCTACTACTGCATCGGGCCCCGCCCGGCATCAGACTGAAGTCCGGAACTACTATCGTCTAAACGGGCCGTCATTGTGGCCGTAGACCCGTTCCTACTGGAAGGAAACTCACCTCGTAAGGCTGACTACTGGAATGCTAAGCGGGAAATGTCTGACTATTGCTCCGGTAACTCCCAGGCTACAATTCCCATAAAGATACTTAGTCAAACACTGATACTAATCTTAGGGTAAAGTGACTATTTTACCCCTAGCCAAAGTCCTCATCCCGGTCAAAGTCAACTGCCTGTTGAAGTGACTCGCCGAGTTGGGCCACCAACTCACCGAGTCTCTATCCTTTCTTTTATTCCCCAACCCGACTCTATTCGTTGAGTTTAGCAAGGACTCGACGAGTTCTCCTTCCATAATAACAATGAGTCATTCTTTATCTGACTCGCCGAGTTGTATGAACAACTCGTCGAGTCCTCCTTTATCACATGAACACGTCCAGTCTAAGACTCGCCGAGTTGTATGAACAACTCGTCGAGTCTGATCTTGTGGGTAAAAAGATTGCCTTGGACTCGCCGAGTGTGTTCTTTCACTCGTCGAGTCCCATGATTTCCAGATTATGGATATGACTTAATACGTCAAAACACTCCTTGGGACCTTTGTAAACCTCTGTTAACACTCAATCGGAGTCCTTTGAACCACAACAGATTGGGGACTCAAGCCCTAGACTCATCGAGTTGCAAGAACAACTCGTCGAGTCGCCCATTGTCCAAGTCTATAACTCGATTTCTGATGTACAACTCTCGTCCAAAAGGTAGATCTGGCCTTCTATGGTTGATCTAACACGTAAAGTTATGAACTTTACGTGCATGCATGGAAGTATTAGCTTTAAGGACCCAAAAAGAGATCCAAAGAGGTGCATGGGCTAATATGGTCATAAGGCTTGCATCTTTATGCCATGAACTCGGTTCTAGAGTCTAGATCTAAAGGTGAATCGACTTGGGACGTCCAAATCTTAAGGATCAAGCTTATTGACCTCCAAAACTCCATAAAGGGGCAAAGGAGAAAATCTATAAAAACACATGTCAAGTTTTGAGCTTGATTACCTGAAAGTGAAAAGAAACGGATGTTGCTTCTGGATGTAGTCCTTCTCCCTTGATCCTTCTTCCTTCCAACTCTTCTACTAGATACACAATGCACCAAAAACCCTACAAGTCACTAAGAAAGCTCAGGTTTGCGAAAAAGGGAATTAGGGTTTCAAAAGTAATGCTCTGGAGGTGATGGAGGCCGGACCTGAAGCTCATAATGTTGTTTAAATAGGGTTCAAACCCTTTAATTAGGGTTTCATCCAGACTGGCCTACTCGTCGAGTCCAAGAGCAGACTCGGCTAGTGGATTACTTAAACTCGCACCCCAACCTCACATCTACTCGACGAATTAGGGTTGCCACTCGTCGTGTCAATAACACAAATGGTATAAACGAAGATCAAATACGTACCAGAAACTGGGCGTTACAGAAACTCACCTTGTACTGCTGAAACTTTGCTGATATCCCTGACGCAGCTATCTGCCAATACCCGAACTACTGCTCCTTCGGCTCCCCGAGCTACCAAGATCAAAATAATTACTTAGCCCGATTTAATAGTCCTTCTTAGGGTAAAATGACCATTTTACCCCTATCCCAATTTGGTCCATGACTAATGCCCAAAGCATATATAAAAGGCCTAACACTAGAGAAGCTTCCCAACTCCACTAGTGGCCTAATTTGCTATATTAGGCCCAATATCTTTATTGGGCCTTACCCTAAGCCCAACACATATACTTGGCCCATATTTACTAACTCATGATGGCCCACCAAGGCCCGAAGACCTAAAATCCAAAACACAGCCCACACCGAGGCCTTATTACTCAAAACCCAAACTGCCAGAGTACGCGAGGCATACTCCTAGGTACGCTAAGCGTACTAGCTGATGGCTTGTACGCTGTGCATACCTCCTTGTACGCCCAACGTACAGCCCTGATAAGACAATATTGTATTAATTGTTTAATACTCCGATTCAAAGGCTACAAACTCAAATCCAAGTCTTATTCCATGTTTTAATTTATAAAGTTGCTTAATTGATGGCTTGCAACTCATCAAATAAACCCAAACTCCAAAATATGACATCCTACTTCCATGAAAATGGTCCATCTCTTGCATGGCTCCATTAAGACCATCAAGGTATCAACTTCCTGTTCTAGGGAGTCATTTAGCTCCATGGGTGGCAACCCTTGGCCTGGAAATTGGACTTAAGCTATAAAGCTTCCACCTTTGGACCAAAACTAGTCCATACTAAACCACACTAGATCTAAGAACCCTTAAGTAAAGTTGTGAGCTTTATACCTCCAAAGAGTTCCAAAAGATGATGCTATCTCAGATCTATGAGCTCTAGCTTCCAAGGTTCCTCCTTACCAATCTCTTCCTTTCTCTTCCAAGCTTAAAACCACCAAGATGAGCTTTCCAAGCTGAAGATCTCACAAAATGAAAGGTTGGGCGTTTTAGGGTTTCTCTGAGGTTGGGGAGGCTGACAAGGGGGCTAGGGTTTTAGCCATTATGTTCCTTATATGGTGGAACACCCTAAAAATAGGGTTTTAAGAATCTGAGTGTACACCTCCCCACACCCGCGGTCACTTGCTCCATTACGCTTGGCGTAACCCAGCTCATGCTGGGCATACCCACGTGCGTTCCAAATTGCATGGATGGCCTTCCATGCAAACTTTTCTCCATAAGGGCCATTATTGCCAATATCTTCAAAGTGTCATAACTCCTTCATTCTAGATCCATTTCTGATGAACTTTATATCCACAGAAAGGTGGCGAGAAGTCCTACGCTTCTAACAACACACCCAGCCCGAAACCTTCTCAAATAGCCGCTCTAAGACTCATAAAGGACCGAAACCCCCTAGCCTTGGCCTCTGAAATTCCATAAATGAATAATTTAGAACAAGGCGTTACAACTCTCCCCCACTTAAACTAGACTTCGTCCTCGAAGTCCGCTACGGCCAACTATCCTACAATCTGCTGTTAACCTTCCCTTCCGATACTCACTTCACCTGCTCAATCCAATCCTCAGATGACTGCCTCGAATGGCCTTCTTCCCGGTCATTCCAGCCAAAACTAGTCCTTGTAAATAATAACCTCGAGTGCACTCTAATCCCGTCAATCCTAAGAACACAACTTACTCACCCGACAATCCTTCCGGTACTCCCCGAGTACTTTTGTTGGACATCCTAGGGGTTCACCCCCCTTTTCCTTGTGCGTTTACTGGCATACCCAAGGAAACGTTCCATAACTAACCACCCCCTCTATTGCCGTGAAGGACATACCCCTCACGGTATCCATTACTCCAGCCACTCCCAGTGCTGGTCACTACTGCCGGTACATACTGAATACTTCTTACTACTATAACTTAGTGCTGAGCACCCATCCCAGCGAATGGATCAGATAATCCTTCGAGTAAGAGATTCATCCCTGCAACGGTTAAGACTCAAACGAGAGCTGTGCAACAGGGTCAAACCCTTCCCTCTGAGATTATTTAACCCTGCTGTGAGAGGCGTAGCACTCCCCGGTCAACTAGCTGCCCCATACCATATTCTCTTTTCACCATTATCCTTGTCTTAAGATTATGTTGTCCCTTATCTGCCTTCTGGATGAACCGAGACCACCCTAGTCCCAATCTCTCAATCGCTCCCAACGACTTCCGAGAAAACTTCAGCTATCTACAACTGCTCTATCTACTCTGCCACTCTGCCCTACAAGTCCTGGAATCCTCGATCCCCTATCTTGACCCTAAGGTCTCTACCAGGTCCCACCCAAACTACTACTAACATACAAGCCTCGCCCACGGGTCTCACCCAACTATATCATGGAGCAGCCTCTCCCAAGGTCTCACCTCTCTAAGGCTATGCATGCTAACTCCCTACAGATCTCAAGGAACTAATCCTTCCTGATTTCTATCATGCTAACTAGGAGATACGAGCCTCGCCCAAACTCCACTAACTAGGAGATACGGGCCCTCGCCCACACTCCTCTACTAGCTACTAACAATGTTGCGGCTATCCCGAAGTCTTACCCCATTCTCCATGATGTCTTAATCATCGACAACTAATCCAAAGTCATCCCAAATCGCACTTACTCCTGCTCCTGTCATCTAGATTAGTTCTCCCCCACTTCAATTCTACTAGGTCCCTACATTCCCCAACTTAAGAAGGATTCCCAATCCTTTTCTCATTAAAAGAGGTCAGTTAACTGACATCCAACACTTACCGCTGCTAACGCTCCAACCCACCAACACGAATACTGAACCACTCTTGAAAACTAATAAAACACTTCCCAAACCCCACTCATACCTGCTACTACGACTGCATCTTAAGAACCGGCTAGAAAAGAGGGTACTACTATGAACTACCGAATGGAACCCATTGTATGCAAATGGCATATAATCCGAACACAACAGAAATAAATCATAACATACATTCACTTAACATAATTTCAGTAACATAACCATATAATCAAGAATAAAACTGACATGAAACCAAAAGATACTCACCTACAACGGTCGGTTCTGCTCGTGCCTCCACTATAGACAACTGGAAGGCACTGCTCCCCACTTCAAGTACCTCTACACGACCCTGATGGCCGTCCGTGATCCTCAAGGTCACAGGGGAAGGTGCCATCACCCGTCCTGTTGAAAGTAAACACAGACACTGGACCTTCTTGTGGCCCATCTGAATGCAATGAAAACATATTAGGCATGATTCCTGAGTGGTGGTAGCAGTACAGTCCATGCTGAAATGACCAATCCGGCCGCATTTGAAGCAGCCAGAATCACCCCCACTACCTCTCCTGCATGCACCCTCGTGTGTCTTGCCACACTTGCCACAACGACTGCGGCCCTGAGAATCCCTCAATCTCACATCTGACCCCTTGGGTCTCTTGCATGTACATGCGGCTACCTGCACCTCCACCGGCTTCCTCTTTTTGATGTGCTCCAGATCGATCTCCCTTTCCCTGGCCCGAGCAATCATATCATCCAACGTCTTGCAGATGGACCTGCTCACAAACTCCCTGATGTCACTCCTCAGCATCTCGTGATATCGGGCCTTCTTCATTTCCTCGTTTGCGACATACTGCGGAATGAGAAGAGCCCTGTCCCTGAACTTGGCAGTAATTTCTGCCACTGTCTCTGTAGTCTGTTGTAGATCATGAAACTCTCGTGCTAACTGCTGCACCTCAATAACTGGTGCAAACTTGGCCCAAAACCTAGCCGAGAAATCAGCCCATGTCATCGCGTCCAACGTGGCATCATCTCTGATAGTATGTCCAACCTCCTCCCACCAGTCCCATGCTCGGTCCTTCAGAAGACAGGAGGCCAGTCGGACCTTGTAACCCCCCCCCCCACGGGACACCAGCTCGTACAAAAAGCATTGGAAACATCGGCCAACCATCTGCAGCTAGCAATGGGGTCCTTGGCCCCCTAGTAATCTGGAGCTCCACAAGCTCGGAACTCTCTGAATGTCAGTGTACGCGCCCCTACCAAAGCCATCTTCTCAGTGCGGAAAGCCCCAACTTCTCATCTAGAAGCTCTAAAATACCCTCCTTGACCGAACCGAAGATCACATGAGTCTGGTCTAGAATACTCTGTGTAACCTCAGCTGATATCAACTTCCTCATCCGCTCCTTGAGCTGCTCGGCTCCAGATCCTAAGCCTGATCCCTCTCCGGCGCCTAATCCGCCCACTAGTCTCTCGCGCAACGTCACCATACTAAAAGCATATCGTAACAATCATCAGAATACACATTGCTACCAAGGGATCACACACGCTACAAGTTCCTTGGTTTTATCTCAACCCTTCTTCAATCGAAAACAGATCCTCTACTTTCAGTAGTATGGGCCCGTACTACCTTCAACATCTATCCGTACTTTCCTCAAGAATTTCCTCGACTACACCAAGTCCCTTTCACCTCTACTAACTCTGCTCCCGTCACTACTCTCATCCTAGGCTTTCCCTAGGATAATCTCAAACCCGAACCTAGTCCTCAGCTATTGAAGGCATCCTCGCAATGCCAATTAGCCACTACCTGAATACCATCACATGTGACGAGGCTCAGATGCTCTTTCAAGTAAAGGACTCTTCCCTATAACTGTAACAACGTGAATTTTCAAAAGAAATTTTTGAAATTTAAAATCACATAAATCCTTATGAAACATTTTATTAAAATCTCATTTGTTCAATTCACAAAATACAACTCGATGTTTTAGTAATTAAGAATCCAGGATCCTCATAACTCGTTCTCTGGTGTGTACAATCAACCGGTACCATACCGCGATCCTAAGAACCAGAAACACATAACACACAACACGGTAAGCACGAAGCTTAGTGAGTTCCCCAAGATACCACATAAAACACATATTAGCCACTCGAGGCTATAACTCTATGGACCCTCTGGTCCTAACTCCGTGGACCCTCTGGTCCTAACTCTGTGGACCATTTAGTCCTAACCCTGTAAACTCTGCAACACACACACACAACATAAATAACATAGAAATAATGCAGTGCATCACATCACATAAATAGCATACAAAATACTCTGTCACATAACTATAATTACCACTCTAGGTAAAGTATAGTGAGAAGACTCACCTGGCAAGCAGAAAGCAGCTATCCTCACACTTGAATCTCGAACTCGCCACCGCCTAACACATAGGATGAATATCTCATATAATAACTCTTTTTCACGACTCATATAATCGAAGGCGGTTCCTTCTCTTTCTAACTCTCTAAAAGTGGGTAGAAGACCATTTTACCCTTCCAAGGCCTCTATTACTTATGTTGACCAAAACCCTAAAGTCAACAAAAGTCAAGCTCAAGTCAACAGTCCACATTTGACCCTACTCGTCGAGTGCATCCATGCGACTCTTTGAGTCCCCTCACATTAACTGAACTCTACCTAGGACTCACTCAGCTCGTCGAGTTGACTCCCAACTCGGCGAGCCAACACTGAGTTAAGACTACTCGGTCAAACCCGCTACGACTCGTTGAGTCACCCATGGACTCGGCGAGTTGGCTCCCACAGATTTCTCATTCAGCCATTTGAGGTCAGATCTGCAACCCAAACTCATAGATCTAACCTCCTACTACCCAAAAGTCACGCAAAGGTCTGAGCTTGAGGCTCATGCATGGTGTATTTTGCTCTATACACCATTTTGACTCCATTGGAGCTCCATAGCTTCAAAGCTCCAAGGTTACTCACTCATGGCTGCCTACTTTCTGGATCTCTAGACCTCACAAGGTCCAGATCTACAATAGATTCAAAAAAGGGTTTGGAGGCACCCAAAACCCTGTCAATATGGATACAAGCCCAACTTTACAACCAAGGAAATCTACTCAAACACAAGGGATGCAAGAGTTGTTCCAGATCTGAAGCTTGAATTTGAAGATGAGACTGATCTACCAACTCTCCTCTGAGATCCTTGCAACTCCCTTGATCTTCTTCTCAAAGAAATGATCTCCAAGAAGCCTCTTTCCTGTCTAGCTTATAAATAACTCTAGGGTTTCTTTCAAGGGACGAAGACACTGTTGGGAAGGGGCCAAAGAGGCTATAAGTGCCTTTAAATAGGTCCCAAACCCCGGAGATTAGGGTTTCTCTGCCCAACACCTACTCGGCGAGTCCCTTCTCGGACTCGTCGAGTCCACTCATTAAATCCATGGGAGAAACCCGACTCGACTCGGCGAGTTGGACCCTCAACTTGTCGAGTCTCTCCTTTAATCACAAGATTAACCTACACCATAATACCTCTGAAAATCTGGATGTTACAATTCTCCCCCACTTGAATTAGATTTCGCCCTCGAAATCACTCCGTAACCACACAAAGTTCATCAACATGAAAGACACCACCGGAAGGATCTCATACTACACCGATATCTTTCTCAATGGACACCTAAAACCACACTGAACTCACAAGTCTCAAAACTAAACCAACTCTTTGGCCGCTAATATACTCTTTCCCAATATCTGGAAACTCTAGTGGCCTAACTCCCCGCCAGACCACCTACGCAAGAGATCACCATGATATTCGCTCCTTGAATGTCAACCCTGATAACCCACTGCTACTTTGATTCTCACAAGACCAAATCCAACAATCGGATACCACTCACTCATACCAACAAGCTAAAAGATCCAAATCACGCCCCAAGAAACGGAAGGGTCCTCACCTCACTAGGGCTCATCCACTAAACCGCTATCAGAACCTATCCGAACAAAGAATCCTTAACACACTGCCCTCAGACACAAGGGAAACCATACTTGTTCAGAAGTGTCCTCAGACATCACATTCGTAAGCCCCAATTTCGTTTCTCATATCCCTTTTCAACTCCTGAATCCACAGTTGAACCTCCAAAGGTCACCCATAACATGTCCCGAAATGTCTCACCGACTTCCTTCTCACAACAACAATCCCGGACCGGTAACACACAAGTCACAAAGCTCTCTTTACCCCCAACGAGTACCACAATCCCAATAAATCGTTTCACCCTTGACCTCTGTCGAACACTACTCCCTAGATACATGCGCCTCACGGTACCTCCCGTACCCGAGTGTTGACCTACACAGGTCTAAAAAATCAATTGACAAACAATACCCCTCAACTTGGGACCCACCTCAGAATCCTGAATCTCATCTTGCCTACTCAAAGCACCACTAGAGCCAAACTCAAACTTGAGAGTCTAGTTCGACCCAGAATTGGAACCACTCGTCCCTATGAACCACTCAACTCATGACTCATGACCCGCAACCCATGCGTACATCACTTCCCTAATTCCTTCTGGTTGTGATAACCACACCTTAACTCTGTATATAACGATTCATGATCATTAAGGAGACCACACTCTCGCTCCTGGTCCGACCACTAGGTCCCCAAAAACTCAATAATAAGGCTACCCAAGCCTAACACTCCTCTGCGTCATGCTCTGACTTGCGAATAATACGGCTTCCTATAGTACCATGATACCCTCTCGCAGACTAGTGAATATTACGGCTCCCAGCAGTATCACAACACCCTCTCGCTGACTAGTGAGTACTACGGTTCCCTGTAGTCTCAGAACACCCTCTTGCTGACTAGTGAGTACTACGGCTCCCCGCAGTATCACAACACCCTCTCGCTGACTAATGACTACTACGGCTCCCCGCAGTATCACAACACTCTCTTGCTGACTAGTGAGTACTACGGCTCCCTGCAGTATCACAACACCCTCTCGCTGACTAGGGAGTACTACGGCTCCCCGCAGTATCACAAATCCTCTCGCTGACTAGTGAGTACTACGACTCTCCGCAGTATCACAACACCCTTTCGCTGACTAGTAAGTACTACGGCTCCTCGCAGTATCACACACCCTCACGCTGACTAGTAGCGCTTTCTCTTATCATCCCACAATCTCATACTCACGTTAACACCACATTGTGTCCTCTAACTCATGCTCCGCGGACTAACATAGATAGCTACCCACACTCATCCAAATTATACATCATAATATCTGACGACAACCGCCATAACACAACACCTTTCCCTACTGCAATCCACCTTCTTAAATGATCCCTCTTGATGTCAATACCCGAAGGGCTCCCACTGGAACCGTAGATACTTGATACACCACTTGCCACCTCAAACTCAAGACTCTAAAAATAATTCGGAATTCAGGGCATCATACTCGGATACCTCGGAACACCATTTCAGAACATCACGATGTCCTGCCTCAACCACTGATCCCATACTTACGGTATCATACACGGATACCTCAATACATTCCCTCAGGATATCATGACTATCCTTCATTTCACACAACATTTAAATTCGGAGTATCCCAAATCTCAATTGAAAAACTGATGAATCGACAATGACTCGGAACATGATGACAACCATCCGAAACTCCCTCCTCTATTGCTCAAAACTCATGCAAGAATACACAGACCGAAGCTGAGGTTGGTAGTCTAATTCCACATCTGCTCTTCCCAAACTACATATAACAGCCCACACATCGGACCAAAATTTCCCAACTGCCGAAGTAACCTTACAAGCCAAACCACCTCGAAGAAATTCTAACCACTACAAGTTCACTGACCAACGGCCATCGGCCGTGAAGATACTCATCCTTTCCTGAACACGAGCCTCATGCATAAACTTACTCTGCACCTCACCTTAAGCACCAATAACGTTGGTATTCTGAATTCGTACCACAGGTCTCTATATCTAGTTCTCTAACCACTATTGAACCAACCTCTGATTCTCTCATTAGAATACCCGGTTCTCCCCCACTCAGGGTTTGAACCATCATCATTTGACGCACCAACAATCTATCCCACAGATTGTTCCTACCAGTAACATCACACCTACTCCTGGAAGGTGCTACGCATACTTGATGATCTCCCGACAGGGATCAAGCAACCCCAGCTAACCCCAGTCTCAGACAAATTCCTACAAACTTCCCATCATGACTGTCTGTAGTCATTCAGAAAATCACACCCTCCCGTCACCGGACCTCCCCAACTGTTCAGTATTAACTCTGACTCTTAGTTTATAAATAATGAACTGTCATTCACTTCATCCTCGAGTCCTCAACTAACGCTCTTTCACATCACTCATCATAAGAGCAGAGACTCCACTTCCACTCTCGATACCCATCATAGACAAAAAGTCATCGCCCCGATGTACTCTTATTGATCATCCGTTGCTACAGCTAACACGTGCCCTACTATACTCGAGTAGGGTGTGTCCTGGTCCTTCACCATCTTAGTTCCCACCGACAGCCTGCTCATGCTATATCATTACATCGCGGCAGACATACTGCCAAATACTCCGTTGGAAGATGGCCATCACTAGTACCCTGCAGGGCTTACCCCCAAGCTCAAAAACCGAAGATCTCGACACTTCTTATGTTTCCCACAGGAAACGGAAATAGCACCACTCAGATCACAGAAGGTGACGTCTCCACTATCGGCTGATTGCTCAACTCAGGACGCAATCCTTCATATAATACCATCTCCACTCATCTTTGAGTCTTGCGACTCTAGCTGACATCTTACTAAAAAAATCTCATGGAAATCAACTCAAATCTCTTCTCAAGGTATGCTCTTTTGAAACTCGTTCAACATGGCCCTCTGGCCCCATATTCTATCGCATCCGATCATAGAATAACCCAAACACGACAGGATAACTGGAAAAAGCACAAACACTATCCGCTATGAAGCATGGTACTCGAACCATGACATCACCTCTCGATCTGCTACTGATCATGGTACCCAAACCATGACATCACCTCTTGATCTGCTACTCAGAATATTTGGAATACTCCCTACATCGAGTATGGGTACTCTGCTTTTAGTAGTACGGGCCCATACTACCTGCCACATC
The DNA here is from genome assembly GCF_002870075.4 of Lactuca sativa. NCBI lineage: Eukaryota > Viridiplantae > Streptophyta > Magnoliopsida > Asterales > Asteraceae > Lactuca > Lactuca sativa. The sequence goes on along the minus strand of NC_056629.2, from coordinate 209,083,206 downwards.
TACCCATACTCTCTACACGGACCATCCCAGATTCCCTGAGTAGCTGCTCAACCCTCTCAGTCACCAATCCCATACGCGTACTCGCTCCTCAGCGAAATGCTCTACTCTGCCATCGTACTCTTCTGACTAAGGTCACTTCCTAGGCTCTTCCTAGGTTCTTACATTTCTCTGCCATCAGCTACTCAAGAACTCTTAATGATGCCAGCCACCTACCTCCTGAATATCGTCACATTCACTTAGTAGCTGTCTCCCATCACCGAGAGTTCTACAAAGCACGAAGCAAGCAACATTCGGGCATTGAATAGTCTCTACCAACACGATAAACCACTCTAGATACAACTCTACTGGCTCTACTCACACTCAAAAGATATCACCAAACTCAAGTAACTCTACCCCTCGTGGGTGTCTAACTATTCTCACAATAGGTACCATAAATGCTCATCTAGGTATCTCTCCTAGATTACTTCTCTACTCAAGTCCCTTCTCTACAAGGATTCCCGTTGGATACTCTTACTCAGCACATACTCAAAAGCACATCACATATAACAACAACTCCTAGACTAAGGCATCACAAATCAGGCCACTCTAGTCCTAAAATATGAATTACCTAGCCTGTCTCTAGCATGTATAATATCTCATAACACATAAGGTAAGGGTGTTTCGGGAAATCACCGTTTGGGCTCTGGCTGATTGTACACACTGCTCTTTCTCATTTTCTCTTAAAACTCCTGCTCGTTTTAGAAAAATCATTTATTTTGAAAAACTTTCCTCAATTCCTCAGTTTGAGTTCAGACATACCCGAAGGTGCATCCGAATCCCTCAAACCAAGGCTCTGATACCAACTTTTAACAACATAAATTTTCAAAAGAAAGTTTTGAAATTTAAAATCATATAAATCCTCATGAGACATTTTATTAAAATCTCATTTGTTCAATTCACAAAATATAACTCCATGTTTTAGTAATTAATAAACCAGGATCCTCATAACTCTTTCTCTGGTGTGTACAATCAACAGATGCCGTCCCACGATCCTGAGAACCTAAAACACATAACACATAACACGGTAAGCACGAAGCTTAGTGAGTTCCCCAAGATACCACATAAAACACATATTAGCTACTCAAGGCTATAATTCTATGGACCCTCTGGTCCTAACTCTGTGGACCCTCTTGTCCTAACTCTGTGGACCTTTCGGTCCTAACTCTGTAAACTCTGGAACACACACACATCATAAATCACATACAAATAATGCAGTGCATCACATCACATAAATAGCATACAAAATACTCTGTCACATAACTCTAATTACCAATCTAGGTAAAGTATAGTGAGAAGACTCACCTGGCAAGCAGAAAGCAGCTATCCTCACACTTGAATCTCGAACTCGCCACCACCTAACACATAGGATGAATATCTCTTATAATAACTCTTTTTCACGACTCAGATAATTGAAGGCGGTTCTTTCTCTTTCTAACTCTCTAAAAGTGGGTAGAAGACCATTTTACCCTTCTAAGGCCTCTATTACTTATGTTGACCAAAACCCCAAAGTCAACAGAAGTCAAGCTCAAGTCAACAATCCACATTTGACCCTACTCGTCGAGTGCACCCATGAAACTCGTCGAGTCCCCTCGCATCAACTAAACTCTACCTAGGACTCAATCAGCTCGTCGAGTTGACTCCCAAATCGGCGAGCCAGCACTGGGTTAAGACTACTCGGTCAAACCCACTACGACTCGACGAGTCACCGATGGACTCGACGAGTTGGCTCCCACAGATTTCTCATTCAGCCATTTGAGGTCAGATTTGCAACCCAAACTCATAGATCTAACCTCCTACTACCCAAAAGTCACACAAAGGTCTAAACTTGAGCCTCATGCATGTTGTATTTTGCTCTATACACCATTTTGACTCCATTGGAGCTCCATAGCTTCAATGCTCCATGGTTACTTACTCATGGCTGCTTACTTTCTGGATCTCTGCACCTCACAAGGTTCAGATCTGCAATTGATTCGAAAAAGGGTTTGGATGCACCCAAAACCCCATCAATATGGATACAAGCCCAACTTTACAACCAAGGAAATCTACTCAAACACAAGGGATGCAAGAGTTGTACCAGATCTGAAGCTTGAAATGAAGATGAGACTGATCTACCAACTCTCTTCTGAGATCCTTGCAACTCCCTTGATCTTCTTCTCAAAGAAATGATCTCCAAGAAGCCTCTTTCCTCTCTAGCTCATAAATAACTCTGGGGTTTCTTTCAAGGGACGAATACACTGTTTGGAAGGGGCCAAGGAGGCTATAATTGCCTTTAAATAGGTCCCAAACCCCAGAGATTAGGGTTTCTTTGCCTAGCAGCTACTCGACGAGTCCCTTCTCGGACTCGTCGAGTCCACTCATTAAATCCATGGGAGAAACCCAACTCGACTCGGTGAGTTGGACCCTCAACTCCTCGAGTCTCTCCTTTAATCACAAGATTAACCTACACCATAATACCTTTGAAAATCCGGATGTTACAACAATGCTTGGACTCAAACAAGAGCTACACAATAGGGCCAAATCCAGCATTATGAGATTATTCAACCCTGGTTACATGTGACTTGATGCATTCACCTAATGGCTAAGTCCCATTACTCAGAGTCCCACATAGCACAAACCAAGTAGCATTCAAACAAAAAGAGGAATCTAACCATAACGTAATCAAGCAATTCTATTCACACATCAAGAATCTGTATTAGTATGCAATGCAAAGCTCTTATAATCAAGCATAACCTAAACATGATATCCTACCGTTGTCTAATCGATACTAGCATGCAGTTCAATGGTTGGACTCAAACAAGAGCTTTGAAAATCCGGATGTTACAACAATGGTTGGACTCAAACAAGAGCTGCGCAATAGGGCCAAATCCAGCACTATGAGATTATTCAACCCTGGTTACATGTGACTTGATGCATTCACCTAATGGCTAAGTCCCATTACTCAGAGTCCCACATAGCACAAACCAAGTAGCATTCAAACAAAAAGAGGAATCTAACCATAACATAATCAAGCAATTCTATTCACACATCAAGAATCTCTATTAGCTTGCAATGCAAAGCTCTTATAATCAAGCATAACCTAAACATGATATCCTACTGTTGTCTAATCGATACTAGCATGCAGTTCATAAGCACATATAACAGGCATGTAAGGCATCCTCCTAGATCCTTAGCCATAAGTCTAGCATGTTGATCACATAATCATATCATAACATAAACTTGTATGGGTAATTTGGTAGAACTTACTTGAGCTCGGCTGATTGCATGCACCACACCCTATTCTTCTTTTCCCAAAATTCCTATCTTTTTCTCGAAGTTCCTTTTTATAAAAATGATTTTCTTTGAAAATTTTCATACCAAGTCCTCAGTTTGAGTTCAGACATACCCGAGAGTGTATCTGAATCCCTCAAATCAAGGCTCTGATACCAACTTGTAACGACCCAAAAAAATCATGACCAAAAATTTTGTTTTTAATTTAATAAATAACCACAAGTGTCAACCATTCATACAAAACATATCACATCAGAGTATCATGTCCAAAACATTATTTTATTTTATTAGAGTAAAACATCCACGCTGAATAAACAATGGTGTGTGCCATGCGATCACCTTGAACTCTTCCCTTCGCTACCGGAAGTACCTGAAACCAAAACTGAAAACCGTAAGCACGAAGCTTAGTGAGTTCCCCAACCTACCACATACAATGCATAACCACATACTACAAGCACTGGGCCACACCCACTACATCAGTCCTCGCCCGATCCCAGGCCCCGCCTGTCTTTGAGCCCCGCTCGGCATACATATCTGTTTTTCTTAGGCCTCGGCTGCCTCTGGGCCCCACTCGCTAAACACATACGAACATATAACCCTAGAACATAACACACAGACAGAACATACCCTACTGTATTCTTGTCCTATGGTCTCGCCTGTCTTGGGCCTCGCCCCTGCCCTGCTACTGGTGAGCCAAGGAACCCCATCCACACTCCTACTGATAGTGAGATACGGGCCCCCGCCCACACTCATGCCTTTCCTAACTCGGCCTCGCCCCTGATCTACTACTAATGAGATATGGAACCTCGTCCATACTCTGCTAATGATGAGATACGGGACCTCGCCCACACTCACCTCCCTACTAGGCACATACAAGTATCATACAAACGACAAGTATAATCTATCATGCAAACCATTCCTTGGGCAACCGCCCGACATCGGACCTTGGTCCTGGATATCATACTAGCATAAAATGCCTAGGTTCTTCCTACTCATAACTACATGGGCCAGAATTGTGGACACAGACCCATTCACACAAAGGGAAGCTCACATTATACTGCTGAAACTTTGCTGATATCCCTCACGTTGCTATTTGCCAATACTTGAACTGCTGCTCCTTCGGCTCCCCGAGCTACCAAGATCAAAATAATAACTTAGCCCAATTCAGTAGTCCTTCTCAGGGTAAAATGACCATTTTACCCCTATCTCAATTTGGTCCATAACTAAGGCCCAAATCATAATATAAAAGGCCCAACACAAGATAAGCTTCCCAAGCCCACTAGTGGCCCATTAATGGCCTAATTTGCTATATTGGGCCCAATCTCTTTATTGGGCCTTACCCTAGGCCCAACACATATACTTGACCCATATTCACTGACTCCTGATGTCCCACCAAGGCCTAAAGACCCATGATCCAAAACACAGCCCACACTTAGGCCCAATTACTGAAAACCTAAACTGGAAGAGAACGCGAGGCGTACTCCTAGGTACGCTGAGCGTATTGGCTGATGGCTTGTAAGCCGTGCGTACCTCCTTGTGCGCTCATCGTACAGCCCTGTTAAGCCAATTTTCTATGAAGTGTTTAATACTCTGATTCATAGGCTACAAACTCAGATCCAAGTCTTATTCCATGTCTTAATTCATAAAGTTGCTTACTTGATGGCTTGCAACTCATCAAATAAACCCAAATTCTAAAAAGTAACAACCTACTTCCATGAAAATGGTCCATCTCTTGCATGGCTCCATTAAGACCATCAAGGTATCAACTTTATGTTCTAGGGAGTCATTTAGCACCATGGGTGGCAACCCTTGGCCTAGAAATCAGATTTAAGCTATAATGCTTCGACCTTTGGACCAAAACTAATCCATACTAAACCACACTAGATCTAAGCACCCTTAAGTAATGTTGTGAGCTTTATACCGCCAAAGAGTTCCAGAAGATGATGCTATCTCAGATCTATGAGCTCCAGCTTCCAAGGTTCCTCCTTGCCAATCTCTTCTTTTCTCTTCCAAGCTTAAAACCACCAAGATGAGCTTTCCAAGGTCAAGATCTCACAAAATGAAAGGTTGGGGTGTTCTAGGGTTTCTATGAGGTTGGGGAGGCTGATAAGGGGGCTAGGGTTGGAGCCATTATGTTCCTTATATAGTGGCACACCCTAAAAATACGGTTTTAAGACTCTGAGCGTACGCTGGGCGTACACCTCTCCGCACCTGTGATCACTTGCTCCATTATGTTGGGCGTAACCCAGCTTACACTGGGCATACCCACGCTCGTTCCAAATTGCATGCATGTCCTTCCATGCAAACTTTTCTCCATAAGGGCCATTATTGACAATATCTTCAAAGTGTGATAACTCCTTCATGCTAGATCTGTTTCCGATGAACTTTATATCCTCGGAAAGGTGGCGAGAAGCCCTACGCTTCTAACAACACACCCCGACCCAAAACCTTCTCAAATAGCCTCTCTAAGACTCATAAAGGACCGAAACGCCCCTAGCCTTGGCCTCTGAAATTCCATAAATGAATAATTTAGAAGAGGGCATTACATTGATACCATAAAGGAGGTCCATGAACGCTTCGAGGGCATTGGTGAGCCCGAATGGCATCACCACAAACTCATAGTGACTGCACCGAGTCCTGAAAGTTGTCTTCGGTATATCCTCATCCCTAATCCTCATCTGATGGTACCCCGACCGAATATCAATCTTGGAAAACCAAAATGCACCTTGCAGCTGATCGAACAAATCATTGATCCTTGGAAGCAGATAATAGTTTTTCACCATTAGCTTGTTCAGCTGCCAATAATCGATGCACATCCTTTTTGACCCATCCTTCTTCTTGACAAACAAGATCGGTGCTCCCCACAAAGCGCTGCTCAGACAGATAAACCCTCGGTCTAGCAGATCTTGAATCTTCGTAGACGGCTCCTGCATCTCAGGCGGAGCTAGCCGGTATGGTGCCTTGGCTATCGGAGCAGCACCCGACACCAAATCAATGTCAAACTCTACCTGCCTCTCCTAAGGAACCCAGACAACTCTTCAAGAAAGACATCCCAAACATCCCCTACAAATGACACACTGTCTAAATATGTCGTGGTCTCAATCCTCGTATCCGAGATGTATGCCAAAAATCCCGAACAACCCTCATGGAGAAGTTTCCTCTCCCTCGTAGCTGAACAGAGGGTTGGCCCCTACGAGGCCCTCTCCCCATGAATAACCATTTCTCCCCCACTTGGGGTTCGAACTCTCACCAGCTGGCGCTCGCAGTCTATCATGGCCCCATTGGCACCCAACCAGTCCATTTCGGCGATCACCTTCATCCCTCGCAATGGTATCAGGACCAAATCAACACGGAACCTCTCCCTAAACACATTCAGGACACAGTCCCGATATACCCTCGTAGCACTCACAGTATGGTCATCCGCAATCTTGACCTCCAGCAGGGAATCCAAGGTCTCTGGATCATCCCAGAACTTCTTAATAAGCTCAAGAGATACGAATGATTGGGTATCTCACGAATCGAAAAGAACATGAGCCAACATACCATTGAACAAAAAGGTCCCTATACAAGCACACATATATATATATATATATATATATATATATATATATATATATATATATATATATATATATATATCCATATAAGCATAACAAATAATATCAAATAGGAAAAATAGATTACATACTAGCCATGACGTCTGGTGCAGCTCGAGCCTCCCTTGTGGTCAGCTGAAATTCGCGGCTCTTCACCCTAAGAGCTTCCGCCTTGGTAGACCGGCCGTCAGTGATCGTCATTGTGGCGGGCGCAGGCGCCACCACTGCTCCTCCTCCTCCCTACAACCTCGGACAATCGACCCTTTTATGGCCAGTCTGGTTGCATTGAAAACAAATCAAGCCCTTCTTGGGGAAGTCCCTACTCACGTGGCATGGCTGACCGCATGTATAACATATTGTGCCCGTCACCCGACAAACTCCGCCGTGTGACCTCCCACACTTGGCACACCGGACACGTCCCTGCTGGCCCCTACCAAAAGAATCAGAGGTGTTAGCGTTTTTAGCCTGACCTACAACTATCTGGATTTGCGGCTTCCACTTGGTGCGGAAATCCAGCTCCATCTCCCGCTCTCGGGCCTTCTCCACCATCTCATTAAGGGTTTTGCACCCTGAGAAGCTCACAAGCACACAAATATCATCCCTCAATATGGAATGATACCTTGTCCTCCTCATATCCTCATCCACAACATACTACGAGATCAATAGTGCTCGTTCCCGAAACTTGGCGGTGATCTCCGCTACAGTCTCGGTGGTCTGTTGTAGCTCCTGGAACCCCGTCACAATCCGTTGCACCTCAATGGATGGTGCAAACTCCAACTCAAAATGTGTTGGGCCCATTATGTGTTGCGTCTTGGGCTCGTTCCTTAGCCCAATTTTGTATCCGGATTGGGCCTGTCCATCTGTGATTTAATTATTAGGGTTTAGTATTTATAGATGCTTGCATGCATCTTTGTACGTACAGTTTTAGTCGATCATTCAAAACGTCCTACACCAAGCTCACAATCGACGAAGGATTTGAAAGGAAAAAGTAAGATTTCCTCAGCAAATGAAGACCGAAAGCAAGCTAAAGCCCAAACTCCTGAACCTAAATCCAAAACACTTGAATCTAACTCCAATAAAATCAAAGTGTTTACTATTAAGAGGAAAGATAAAACAACATTAATAAAACAAACTTATCTTGTTGATGCTTGTCTTACTATTCCTGTTTCTGTAAAAGGCTCACGAGGACCCAAGAAACTTTGGGTTCCTAAATCTGCTTAATTTTTGCAGGTTATAAGTGACGAGCAGTTCGACGAAGAATGGCACATAGACAGTGGCTGCTCACGTCACATGACAGGAAGGAAGGAAGAGCTAAGGGAGTTTGGGTCCCTTCAAAACGGTGGTAACCTCAAGTTTGGTAACAACTCCTATGGAATGATAAAGGGTTATGGGATGATAACCAATCGAGACTTTACAATCAGGAAGGTGGCTTATGTAGAGGGGTTGCAGCATAACCTCATCAATGTGTCTCAACTGGTGGGAGGTACAGGTCTCAAAGTCTCGTTCGATGACGAAGGTTCAGAGATAATAGACAAGAAATCCAACAAGGTTATTCTCAATTCAGAACCAAAAGGTGAAATGTTACCTTTGAATCTCAACCCAATCAAAGGGAATCCATCCATATGTCTATTGTCTAAACCCCATTCAGACGAAAGTTGGTTGTCGCACCGAAGGCTCTCACACCTCAACTTCAAAGACATCAACAAGCTAGTCATCGGTGATCATGTTCGGGGTCTTCCACAGCTTAACTTCGATCGAGAACACTTATGTGTTGCTTGTGAAATGGGGAAACAAAGTCCCCAAAGTCACTCAATAACCATAAACACCAAAGTTTTTGAACCACTTGAGTTGCTTCACATCGACTTATGTGGTCCATCATCAATCGAGAGCATTGGCGGCAAAAAGTTCATCCTTGTTATTGTTAATGACTTCTCACGGTTTACTTGGGTGTTCTTTCTAAAGCACAAATCTGAGGTGACTCCCAAGCTGAAGATCTTTATCAAGCAGATCGAAGTGCAACTACGAAAAGTCGTTCGAAATATCAGGATCGACAATGGACTGGAATTCAAGAACAAAGAATTCGAAGATTTCTTAGCAGAAAAAGGCACCAGTCATAATTTCTCAGCTCCCTATACACCTCAACATAACGGAATTGTTGAAAGGCGAAACTGATCCCTGTGTGAGGCGGCCTGAACCATGCTGAGTTTTTCCTCCCTTCCTCTATATTTCTGGGCAGACGCCATTGCTGCAGCTTGTTTCACTCAAAACAGATTTTATCTCAACAAGCGTTTCTCTCTCACCCCCTATGAGATTCTTAACAACAGGAAGCTGAATGTCAAGTTCTTTCATGTTTTCGGCTCGAGGTGCTTCATTTTCAACTCCAAAGAGCATCGCAACAAATTCGATGTCAAAGCTGATGAAGGCATCTTTCTGGGATATTCTCTTACTTCAAAGGCGTACAGGGTTCTGAATAAGCGTTCTAAACAAATTGAAGAAACCTATTATGTAACATTCGATGACAATTACATCAAGAAGCTGAAGTCTACCGAAGGGGCAATTGGAGGGATTTTTGTCACACCCCCGAACCAGACGGCGGAAACGTCCGGGGGCTGTCGTGACTCAATTGAATACCATAACATTGAATATATATGAAACAAAACAACATTCGTCGCCATTCATCAACATATTACAACCAGTAGTGTTTACATGTCATACATTGTTTAAACATTACATTCCCCAAAAGTTAATTTGTTCAATTCATACAAAATAAACTGCAACCGTCACTGAGTATGATTTCCCTTGATTCACTGGTTCCCTGAGAATACAAGTATTTTGAAAAACGTCAACATATGAAATGTTGGTGAGTTCATAAGTAGTGTTTGAAATCGAATGTTTGTATTGTTTGAAAAACCACCAGAAAATCCGATATTTTCTGAAAAGAAAAGCTTTGGAAAACGTTTGTGAAGATCCATAGGTATGCTTGTTTGTTTCTATACTTGTAAAAAAAAAATGTTCATTGAAGATGTATGCATTTCAAATCTGTATGTATTGAAAACCCTAGGAAAACCCGATGTTCTCCTAGTTCCTTGAATTACATGAAGTTACATTGAAACCATTGCATAGCGTATAGTGTCAGTCACAGGCGACGTTGGAAGGTTCTCGAGCAGGATTATTTACTACAAACCCGCGTTACACAAACGCCCAGTTTATAGTTATACTAACGAACCCGAAGGCGTCGTCAGTACTAATCGCGTTATCCAATCGCCCTGACTAGGTGTAGTCCCACATCCGAAGAGAAAGAGGTCACGAAGACCCCGGTGACTCCATTAACCGGTTGGGGATATAGTGTACGAGGGGTCCCAGACCCGCCTCGCAAAAAGGCAGACTCCACTGGCGACACTAAAGGACCCTTGGGGACCAGTAGTCTACAGCCATTGAAAGTCCGGTTACGTCGTGTCGGATTGGTAAAACCCAACACTTCGTAAGATAGAGGTCTTCGGGCCTTAAGATCAGGTCATTGGGCTAGCTAGGCTCAACGAACAAGATTTTACACTTTTGGGGCCCAAAGATGGTGCGTAGACGTCTGTGCACACTCGTATGTATAGTGAATTCCAAATCGTTAGTTGTATGAATCGTAGTGTCGTAGTGTCATAGCGTCGTAGTGTTAGTAGTTTTCGGATTTTATTGGTTCGAGACCGAACCAATTCGTTTAACAGCGACTTTTGGTATTGTAGTGTATTGAATTTCGTAGATAGCCGCGATGCCATTATTTAATCAAATTGTGTATATTGAATTAGCCTTGAAATATTCCTGTTTTCAGCCCCTCATTATTTGTAAAATTTACATTTTCAACCCTTTTTATTAAATACTTCCCGGTTTGGTCCTTAAACTATTTTTCTTGACATTTTAACACCAAAAATTATTGAAATTAACATTTTCCAGCATATTTTTCATAGAAAACAGTTTAAGCCCCTGAAAATGCAGTTTTTCTCGGTTTTAGCCCTTCTTTTCGCAATTTTGACAATTTTGGCCCAAATTGGAATATTTTTGCAACTTTGGTCCTTTTTAAATTTGAAAAGCATTTTAAACCTTTGAAAGGGGTTTGGGACACTTATAGTCCACTGTTTTACAGAATTTCACAGTTTTGGCCCTTCAAAACAGAAAAATTTACATAATGGGCCTTATTGGGCCGAAATTTTCATTTTTAGCCCAATAAGCTTGAAATTTATGTTTTTAATCCTCTAATTGAATAAAACTCCAGAAATAGTTTTATTGAAACTGTTTTGGCACATTTCAACCATCAAAATCTGTAAAATGTCATTTTGGGCCCTTAATTTTGTATTTTTCACATTTTTGGCCCAAAATGTGTGTTTTTAGCTTAAAGAAAATTATTGCTAACCACTTAGCTATTTTTCTTGTATCACTTATTATGTAGGAACATATTTGAAGCTAGAATCATAAAACACAAGTTATATCTCGGTTTTGAGGGGTTTAATGGCTAGATCCAACATTAAAACACATATAAGCATACATATAAGCATGGAAATCATACAAGGCATACAAACACATATAGATCTACACTTTCACTTGTATTCCCCCCCACAAAACTTCATAAAAACAGAAAATAGGGGTATGAATCTCACCTTGGGGTGTTGGTTCGGTTTTTGCAATGAAAATGGAAGGAAAAATGAAGTGTTTTTGGCCTTGGCTCCCTTTGGTGAAGATCTTGAGTTTGAGATGGTTTGAGGATGCTAGATCACGATTTTTGTATAGATTAGGGGAGGATTTTGATAACAAAAGAATTTAAACCATAGATCTATGCATAATCTTACCTTAGGAGATGATTTACTTGCAAAAATCCCTTTGGAAAGTCCCTAAATTTCGAGATCTTTGGAGAGGGGAGGGAGAGAGCTTCTTGAGAGAATTTTTGAGAGAATTTTGTGAGATGTGTGTGTGGGTTGGTTATCCTCGGCCGAAACAAGAAGAGAAGAGAGAAAGGAAGTGACTTTGAAGTGATACATGCATGGAGGTATGTGATATGCCTAGAAGTCCATTAGATAATAGTGAGGTGGCAAGTGCTAAGTCAACCCTTCTTCTTGGGCTTTTCTTTTGGGCCGAAAATGGGAAGGAAAAATAAGGTGTTTGGGCTTTTTGCTCCTAAGTCCAACATTAGTGTTAATTAGGGTATTTATTGGACTTATAAAATGAAATTGTGATTTTTGTGCTTTATTAAGCTAGGTTAGGTTTAATTATGGATTAAAACTTGTGTTTTATTTCCTTCTAGGTTCTACCTAGCCCAAAATATTGAAATAAACGAATGTGGGTCCAATTAGAGCCCAATTAGGGTCCTAAACCCATGATAGTCCAATTGGAAGCTTATTGGTCCATTTGGATCCAATAAGGAAGTTCTAGCCTAAATTAGACTTAATAAGAACTTCTAGGGTCTCCAATTGTTTGATGACTATCTATAGTACTTGTATCTTGTATTTGATTAAAGTTTTTGATTCACATTAACTTGAATGTATAGATTACATGGCTCAAAATTTACAATTGTGACATCATCCCCCCGTTAGAGGGAATTTCGTCCCGAAATTCTGTTTGAAAGCTAGATTTGAGAAAACTAGAATAGGTGAGGGTACTTCTGCTTCATTTGATCTTCGCGTTCCCACGTGAATTCTGGCCCACGCTTTGCGTTCCACCGTACCTTCACGATCGGGATGCGACTTTGCTTAGTACGCTTCACCTCTCTGTCCATGATTTCGATTGGCTCTTCGACGAACAGGAGATTCTCATTGATTTCGATTTCGTCAAGAGGAATGATAAGAGTTTCATCTGATAGGCACTTTTTCAGGTTAGAAACATGAAACACGGGGTGCACACCGTTTAGCTCCACGGGTAGTTGTAGTCTGTAGGCTACCGGACCTATTCGGGCGACGATTTCGAAAGGTCCAATGTACCGTGGGTTTAGCTTTCCTCGTTTTCCGAAACGTATAACTCCTTTCCAGGGTGAGACCTTCAACAATACTCGATCACCGACCTGGAACTCTAAGGGCTTTCGCCGTTTATCAGCGTAGCTCTTTTGCCGGTCACGTGATGCCTGTAATCGAGCTTTGATCTGGACAATCTTTTCTGTGGTCTCGCGAATGATCTCCGGTCCTGTCATTGCCCTACCCGACGTATGTGTTCCTGCTAGCTGGGTGTCACCTACTTCAGCCCAACATAACGGTGATCTACATTTACGCCCGTACAGTGCTTCGAAAGGGGCCACCTTAATGCTCGAATGATAACTATTGTTATATGAAAACTCGATCAACGGTAGGTGGGTATCCCAAGACTTTCCGAAGTCTATCACACATGCACGAAGCATATCTTCAAGCGTCTGAATGGTTCGTTCGCTTTGACCGTCTGTTTGTGGGTGATACGCGGTGCTCATATCAAGATGAGTTCCCATTGCCTTGTGGAGCGACTGCCAAAAGCGTGACGTGAACCTACTGTCCCTATCCGAGATGATAGATTTTGGCACTCCATGAAGTCTTACAATCTCTCGTAGGTACAAACGCGTCAGCCTCTCCATCTTGTAGGACTCTTTGATGGGCAGGAAATGGGCAGATTTCGTCAGTCGGTCGATTATTACCCATATGGTGTCCAATCCGTCCGACGTCTTGGGCAGCTTGGTCACGAAATCCATAGAAATCCCCTCCCATTTCCACTCAGGGATTGCCGGTTGCTGTAGCAATCCGGAAGGTTTCTGGTATTCTACTTTCACTTTGGCACACGTAAGGCACTTACTAACATAAGTTGCGATTTCCGCCTTCATGTTAGGCCACCCATAGTGCTGCTTAATGTCCAAATACATCTTGTCCGAACCAGGATGAATGGAGTATCGTGTCTTGTGGGCTTCCTTCATAACGATCTCCCTGAATCCTCCGATTTTTGGAACCCAAATACGGTTCATGAAGTAGTATACCCCATTCTCTTTGACTTCCAGGTTCTTCTCCATTCCGCGTAATGCCTCGCTAGTTCTGTTTTCCGCTCTCATGGCCTCTGCCTGGGCTGATGCAATTTGAGTGGTTAGATGAGACTGAATGGTTATCGAGTGCGTTTTCGTACGTCGATTTGTGTATTCCTTCCGACTTAATGCATCAGCTACCACGTTGGCCTTGCCTGGATGGTACTTGATCTCGCATTCGTAGTCGTTTAACAATTCCACCCATCTTCGTTGTCTCATGTTCAGCTCCTTCTGATTCAAGATGTGCTGGAGGCTCTTGTGGTCCGTAAAGATGGTGCACTTTGTACCGTACAGGTAGTGCCTCCAAATTTTTAGGGCGAAGACCACAGCTCCCAGTTCTAGGTCATGGGTTGTGTAATTTACTTCGTGCGCCTTTAGTTGCCGGGACGCATACGCTATCACTTTTCCACGTTGCATGAGAACGCAACCTAAGCCTTGATTTGACGCGTCACAGTAAACTACAAAATCTTCCGTTCCTTCAGGTAGAGATAGTACAGGGGCGCTGCAAAGAGCTTGCTTCAAGGTTCGAAACGCAATCTCTTGTCGGTCTGTCCACTTGAATGGCACACTCTTTTGCGTAAGCAAGGTAAGTGGCTTGGCGATTCTTGAGAAGTTTTGGATAAATCTTCTATAGTAGCCTGCTAGGCCTAAGAACTGACGAATTTCCGTGGGCGTAGTCGGAGTTGCCCATCCTTCCACAGCTTTGACCTTAGAAGGGTCCACATGAATTCCGTCTTGGCTAACTACGTGGCCTAAGAAATTCACACTCCGAAGCCAGAACTCGCACTTGGAGAGTTTGGCGTAAAGCTTTTCCGATCGCAGCGTTTCTAGGACTTGTCGAAGATGTTGGCCATGCTCCTCTTTGCTTCGAGAATAGACGAGGATGTCATCGATAAACACAATGACGAAGTTGTCCAAGAACGGTCGACAGATTCGATTCATTAGGTCCATAAATGCGGCAGGTGCATTTGTTAGACCGAAGGGCATTACGACGAATTCATAATGTCCATAGCGGGTTCGAAAAGCGGTTTTTGGAATATCCTCTTCTCGGACTTTGAGTTGATGGTATCCGGACCGTAGATCTATTTTAGAAAAATAGCTAGCTCCTTGGAGCTGGTCGAATAAATCATCGATTCGCGGGAGTGGGTAGCGGTTTTTGACAGTGAGTTTGTTCAACTCTCTGTAATCGATGCACATTCTGAAAGATCCGTCCTTCTTTTTGACAAAGAGCACCGGAGCTCCCCATGGCGAGTAGCTAGGTCGGATAAATCCCTTGTCCAGAAGCTCACTGAGTTGGCTGGACAATTCCTGCATTTCAGCAGGTGCCAACCGATACGGTGATTTAGCGAGGGGAGTTGCTCCTGGAACGAGGTCGATTCGGAATTCAACCTGTCTCTCTGGGGGTACTCCTGGAAGATCTTCGGGAAACACGTCCGGATATTCACACGCTACCGGAATGTCTTGGATGTTAGTTTCTTCTTTGGTCTTGTCCACTATGTGGGCCAAGAACGCTAAGTTGTTCTTTCGCAGATGTTTTTGTGCTTTGATGCACGAGATAAGACGAAGATTCGTGCTAGGTTTGTCTCCGTAAATTACTAGGGTTTCGTGATTCGGGAGACGAAGGCGAACGGCCTTCTCGTGGCACATAATCTCAGCATGGTGGGGGCTTAACCAATCCATGCCGATAATCACATCGAAACTCCTAATTGACACTGGCATCAGATCTATTCGAAAGACGTGCTGGTTAAGGGTTAGGGTACATCCGATGTAGACCTCCCTAGTGGATTCGGTTTTCCCATTGGCCATTTCCACCGTATAGGTTTCATTTAGCTTCTGGGTTTGTTGTTTTAGTAAGTGTTTAAACTTCTCGCTTACGAAACTTCGCTCCGCTCCGGTATCAAATAAGATGCACGCATAAGTGTGGTTTAGGAGAAACGTACCGGTCACAACTGCGGGATCATGAACTGCATCACTCTGACCCATAGTCAGCATCCTTCCTGCTCCTCTGTTTCCCGAGTTGTTGTTGTTGTTAGGGCAATCTCGACGGAAATGTCCCGTCCTTCCACACCCGAAACAGGTGTGGCTAGGCCCTGCGTTGTTGCCGCCGGCATTGGTGTTGTTGGTGTTGCGGTGATTGTTGTTGTTGTTCTGGTTGTTTCCCTGACTCTGGTTCTGAGAAGGATAAGTCCTGCAGAACTTTGCAGTGTGTCCCCTTCGATTGCAACTGGTGCAATGGAACTCCCTACATTCTCCTTGGTGATGGAACCCGCACTTGTTGCATTTGGGATGAGTGCCGGAATAGGGTCTTGAAGTATTTGAAGTAGCTGAGGCTGGAGCATGTGATGTGACTGGTACCGGCGCAGTGACAGCGTGAACTGCCACCGTTTGCTGCTTTTTAGAGGTCTCGGGACCTTGACGCCCCTTCCTCTTGTTGTTCCATCCCTTCTTACCATCGCTCTCCTTCTTCTTCTCAGTCTCTACCGGTTTCTCGCCCTTTTTGTGGTTATGATCATATAGCCTCTTTGCCAATCTCTTCGCGCTGTCAAATGTTTCAGGGTTAGCAGCTATCACGTTCCCTTGAATGGGGGATGTCAATCCCCAAATGAATCGTTCAATCTTCTTCCCCTCTGATGTGATCATACCCGGGCACAACAGAGATAGTTCGCTGAATCTCGATATGTAAGCATCGATGTTCCCATTCTGCACCGTGAGATTCCATAGTTCCTGCTCCATCTTCTGTATTTCGCCTCGGGGGCAGTACTCAGCCGTCAACATCTCTTTCATCTCTGCCCAGGGAATAGAGTTGGCGACAGGAAGTGTCATAGCTTCCACATGACCATTCCACCAAGTGAGCGCTTGGTCCACAAAAGTGCAGGCCGCGAACTTCACTTTCATCTGCTCGGGGCACTCGCATATCTCGAATACCGACTCTACTTTCTCGATCCATCGCTTTAGGGCGATCACTCCTCCGGTACCGTTGAAAGTTCGGGGTTTAGCGTTCGCAAAATCCTTGTAGGTGCACGTTTTAGTGAGTCCTTGGTTCGTCCCGTTGTTCGAACTTCCGGATCCTTGCCCGTTACCTCCTCCGTTGTTCCCTCGGTGAAGTTGTGCCATAGCTGCCGTGACCGCAGCAGACACGGCTGCCTGGAAAGCAGTGGAGTCAACTTCCGGCGGGGTTGGTTCGGGATTTCCGCGAGTAGCTGGGCGAGGCATCTTTCTGTCATGCAACGGAAAGATGTGGTTTTGGTGAGGTTATGATCCTACTAACTAGGTGTAGGGTACGAACCTAAGCATTACTATCATCAAGCATATAATCATAACAACTCAACACATAACAACTGTGAATATCATAGCAAAACACGCAAAAGTTCATTAATATTATCCGTTTTTAGTACAAGAAAATTTGCTCGTAGGAGCATACATAAGTAACACTAATCCGACAGCATAACGACTCCATGAGTAGTGTAGTCACTTAAACATAGAGCCGGAGTACATAACATAGTTACTAATATCCTACTACGATAGGTCTATCCCTAACCGCGATGAGCTGCGTCAGGAGGTGGTGCCGAAGATGTGGACGCTCCCTGAAAGCGAGTCACCAAGCGTTCTGCATCCTGAAGTCGAGCTTCCCACCTTACCTGCCTCATGTGAAACTCCCGGAGGACGTCACGCGTCTCCTGTTCCGCACGCTCGACTCTAGTCCACAGCTGGCGTACTTGATCAGCAGTGTCCTGAGCAAGGTCGCCGGTGTCCCGTAACCGTCTCACCATGACCGGTAGGGCTCGGTCGGCCGGTCCTCCGTCCCTCAAGTCAAAGAACTCGCGTGACATGCCGAACGGGGGTCGCTGTCCCTGATGTCTGCTCCATCTCCAAAGATCCATGCCCCAAGGAGGGGTAGGTCCAGTGGGTCCCACACGATAAGCGGGTACCCTGATCGGGTAAGGGGGGTCGATGACCTCGGACTCTGCATCCGAATCACCCCCTTCGCTGTCATCGAGCTCCTCTTCGAAAGGTTCTTCGTCTTCTTCGGGTTCGGCAGGCTCGCCCTCGACTTCTGCTTCCGGTTCCCCATCTGATTCCTCTTCGGGGTCCTCCTCAGGTTCTTCTTCAGGCTCTTCCTCAGGCTCCTCCTCTAGCCACCCGTTGTTTCCCTGATTAGGGAAGTAGGGGTCTCCCGGGTGATGAAAACCAGCCATGCTGTCTGCGCGAGTACGTAATTATGCTACATTATTCCTAGGGTACTATGACTATTACACAGACTAAGCAAATATCCTCTTTTTGGGTGATATAGGGTACAATTCTTAGGTTCCCTGGCTATTCCGATCTCATCAAGACGTGTGTTAGTTTTACCTTGGAGAGAATGTAGTTGATCAGGCTACATTCGCCCCTTGGCATCACTAAGAACAGTCCCGAGTTGACCGGGATACCAGCATTATGGTGTTTGATTCAGCGTTAGGTCCTTACTCCTAATGCAGGCAAGGGTATTTTATTTATTTGTTTTGTTCAGAGTTATGTTAGTCCTTCTTTTTGGTTTATAGTTGCATATCAATGTATGGCTCGACATGCTAGTTCACTATAAACAAAGCTCTGATACCAACCTGTCACACCCCCGAACCAGACGGCGGAAACGTCCGGGGGCTGTCGTGACTCAATTGAATACCATAACATTGAATATATATGAAACAAAACAACATTCGTCGCCATTCATCAACATATTACAACCAGTAGTGTTTACATGTCATACATTGTTTAAACATTACATTCCCCAAAAGTTAATTTGTTCAATTCATACAAAATAAACTGCAACCGTCACTGAGTATGATTTCCCTTGATTCACTGGTTCCCTGAGAATACAAGTATTTTGAAAAACGTCAACATATGAAATGTTGGTGAGTTCATAAGTAGTGTTTGAAATCGAATGTTTGTATTGTTTGAAAAACCACCAGAAAATCCGATATTTTCTGAAAAGAAAAGCTTTGGAAAACGTTTGTGAAGATCCATAGGTATGCTTGTTTGTTTCTATACTTGTAAAAAAAAAATGTTCATTGAAGATGTATGCATTTCAAATCTGTATGTATTGAAAACCCTAGGAAAACCCGATGTTCTCCTAGTTCCTTGAATTACATGAAGTTACATTGAAACCATTGCATAGCGTATAGTGTCAGTCACAGGCGACGTTGGAAGGTTCTCGAGCAGGATTATTTACTACAAACCCGCGTTACACAAACGCCCAGTTTATAGTTATACTAACGAACCCGAAGGCGTCGTCAGTACTAATCGCGTTATCCAATCGCCCTGACTAGGTGTAGTCCCACATCCGAAGAGAAAGAGGTCACGAAGACCCCGGTGACTCCATTAACCGGTTGGGGATATAGTGTACGAGGGGTCCCAGACCCGCCTCGCAAAAAGGCAGACTCCACTGGCGACACTAAAGGACCCTTGGGGACCAGTAGTCTACAGCCATTGAAAGTCCGGTTACGTCGTGTCGGATTGGTAAAACCCAACACTTCGTAAGATAGAGGTCTTCGGGCCTTAAGATCAGGTCATTGGGCTAGCTAGGCTCAACGAACAAGATTTTACACTTTTGGGGCCCAAAGATGGTGCGTAGACGTCTGTGCACACTCGTATGTATAGTGAATTCCAAATCGTTAGTTGTATGAATCGTAGTGTCGTAGTGTCATAGCGTCGTAGTGTTAGTAGTTTTCGGATTTTATTGGTTCGAGACCGAACCAATTCGTTTAACAGCGACTTTTGGTATTGTAGTGTATTGAATTTCGTAGATAGCCGCGATGCCATTATTTAATCAAATTGTGTATATTGAATTAGCCTTGAAATATTCCTGTTTTCAGCCCCTCATTATTTGTAAAATTTACATTTTCAACCCTTTTTATTAAATACTTCCCGGTTTGGTCCTTAAACTATTTTTCTTGACATTTTAACACCAAAAATTATTGAAATTAACATTTTCCAGCATATTTTTCATAGAAAACAGTTTAAGCCCCTGAAAATGCAGTTTTTCTCGGTTTTAGCCCTTCTTTTCGCAATTTTGACAATTTTGGCCCAAATTGGAATATTTTTGCAACTTTGGTCCTTTTTAAATTTGAAAAGCATTTTAAACCTTTGAAAGGGGTTTGGGACACTTATAGTCCACTGTTTTACAGAATTTCACAGTTTTGGCCCTTCAAAACAGAAAAATTTACATAATGGGCCTTATTGGGCCGAAATTTTCATTTTTAGCCCAATAAGCTTGAAATTTATGTTTTTAATCCTCTAATTGAATAAAACTCCAGAAATAGTTTTATTGAAACTGTTTTGGCACATTTCAACCATCAGTATCTGTAAAATGTCATTTTGGGCCCTTAATTTTGTATTTTTCACATTTTTGGCCCAAAATGTGTGTTTTTAGCTTAAAGAAAATTATTGCTAACCACTTAGCTATTTTTCTTGTATCACTTATTATGTAGGAACATATTTGAAGCTAGAATCATAAAACACAAGTTATATCTCGGTTTTGAGGGGTTTAATGGCTAGATCCAACATTAAAACACATATAAGCATACATATAAGCATGGAAATCATACAAGGCATACAAACACATATAGATCTACACTTTCACTTGTATTCCCCCCCACAAAACTTCATAAAAACAGAAAATAGGGGTATGAATCTCACCTTGGGGTGTTGGTTCGGTTTTTGCAATGAAAATGGAAGGAAAAATGAAGTGTTTTTGGCCTTGGCTCCCTTTGGTGAAGATCTTGAGTTTGAGATGGTTTGAGGATGCTAGATCACGATTTTTGTATAGATTAGGGGAGGATTTTGATAACAAAAGAATTTAAACCATAGATCTATGCATAATCTTACCTTAGGAGATGATTTACTTGCAAAAATCCCTTTGGAAAGTCCCTAAATTTCGAGATCTTTGGAGAGGGGAGGGAGAGAGCTTCTTGAGAGAATTTTTGAGAGAATTTTGTGAGATGTGTGTGTGGGTTGGTTATCCTCGGCCGAAACAAGAAGAGAAGAGAGAAAGGAAGTGACTTTGAAGTGATACATGCATGGAGGTATGTGATATGCCTAGAAGTCCATTAGATAATAGTGAGGTGGCAAGTGCTAAGTCAACCCTTCTTCTTGGGCTTTTCTTTTGGGCCGAAAATGGGAAGGAAAAATAAGGTGTTTGGGCTTTTTGCTCCTAAGTCCAACATTAGTGTTAATTAGGGTATTTATTGGACTTATAAAATGAAATTGTGATTTTTGTGCTTTATTAAGCTAGGTTAGGTTTAATTATGGATTAAAACTTGTGTTTTATTTCCTTCTAGGTTCTACCTAGCCCAAAATATTGAAATAAACGAATGTGGGTCCAATTAGAGCCCAATTAGGGTCCTAAACCCATGATAGTCCAATTGGAAGCTTATTGGTCCATTTGGATCCAATAAGGAAGTTCTAGCCTAAATTAGACTTAATAAGAACTTCTAGGGTCTCCAATTGTTTGATGACTATCTATAGTACTTGTATCTTGTATTTGATTAAAGTTTTTGATTCACATTAACTTGAATGTATAGATTACATGGCTCAAAATTTACAATTGTGACAATTTTCTCTCAAACCGGTCAGGTCACAGCCTCAATCGCCAAGTTGTTTGACCAGTTCATGGATTTATTTGATGAAACTGAGAAGGCTATTCACTTTGAAGCCATGGCATTAGACAACAAGGTGGATCATCTTAAGAAGATTATGGAAGACGCAGGAAAACAAATGGCAGAAGAAGAACCGGTTAGAAACGAACCTCCTCAGAGCAATACTTCAGTCGAGGGGGAGAATCAATTCTCTTCAGATCGACAGGACTCTCATATCTAGGGGGAGCGTCCATCATTTTTCAATCGACGATAATGTTCATGGCCAGGGGGAGAATCCAATCTTTGACGGAACCGAAAGCTCAGCCAGAACCGAAAGCCTAGTTGCACCCGAAAGTCCTATAGCAACCGAAAGTCTGGAACAACCCGAAAGCCCAGTCGAAGAAAGAATTTTTGGGTCACATCCAAATGTTTCATCATCTGTCGAGGGGGAGAATTCAAATATGCATTATGATGATGAAATTCAATCAGAGTTGGAAGAAATGGTAAATGCTGAATTGGATCCCTCTTATGATCCAAATTATCCTCCTCTCACCAAATGGACCAGAGATCATCCTGTATCTTAAATAGTGGGTGATGCATTAGAAAAGGTTCTAACTCGATCACAACTGAAGGCGAAGCAAACTGCTCTATTCTCCAAAGTAGAATTTTGCATGTTTAATTCTTTCATCTCCAAAATAGAGCCGAAGACCGTCAATATTGCTCTCGATCATTATGATTGGGTTCAGGCAATGCAAGACGAACTCAATGAGTTCGAAAGAAATAAGGTCTGGAGACTTATTCCAACACTAAAAGATGCCTCGGTTGTCGGTCTCAAATGGGTGTTCAAAAACAAAATGGACAAGGAGGGAAATGTGATCCGGAATAAGGCTCGGCTAGTGGTGAAAGGATATTGCCAGGAAGAAGGAATCGATTACAAAGAGACATTCGCTCCGGTTGCAAGGTTGGAATCCGTTCAAATATTTCTTGCCTATGTTGCACACAAGAACTTTGAGGTCTACCAGACGGATGTGAAGTGTGCCTTTCTGAATGGGGAACTTGAAGAAACCGTGTACGTGGAGAAACCTCCTGGTTTTATAAATGACAGCATCCAAATCACTGCTACATCATGGATAAGGCAGTTTATGGTTTGAAACAAGCTCCTAGGGCATGGTATGAAACATTAACTAAGTTTTTAAAGATGTCTAAATTCAAACAAGGTTCGGTTGACCCAACCTTCTTTCGTAAAAAGGAAGGTAACCACCTTATGATCGTTCAAATCTATGTCGACGATATCATCTTCGGCTCCACGAATCCTAGCCTAACAGCTGAATTCAGGAAGTTGATGGCGACTAAATTTGAAATGAGCTCAATGGGTCCGATTAACTTTTTCCTTGGTTTAAATATTAGACAGGGACTCGAAGGCATCTTTATCAACCAAGAAGCATACACAAAGACTCTCCTTGCCAAATTCGGCATGATGGGAGACTCAAAGGTCAAAGTCCCTATGGCGTTCGGCACCAAGCTCACACCATCTTTGGAAAAACCGACAGTCAACATAACGCTATATCGCCAAATGAGTGGTTCCCTGATGTACCTCACAGCTAGCAGGCGCGATATAATGTTTTCAATATGCTATTGTGCCAGGTTTCAAGCAAATCCTCGTGAACCACACATGCTGGTAGTAAAGAATATATTTCGGTATTTGAAGCGAACCACCTCTCTTGGTCTCTGGTATCCCTCAAACTCAGGTTTCTTCTTTCAAGCCTACTCAGATGTAGAGCTAGGAGGATGTGGTCTAGACCAAAAAAGCACCACAGGAGGCTGCCAGCTGGCAATCGAAGAAACAAACATGTGTTTCTCTATCTACAACCGAAGCAGAGTACATTGCAGCTGCCTCCAGCACATCACAAGTGATTTGGATCCAAAGCCAACTCCGGGATTATGGACTCAATATGAAAAAGATCCCACTATATTGCGACTCAGAAAGTGCAATTAGGATCTGTCATAACCCAGTACAACATTCCAAGACCAAGCATATAGCACTGAGGTATCACTTTATTAAAGATCATGTGGAAGATGGAAACATCGAAATTCACTTTGTTCGAACCACTGATCAACTGGCCGACATCTTCACCAAAGCCATTCCTAATGAAAATTTCAATAAAATCCTACAAGGCCTAGGTATGATGGAATCGGATTCAGTACCAAAAACACCTTCTCAAAACTAAAAGTTGGAAGCGAAGTGAACCGAACGCTCGGTCTATTTTGGGCTCGGTTCACACGAGAACCGAAACGAACCGAACTCTCGGTGTATTTCGGGTTCGGTCCCACTGCACTTGTTTTCGCTTATCTCAAAAAGGTGATGTCTTTGGTGATGGGTTTTGAGCATTCTAACACTTCCTAAGTGTACATGCAACCCTAATAAACCTTGGATCTATGTTTGTCTAAGATACATGCAAATAATTATTTTTCCAAGGCTTATATCCTTACTAGCATGGCATGGGGAACTTGAATCAAATAAAGCTAGTAGAAACACTTACCTTGTAGTTGTAGTTGATTCCTTGGAGTTTTAGAGCCTAGCACCAATAATGTGGATGCCTCAAATGAAAGTCACAAATCACCACAAACTTGGAACTTTGAGAGAATAGTCACACTTCTCTTGAAATCGGCCCTCACCTCAACATATGTCAACTAGTGTTCACTAGCTTAATTTCAAGAGCCAAAGCCTCCTTTATATAGTGTGGTGGATTAGGGTTACGTCCATGTAAACCCTAATACCCATGTCTCTTCATTTCCATGAGATCCATGGGTTAAAGCTCCATGGAGTATCCATGGACTTCTCCATCCAAGCCTAGCCCATTCCAAATAAGCATAAGCCCACACTATAAATATAGATGCCCATATTTAATTAGTAATATCTTTGATCACTAAATTAATCCTAGATTAATTATAGATCACTACTAATTAAATAATATGATCTTATATTAATATATTAGAACTTATAATATATTAATAAATCATAACTTGTACTATTCTCAAATATTATCCATAAATTGTTCGTGTGAAGTGCAACCCAAATGGACCATGCCGGGTCGAGTCAAGTACATACCAAATATAATTATGGACTTAGACACTATATCCAACAGTCTCCCACTTGGATAAGTCTAGTAACTATATTTGCAAGTATAACTTCAGGAACCGATCCGCAATCGTAGCTCTTTCAACTCTGTTGAACTAGAACGCGCCATTTAGATAAGTGATCATATAATCCTCTGTTCTAGATATCAGCCGGACAAACACATGGAACATTGTCTTGCTTATTGTCCAGCATTTGTTTCCCGATTTCCGATTTGTTTGACATAGAACTCAACTGAACACATCAATTTAGTTCTGACCGGGCCCGGTACATAGGTCAAAACAAAATCATCGAGGGGCCTAGATATCAGCTTCTAATCCAAGAAGGAACAGATAAACTTCGACTCATATGTTTGTTCTACCACTCATTGAATTACACACAAAGGCACGTTTTATAACATCGAGTTACCAATGCGTTTACGTACAATCAATGCATAACCAACTCGTAAGTAACAAATCATATCTCTAGGTTTGAAGACTTATATGATATTACCGTCTCACGATCACTCGAGATAAAATTCCATGAAGTGATTCCAGTGAGCGTGGGTTGAGTCCAATGCTCAGAACTTATGAGCACTCATGATTGTTGTAGCCTTGTCCAACACCTTAGACCTCTGCAACCAATCATGACAGTCTTGATTCATACCTACTTCCGACATATGACCGACTGTGGAGGTTTGAATAATATGATATACCAAACATAATTATTCTGGAAGTCAAAACATGCAAAAGAAATATAGTAAAAGATCGACAAGAGATAGCAACACTTTACTCATAAATAAAACACCTTTTATTCATCATCAAATGTCAATTACACTTTACAAATTTCTGGGTTATCTAACTACTAAAACTTATATCATCCTTCAGCCCTATGCGCCGAGCGTGTTGGAGACGCTTAACCCTACTCAGTCCCTTCGTGAGGGGATCTGTCGGGTTCTCATCCGATGATACCCTCTTCGCCATGAGGAGTCCTTCTTCAATTCGATGTCTGATAAAATGGTATTTTCTGTCGATGTGTCTGGATCTCCCGTGATCCCTTGGTTCCTTGGCTAAGGCAACCGCACTATTGCTGTCACAGAAAATCTCCATTGGCTCTTTTATAGCTGGAACAACTCCAAGGTCTCCGATGAAGTTCTTTAGCCATAACGCCTCCTTTGCTGCCTCGCTTGCTGCTATATACTCTGATTCACAGGTGGAATCAGCCACTGTCTCCTGCTTGGAACTCTTCCAAGAAATTGCTCCTCCGTTTAGGGTAAAGACCCAGCCTGACTGAGAGCGGAAATTATCCCTATCAGTCTGGAAACTAGCATCACTATACCCTACAACTCTCAAGTCATCACTCCCACCGAAGGTAAGGACCCAGTCCTTAGTCCTTCGCAGGTACTTGAGGATATTCTTTACCGCAGTCCAGTGTTCCTTTCCAGGGTTCGCCTGATACCTGCTAACCATGCTCAAAGCAAAGGCTACATCAGGTCGAGTACACGTCATAGCATACATGATCGATCCTACAGGTGAAGCATAAGGAAATCGATTCATTTCTGCTATCTCAGCCTCAGTACTAGGGCTTTGTGTCTTACTCAATCTTGCGTTACACTGAATGGGTAACTCACCCTTCTTGGAGTTATGCATGTTGAATCTTTTCAACACTTTGTCTAAGTAGGTACTTTGACTAAGTCCAATTAGTCTTTTACTCCTGTTTCTCAAAATCTTTATCCCTAGGATATAGGCAGCTTCACCAAGGTCCTTCATAGCGAAACACTTCCCAAGCCAGGACTTTACTTCCTGCAGGGTTGGGATGTCATTTCCTATGAGTAGTATGTCATCCACATACAGTACCAAAAAACTGACTATGCTCCCACTAGCCTTGATATAGACGCAAGATTCATCTTCACTCCTCGAAAAGCCAAATTCCTTGACTTTCTCATCAAAGCAAAGATTCCACCTGCGAGGTGCCTGTTTCAATCCATAAATGGATTTCTCGAGTTTACACACTCTATTAGGGTACTCGTTGCTGACAAAACCCTCTGGCTGACTCATGTAAACATCTTCAGCCAACTTTCCATTAAGGAAAGCGGTTTTGACATCCATTTGCCATATTTCATAGTCATGAAATGCAGATATGGCTAACAGAACCTGAATAGACTTAATCTTGGCTACTGGAGAAAAGGTCTCATCATAGTCCACTCCAGGAATTTGAGAGAAGCCCTTTGCAACCAGTCTCACCTTATAAGTGTGTACTTTACCATCCATGTCGGTCTTCTTCTTGAAGACCCACTTGCACCCTACAGTCTTACGACCAGGCACATTCTCAACCAAGTTCCAAACTTGATTGTCATACATGGATTGTATCTCGCTATCCATGGCCTCTTTCTATTTAGCAGCCTCAGGGCCTGCCATGGCTTCCATGTAGCTGTTAGGTTCATCCAGACCTACTAGTGTCTCATCACTAATAAGTGTCTCACCTTCCGCAGTAATATGGAAACCATAGTAATGCTCAGGTGCATTCCTAACTCTCGTGGAACGCCTCAGAGGTACAGGCTCATCAACTGGCTCAACAGGAGTTTCCTCCTCAAGTTGAGGGCTAGTGTTTGAAGATCCTTCACCGCTTGATTCTTGAATTTCTTCAAGATCAATTTGCCTCCCACTGTCTCCTTGGCTTATAAATTCTCTCTCTCGAAAGACTCCTCTTCTTGCTACAAAGACCACATTGTCACTAGGTCTGTAGAAGAGGTAACCAAAGGATTGTTGTGGGTAGCCGATGAAAATACACCTCTCGCTTCGAGGTTCGAGCTTATCATGAGTCTCGCATCTCACGAAAGCCTCACAACCCCAAATCTTGATGTGGTCTAGCTTAGGTACTTTGCCAGTCCACATCTCGTGAGGAGTTTTGGCAACTTTCTTTGTAGGGACAAGATTAAGAATATGGGCGGCAGTCTCTAAGGCATACCCCCAGAATGAGATTGGTAGCGTAGCTCGACTCATCATGGAATGAACCATATCCAACAAGGTTCGATTATGCCTCTCAGCCACACCATTCAGCTGTGGTGTCCTGGGAGGTGTCAATTGTGAGACAATCCCACATTCCCTAAGATAGTCGAGGAACTCTGAACTAAGATACTCACCTCCTCGATCAGATCGAAGCATCTTAATGTTTCTGCCCAATTGATTCTCGACTTCCTGTTTAAATTCCTTAAACCTCTCGAAAGTCTCTGACTTATGCTTGATTAAGTAGACATATCCATATCTACTGTAATCATCAGTAAAAGTCAAATAATAACGATTAGCATCCCTTGTGGCATGTTTGAATGGTCCACACACATCCGTGTGTATAAGGTCCAACAAACCTTCACCCCTCTCACACGAGCCTGTGAAGGGTGACTTTGTCATTTTTCCAAGTAAGCATGATTCGCAACTATCATCTGACTTTAGGTCAAACGACTCCAAGACTCCATCCTTTTGGAGTTGGCCAATGCGTTTCTTGCTTATATGTCCAAGACGACAATGCCATAATGATGCTTTATCCAAGTTATTATTATTAGTAGAATCAATACACAAAACATTATTTCCTAAGTTATCTACAACAGATACAGCTTCATACACACCATCACAAGGTAATGCTTTAAAATAAAAAACATTATTATAGAAAACATCTATAGAACCAACTTCATTATTAAATGAAAAGGTAAACCCTTGTTTGTACAAAGCATGAAAGGAAATAATATTTCTTGCCATTCCTGGCGAATAACAACATTTATTCAAATCTAAATTAAACCCACTACTTAGCGATAAAGTATAAACTCCAATCTTGGTAACAGGTAAAGCTTTCCTATTCCCCATGATCAAGTTTATTCTTCCTTGCTCCACATTCTCACTTTTTCTTAGTCCCTGCAAGTCACAACAAATATGAATACCACAACCGGTATCAAGGACCCAAGATTTAGAATGGGGTGAGTCATTAGAAATGATAGTGTAAGTACCTGCATGGTTGGGTTTGACTTTCCCATCCTTCACATCCTGCTGGTACTTTGGGCAGTTCCACTTCCAATGAGACTTTTCATGGCAATAGAAGCATTCAGCCTCTTTTGGGTCAGAAGAAGGAGTGACGAAACCTTTCTTGGTTCCACTTGAAGAAGAGCCATCAAGGGTCCGAGCCTTGGTACCCTTCGAGGACCTCTTTCTCTTCCTCCATCAACTTTTCCCAATTGCCAAAACCGGAGTTGAGTTTGAAGTAGGAGTGATAGCAACCGACTTCCCCTTAAGACCTGATTCTGCGGTCTTGAGAAGTCCCTGAAGTTTGCTGAGTGTGACCTCTTCCTTATTCATGTGATATGTCATGCAGAATTGATCATAGCACGACGGTAAGGAGTGCAAAATGATATCTATTGCAAGATCCTCAGGGAAGCTCACATTAAGCTTCAACAAATGATCCACATACCTTTGCATTTTCTGCATGTGGCTCGTGACAGATTCCCCGTCCTTCATCATGGTTGTTATCATGGAGCAGATGATTTCATACCTCTCTTGTCTTGCACTTTGATGGTATCTTTCCATCAAATCTTGGTGCATTTCATAAGGGTAGAAATCCTCATAAGACTTTTGGAGTTCCGCTGTCATCGTGGCCATCATGATGCAAGCCACTTTCGTAGCATCCCTTTCATGTGCCCGAAATTCAGCGATCTCCTGAGGAGTTGCAGTGGTCTCATCAATCTCCTTAAGCTCCTTGTCAAGGACATATTCTTTGTCCTCGTAGCGGGTAATCATCCTGATGTTTCTGATCCACTCATTGAAGTTGGATCCATCAAAGGTGACTTTCCCACACAAGTTCATAAGGGTAAAGGAGCCATTAGGATTAGAGCCAGAAGCAGCATTGTTTGAAGACATCTAAAAAGAAGAGAACAAGATTAGTTTAGATATAAGAGAGTCCTTAATAAAACACCCAAATGTAATATTAAGGCTAGGATCCAATCACAATATAATATAACTTAGAAGAGGTATGCCATAATCTAAGCTATACCATATTTGAAAGGTAGGTGAATGACGATTCACCAATTTCCACCACGAAAACCGCAATATTTAAGTATTAGGTTTTTGATTGGTTCTTAGAAATTCCTAGATTCTTTGAGATTCAATGAACTTTTCAAAGGCATGTTTCAATCTCGAGTGTGCCCTCCAGGTTTTGTGACTGGGATGCCGAGGATCACAAAACGAGGTGTGAAGTAACCATGCAAATCACTTGGTACCCTTTAAAGTTTATCACTCAATCGATGTGCCAGTAAACTACACACGCTCCATCGATACTATAATAAACCTTTAAGTCACCCTTTACCTACCTTGTTAAGTACACGTTAGTGTGCCGGTTAACCACACACGCTCCACCAACGACTTTAACAAAGTGTAAAGTGTAATTTCATGGATTAGCACCTTATTCACATTTTTCCTAAAGTAACTAAGATTGGGTATTTAATAAAACATTTAGTTACTTTATAATATTCATCATACTTTGAATGAGAATTTATAAGTCCTTGTCTTACCCGTTCGGCTAACGACCCTCCACCAGTCAAGCAAGCGGTGGGTGAGAGTGGACACCCATTAAGTCACCATTTTATAGGCAACAACCTTATACCCACCTTATAGACCGGCTTCGTGATTGAGGCGTACTAGCGGTAAGACGACTTTGTTCTTATACATATATATATATATATATATATATATATATATAATTATTAAATCATAATAATATAAGTATAAGGGTTGAATTTTAACTTTTTAAAATTCTAAGTGTTGGAACTAAAGTTTTAACTTAACTTTACTTGTTCCAAAACTTGAGGGCAAGTTTTGTAAACTTTCAAAACCTTTCATTTCTTGTAACTTATGAGTTTAATAGAGTAATAAAATGAGGACTTTTCATTTTTCTAACTCTTGTGTTCTTTTAATGGTTTTTTAATCCAAGAGACTTTTGGTTTTCCATAACTTGAGGACAAGTTATGGTCTCCATTAAAACACATTATGATCAAGAATTAAACTACCCCATAGGTTACAAATAATTCCTATGATCATCTAAACATCATAAGAACAAGATCATGAACATGAACACTTTCATATATCAAAATCACACTTAATCTTTGTAATTTTGATAACTAGTTGTTGTAAATGAGTTAGAAAAAACATTACACCTTCTAAAACAAGTTTTCAAGTACCAAAACAGTTTAGGGTCATGTTTCTAATCCATTTCCAGCAACTAAAGTCGAAAAACTGCACTTTGTCGACCCTACTCGTCGAGTGCATGAACCTACTCGGCGAGTAGGTTGAAGATACAAGTGGACTCGGCGAGTCCCCCCATGGACTCGGCGAGTCCATCAGTCAGACAGCAAGATTTCGACTTTTTCAAGCATATTGCAACAAGTATCAAACAAACAAGCCGAGGCTCTGATACCACTGATGGGTTTTGAGCATTCTAACACTTCCTAAGTGTACATGCAACCCTAATAAACCTTGGATCTATGTTTGTCTAAGATACATGCAAATAATTATTTTTCCAAGGCTTATATCCTTACTAGCATGGCATGGGGAACTTGAATCAAATAAAGCTAATAAAAACACTTACCTTGTAGTTGTAGTTGATTCCTTGGAGTTTTAGAGCCTAGCACCAATAATGTGGATGCCTCAAATGAAAGTCACAAATCACCACAAACTTGGAACTTTGAGAGAATAGTCACACTTCTCTTGAAATCGGCCCTCACCTCAACATATGTCAACTAGTGTTCACTAGCTTAATTTCAAGAGCCAAAGCCTCCTTTATATAGTGTGGTGGATTAGGGTTACATCCATGTAAACCCTAATACCCATGTCTCTTCATTTCCATGAGATCCATGGGTTAAAGCTCCATGGAGTATCCATGGACTTCTCCATCCAAGCCTAGCCCATTCCAAATAAGCATAAGCCCACACTATAAATATAGAAGCCCATATTTAATTAGTAATATCTTTGATCACTAAATTAATCCTAGATTAATTATAGATCACTACTAATTAAATAATATGATCTTATATTAATATATTAGAACTTATAATATATTAATAAATCATAACTTGTACTATTCTCAAATATTATCCATAAATTGTTCGTGTGAAGTGCAACCCAAATGGACCATGCCGGGTCGGGTCAAGTACATACCAAATATAGTTATGGACTTAGACACTATATCCAACATTTGGTTGTATACTTTTGTACAATTGTTTTCCAAAAATCCAAAAATATTTTTTTTGGAACCGAAATGAACCCAACGTTCGGTCCATTTCTGGTTCGGTTCAATTTTTTTTGTTTGGTTTGTTTTGTTTTTCTATTTACAAAAATGACAAAATTCCAAAAATATTTTCTTTCTTTTGTATCTACTTCTGTTTATGTTAACAGTTTCTGGAATATCGATGGGGCAGGTATCATTCTCACACTTTATACTAGCTAAGTGTCCCTAGAAGCATGCTGCTGGATGTTGTCCTAAGCCTCAACTGATTTTGAATAAAGCCTTATTGACTGGGTATATACAAACCTTGTCTTCCCAATTAGGCTGCTAAATTTATTCTAATCATGAGCTACCTTACTCTTTTCTCATATGAGTTAAGAGTTTTCTGCTTGGTCATTCTTTTTATAGCAGAGGTACTTTAGTTTCTTTACAACACCTCAAACACTTTTCTCCATCATATTTCGGTTCATAAATGTAACCCTTGAGACTCTCAGAAATAACCACTGAGGTTTATGGTTACACAATCTCTGTGTTTATGATCTTAGCTTCGTGTCACTACGTGCTAAGTGAAACCCAAAATTCAATACCTACTATGAATTGATGGTGAACAATTAAATTTGCTCTAGGTTTCACCAATGAATTAACGAAACCACCCAAGTGGATGTACCATGAAATCTCTATTTTTCTTTTTGTGTGATTCTTATGAAATTGTTACACACCATAACATTTCTTCCCATAGAATCCGGTTTTAAATTTTTTTAAGATTTCACACCAAACATTTCCAACAACTCACTGAATATAGTCCAAACCTACTTGTTCAACAGACCACATCGGTCTCACAGGTACTTCGTTCGGTTTCGGTCTTATTTCAAGATCTGGAATTCTGAACTAAAGCGAAAGCCACCCTTCTAAGCCTCATCAAAAGATGCCTTTCAACACTTCTTAACAAGTGCTTGATCGTAATTTAACGGGAAACCACACAGACACTTTAAAGTCTCTCTTGACTTTGAAGGAAGCGATTCATGCCCGGGATCCACTGTTTCGTGTCTATATTGACATCACAAATTCCCACATAGATGTTGCTTTATTTCTTTATCTTTGACACTCTATGCACGAATATCATTTTGATTTTCCAAAAGTCTGGTTCGATTCTCTACAAGCTACTTTCCTTTATGTAGTATTGGTTCTTAAGGATATACTCAACAAGGGAATGCTGTGGTTTTTCTAAGTCTTTGTTTTTATTTAATGATGACAACTCATTTAAAAGATAAGATGATGACTCAGCCGGAAGGTTAAAGGTTTCAAGAATTTAAAAAGGCATTTGGTGGGAAGGCGTGCTAAACGGAAACGATTTTCTCTCTCATGTGTAATCATCGGGGGTTGCCAACTGTCCCGTTTCAATCAATTCAGGAACTGTTTCGCGTTTCAAGAGGATTTGGGGGCAAATTTTTCTCTCACCTCCATACCCGGTATAAAGGGTTAAACCTTAGTTGTTTTACCTCTTTACTGCAACCCAAATTTCTGAGAGCAAACAAAGGCAATTTTTCTCCCACTGTTCATCTTCTTTTTCGAAGCATTCAATAATGGCGGATTCCTCCTCTGTTCATGAAACATCCAACATTCTCCCAATCAAACCTCAGCAAAGCTTGGTCATCGACCTCACCCCAATCTCCTATGATGCCTTCATGGATCCCGTAGTGGAGTGTCTCAAATACTCTCCACTGGTTCTCGCACTCTCCAAGGTTGAAATTGTGCCTATGGAATGTCTATCGCAGATTTTCTCCACAGCTCATTACGACAAATCCGTTGATCGCATCTACTTCGACATCCTTGACACCAAAACCTCCATCTCAAAGCAATGATTTTGCTGGCTGCTAGGGTTTGAACCTGACGAATCGAGGGTTAACCCTGATTCGATCACTGTGGATCAATTATTCTCCATGTTTTACAACATGGGTTACATTGAAACCCTTACTACTGTCACGAAGTTCAAGAAGTCATGCCTTCCTCCTCAATGGAATGGCTTCTTCACGATTTTCTTCAAAGGTTTATTTGAGAGGAGTGCAAGTTCTGATGGGGCCAGTCGTTTGTTCATGACAATTCTTTATGGGTTGTACAATGGGATCAACCTTGACTATGGCTCGGTTCTCTGGCAGCAGTTGATTCAAGGCCTCGCCTCTACTTCTCGACACACTGAAATCTCCTATGCCAGGTTCTAAACGCTCGTCACCAAATGGGAAATGGACAGGTATCATGTCCCTACTGTGGCCACTTCTCCACTCTCCTCGATTGGTGTGTTCCACACTACAAAGATCATCGTCACTGATCCCTCCAAGTTCATCTTTGTTGGCTCAATTCCTGAGTCTATGTATGCTTGTGTATCAGAGGAGAGCCACATGATCAAAACCTACAAGGAGTTTCTTCCTTCGAGTCCAATAGAGCTGACTGCAGAGATGCTTCAGTCCATCAACGACGCAGACAAACCTGCTCCCAAGGGCAAGAAACCAGAGAAAGGGAAATAAAAGAAGGTGGTCAAAGGGGCAAAAGGCCCTACTCCTAAGAAGAGAAAATCAACAAAAGTAGCCCAATCACCTCCACCGAAGAAAAAGAAAACACAGCCTAAAAGAAAACTTATTCTTGCTTCTTCCTCAAGCGAATCATAGGATGAAAGTTCAGACTCAGAGGAGTCGGTTCGAGGCGACTCTCCTCCCCGTTCGCCTTCACATGAGGTACCAGTCACAACCGAACCTGTCTCTTCTCCACCTACCACTATCTCTATTTCGATTCCCCCCATAACTTCCTCCACTCATATTCCACCCACTTCTATTCCTATACCACCTCCCATTTTCTCTGAAGCCACAAAAACAACAACCACTGGAGTTCGAACCAACGTATCTGATGCGGGGGATCGTACTTCAGCACCCGAACACACACCTACAACCGAACCCACTTCCACACCCGAACCTACTCCCACAACCCACCCTCCAACATCGCCTTTATCTCCAAATCACTCAGCCGAAACCGACACATTTCTAGGAGGGGAAGATATGACATTCGATTCAGTTTACTACAGTCCCTACCAGGTTCAGAGAGAAGATGATGATGATGCTCCTGTCACCGAAAAGCACATCAAGGAACTTCACGAGAAAATTTATAATCTCGTCACTTCTTCCTCCTCCTCTCGGACCCATATCACGGAAGCTGCCATTCAGGGGATGGTCGATACTTTCACCAAGGCACACGAAGCCTCCATCAACTCTGCTACTGTTGCTATTGATGCATCAACAAAGGCTTGTGCTGCTGCGACCGAAAAAGTCGAAAAACTATTTCAAGATGCTACCCTCTTCTTGGAGTCTTTGCAGGGGCAGCCGAATCTAATGCAGCGAAGGTTAATTCGGTTGTTGAGAAGCTGGCTACTTCTTTTGAAACAGAACAGCACCACTTCGCCAGTCTTCGTCAGACCCTAGAAGCAGACAACAAATCCTTCCAGACAACCATTGAGGATCGCCTGACCAAGCTCCAAGAAGACCTTGCCACGGAAAATTTTGTGATGGATGCGCTTACATGCAAAACAACTGCGCTAAAAATCAAGAGTCTTCAACTTTCCCAAACTAAGAAGGAGGTTGATTCTCTTCGATCCGAGCGTGTTGTGATTAGGAGTTGTGTTTCAGATGTCCACGGAGCCCTCTCGAACATCATTGAAGCGCATGACCCGATTCTCAACTACTCAGTGAGACGAACTCTTGCTGAGAAACTTACTCCTGCCCTTACCATGCTTAGCAAAATTGAGGGGCTTCCTGAGCAAGTGGTCCATCCAAAACAAGGGGGAGAAGGAGCTTCAAAGGGCAGTAATCAATCTTAACCTCCTCCTGTTTCCACAGCTCAGTCCCAACCGCCTCCAATTTCTTCATCAGTTCTAAATAAAGCAACCGAACCACCAACAATTGTTCATGCATCAGTTTCGGGTGCACAAGACCAAGGCAAAAAGGTTCTCGATGACAGTGATGAAGACGAAGACAAAGAAACCATTGCTGATATTTTGAAGAAATAGGCCAGGGACAAGGAACCGGACATGAATGCTCGGATTGCTAGGGAGGCCGATGCAAATGAAAGGAGGATGAAGGAGGCTCATGATCTCCTTGAAAGTCGAAAAACCCTATTCCCTCCATGGACTCTTGAGAAGCTTATCAAAGAAGCTATCGAGTCCCCCAACATCCTCTGGCTTGAACCTGTGATCTCTTTGGACTGGGCTAATCCTGTTGATTCTCATTTCGACATGCCCTTGACCCGAAAGGCATTTATCTTTCATGCATTTCCCCACATAGCTGAAGTCCCTCATCCTCACCCGAAGGTTGATAGGGAACTTATTGATTTCTATATGAGGTTTGCTCAGCCTCAGTATCAGACGTGGAGTGCACAGAAGATTGTCAATGTTCGGGTCCTCAAACTCTTTCGGGAGGGTAACTTCACGAACGTCGGATTCAAAGTCTTGAGGGGGTTAGATAAAGCCGAACATTCCATTACTCTCGTTGATCTTCCTAACCTAAATCCTCACAATTGGATCATCCTGCATAACATCCTCCTCACTAATGAAACTGAATATGGGCCGATCATAGATCACTTCAAGAGGATGTTGGTTTGTTATATCATGGAGGTTGCCAAGATGGATCAGGAAATTGCTAATGTACTTAGGAAGAAGCCCACCATCTCCCCATTCGGTTCTGCAAGTGATCTGAATAAAATGCAGATAGGGAGGATTGATCCAAAGCGAAACTCGGTTATGTTCACCAGGAATGAAGGCTAGAAATGTCTGTTAGCTTTAGCTGACAAACATCTTTACACCACTTCGTGTCTGGATCATGTTCTGGGGATCATCAATCGGTATAAGCAAAATTCTGAAGATGATAGGAAATACTTCAATGACATGGTCCACTGGTATATTCATTTCCGACGAACTATTCTTGCCCTCATTCCTTGCCTGTTCAAAACCACGAAGAAGGTTAATGCAGCGGGATCCAGTAAGCCAAAGTAGAGTCTCGCCCCAATTGACGCAAACGGGGAGATTGTTAGGTCCATTATGTGTTGCGTCTTGGGCTCGGTCCTTAGCCCAATTTTGTATCCGGATTGGACCTGTCCATCCATGATTTAATTATTAGGGTTTAGTATTTATAGATGCTTGCATGCATCTTTCTACGTAGAGTTTTAGTCGATCATTCAAAAGCGATAATTGTTCTTATCGATTGTAACCCTAAAAGCCTCTACAACGGAAGTTCTTCATCGAGCTCTGCTGAGGCATGAATCTATTGAATCATTCAGCTCATTATTGATTCATTCTCTTGTTTGTTATTTTGTTTGCATTATTCTGATTAACCTGTGTAAGATCTAAACGATCAAAGAGTTTTTCAACTCATCAAAATTCCTAACAAAATCCTCCCTTGACATCTCAGCCACTCCAACTGATCCGACCTGGTGAGTCACCTCCTCCCACCAGTCCATGGCTCGGTCCCTCAACATGCACAAAGCAAACCCCACTTTTGTTGCCTTGGGGCAAGAGCTCGTGCGATGGGTTTTCTCCATGTCTTCCACCTGGTGTCAACTAACTATGGGGTCCGAGACCCCAAAGAACTCAGGCGCCCTGCATACTTTGAAATCCAAGAATAAAGGAGTTTGGGCCTCGATCTGGCCCGCTACAATCTCGGCTCGGAAAGACCTGATCCGCTCTTCCATGATCTCCACCATCCCCTCCTTGACAGTCCCGTAAATCAATGGGGTAGCGTCAAGAATGCTCCTCGTAACCTCGGTTGCGATAAGCTCGCGCAACCTCTCGTTAATGGGCTTCGTAGCATTACCCAACCCAGATCCTGATCCCGAACCCCTGCTCCATGACGTTTAATCACCATACTGCACTGAAATACCATAAGATAGAATGATCAAGATATTAACAAAGGGAATCCTTCCACACCAGTTCTCCTTAGAGCTTCCAGATGTAACATTAGTTCGGGTACGGGTCCTGTACTTTCAGTACTACGGGCCCAATACTATCTTTGACACCTACATATACCTTCCCCAAGGCTCTACCTGATAACTCTAATTCATCCCAGAACAGAACACATCTCACAGACTACCGCATTACTCAAATCCTAGGCTATCCTAAGATTTGCTCAATCCCATCAAACCAAAACTCTAATCAATCATAACAGGTTGCCTTATGTAACAATTGGTAAAAATAGGAAAGATCATACGATGCTATGTTTTTATTATTAAGCAATATGAGTATTTTATCAAGAATGGTTGAATGAATTTAACCTCTTTTAACTATTGATAAATTTCGTTATGATGTATGACTACGAACCATCACCGGTTTGTGAAAATTAGCATATAACATCATTTGAACGCAACAAACTTAATTTTTGTATCAACATGTCTCTAGTTGATAAGTAAGTTAGGTTCTATGTAAAAAGTGTTCTTAATAGTTGAGGAGGATCTAAATTTGACAAATATACGAACCAAAGCGACAAAACGTGTTTAACGATATGGTTAACCGGTTAAATGTCACAAAATTATACCTTGGTCAATAAATTTTATATTTAAATAAATAAAACTATAAAATTAATTATTATAAGGTATAATTAGAATGTATTTAAGTGTTTTTGAATAAAAAGAATAAAACCTAAACATTAAAGTTCAAATACACAAAAAAAAAAAAACTACATTGTTATTTTATGCTAAGTGTACATGTATGTATTTGTACATATGTATTATTATCTAGTGAATGACTAGTTATGAGTCATGACTTAAAGTGATTTCATGTAAGGAATATTATGTCTAAATCAACTAAGATAAGAGAATTGGTGGAGATAAGTGCCAACTTAACTAATAAGTGTTTAATCACATATGACATTTTACTAAGAATGCTTCTTAGTCCCTCTTCTAATTTTTGAGATTAAGACCTTCCCTCTCCTTAACTAGAACTCCTAACTAACTAAATAACTAGTATTTAGTTAGTTAATTAACCTTATCTCAAAGCAACCACCCAAACAAGTGGGTAGACAAGATCACATCACTTAAACTCACATCCCATCACAAGCTAGTCTAGGTTTTGTCCCTTTATCCTCTTCCACCCTTTCCTCCTTCATAATCACGAAATTTACTCTTCATTTTACCCTCAATTCACCAGCCAATCCTCCAAGGAATTACTCTCAACCTTCATCTCATTTTCAGCCACAAGAACTTCCTTCCAAAGCCATTAAAACCATGAACTAAAGGGTTGTTTTCCCTTTTGTGTTTCAACCACCATTTCACCCATCTACACCTTCCTTTTTCTTGATATTTTTTACCACCAAATACCCCTAGAAGTTATTTGTTATGCTACTCAAAATTATAGATTCAAAACAGTGAGTAAAGTACCCTTTTTCTTACTCTTTCCTGTGAAGTTTTCGTGACAGCAACGTAGCCAAAACAGTGGCTGTTTTGGAGCATCAAAACAACACCCAAAAGTTCTTCATCCTAAAATTTCCACTCTACAAGAAATCACATAATTTGAGTTCATAACCATACATTTTCATGTTTTCTTCAAGTTTTAAGGGCGGAATACAAGTTAGAACACTAAACATAACTAAAATTTAAAAGACAACTTTCTACAAAAAAGTTGAGTCCTGTTCACGGACTGTTTTGACCATCTTAAACTTAATATATTTCAAAACCGTACAATATGCAAATAGTTCACATCTATACCTTTCTAAGGACTACTTTCACGCATTCATACGATTTTGATACAATTTATGGTGATTTTTTTAAAACAGTCTGTCATTTCAGAAGTGATTTCGGACGAGTCTGTGAAGATGACCATTTTCACACTAGTTTTAGACCATTAAAAATAATAATAAAAATTAGGAACAAAGTAGACTCATTTTCTAAACTCTTAGAGGTTACAGATTCAATTTTTGACTTACGATGATTTTTCTACAAGTTTTTTAAAAACAGGGACAGTAAAGGGTAAAACTGTCAAAAGTAGTTTATAGATTTATTAACAACTTGTAGCATTTTTTAGCAAGGTGTATACATTAAGGAAGTTAAAACACAATCATTTAAATACGTTTAATTACAATTTTAACAAAAGTGATAGGTACAAAAGGTCTTTACCATCAAACTTAAGGATTATTTCATGCAAAGTTTCTAATAAAAAACGTAAGAATATGAACAACAATTACGAAACATACCAAATCATCTTTTAATATATATATATATATATATATATATATATATATATATATATATATATATATATATATATATATATATATATATATATATATATATATATGATGGAACATGGACCTCCGTCGGCG
Source organism: Lactuca sativa (assembly GCF_002870075.4). Classification (NCBI taxonomy): domain Eukaryota; kingdom Viridiplantae; phylum Streptophyta; class Magnoliopsida; order Asterales; family Asteraceae; genus Lactuca; species Lactuca sativa. The sequence continues at coordinate 209,042,962 of NC_056629.2, read as the reverse complement.
CTTCTGGTCTTCTACTGTGGCGGAGATCTGCTAGTCACAATCAGAGAGACGCGTTAGAGTTGTCCCAGGGACTGTGCCTCGGGAGTGGACTCCGACGGTCAAGTTAGATTAGCTAGAAGATCTGAGATGGTCCTCCATAGCTGGAGAGAACCATCTTGGTGCTGGTGGCTGACGGCGGCCGGTGGCGGCTGAGCCACCCGGTCGGAGTATAGTGGCGGTTGAGCCATAGGGGAAGAGTCTAGGGAAAGGTCCCTCTCCATGGAGGAGTTACTGTTCATTATATAGGGGACAATTAGGTCAGGCCTTGGGCCGAGCCCCCTTCAGGCCCAACTAGCAAGGAGCTGGGCAAGGCCGTCCGGAGGCGCCGGGCGGGGTTGGCGGGCATGCACCAGGAGAGGATGGTAAGGGAGCGCCTGGCCAAGCCGACAGGAGAGTCCCCAGCAGGGCTGGCGAGGGAGTCCCCAACAAGTCTGGCAAGGGAGCACCAGGTAAGGCTGGCGAGGGAACGCCAGGCAGGGCTGGCAAGGGAATGCTAGGCAGGGCTGGCAGGAGCGCGCCAGGACAGGCTGGCGCACTAGAGCAGTCTAGGACACGCCAGTGGACCATATCCCATCAAGTCCCCCCAGTCTGATGGTATTGGTACGCGGCCAATGACATCGGACTGTACTAAGCCATATAAACCGACAGGAGAGTCCCCAGCGAGGCTAGCAAGGGAGTCCCCGACAGGATTTGGCAAGGGAACGCCAGGCAGGGCTGGCAGTAGTGCGCCAGGGCAGGCTGGTGCACTAGATCAGTCTAGGCCATGGCAGTGGACCATATCTCATCAAGTCCCCCCTGTCTGATGGTATTGGTATGCGACCAATGACATCGGACTGTACTTAGTCATATAAACTGTGCGTCGTCAAGTCCCCCTAGTCTGATGCGATTGGATTGCTGACAATCGGATCGGACTAGATAAACCACCAATACAATAAATAATAAAGAGAATGACCGGACCTCGCCCACAAGAGCCGTGGGGTTGCGCGACGAGACAAACACTGCTTGAGCTGACTCGATACTCCTTCATTGAGAGGAGTGTGAGCCGGTTGGTGAGATGTAACGTAACTGTTGCTGCGATCATGCGGACTCAGGATGCTAGAGAGTGTTACGCGACACTGATGTCGGAGGAATGTTGGACCGGGGTAGCTAAGAAGTGTAAGCTTTCCATTCAGTCCCTGAGACTGTTATCCGACGTGATTGTTGTGGTAGCCATGTGAGATGGTATATCACCAGTAACCATCTGCGTTAATAACCATCTTGAGGATCTTTCTTGCTCAGTTTACACCTAGCTGGATTCCGACGTACCAACCCTATTCCCCCCCCCCCCCCCCCGCCTTTCTCAGAGGAGGCGAGGAATAGATTCTGAGGGCTGGGCGACTAGGTTGCTAGCGAGGGTCACGTAGTAAGACTATTCTCGATAGCCAGACAACGAAATTCTTGAGGAATAGGTAGTGAGGCTATAGGTAGGGTTACACAGTGAGACCATTTCTGAAAGCCAGGAAACAGAGATGTTGTGGGGTATGCAACGAGGCTATAGGTGGGGTTACACAGCGGGACTGTTTCCGAGAGCCAGGAAACAGAGATGTTGTGGGGTACGCGACGAGGCTACAGGTGGGGTTACACAGCGGGACTGTTTCTGAGAACCAGGAAACATAGATGTTGTTGGGTACGCGACGAGGGTACAGGTAGGGTTACACAGTGAGACTGTTTCCGAGAGCCAATAGACAGAGGTGCCATGGGATCGTAGGTAGTAGGGCCGTTGTCGGGATGACCGTCTTGCTGGAGAGTATCCTCACTGTAGCAGGTTGTAATGTGGGTAACACTTCATCGATCGTCCGAGCACAAGAGAACCATGATGACTGTGAGAGGGGAAGCACCAAGATCATGGTGTGGAAGACGCTTGTTATGCGCGACTTATGAGAATAGCTTGGGCTTAGTAGCCAGTGGACATTGAGATGTCATGCGGGAAAACATTGCGTACAATGGATTGCGTTTGGCTGCTAACGATCGTAGATAACTCACGCGGAAGAGCGTCACGTGGAATGGAACGGGCTTGGGTGCAAACGATCGTAGATAACTTACGCAGAAGAGTGTCGCGTGGAATGGTCGGAGCAAGTTGCTATAATGGAGTCAAGCTAAGAAGCCAGGCGACTCGAGGCAAGGGTACTGAACCTCGCATGCGGAGCTTGCTGCTATAATGGAGTCGAGCTGAGAAGTCAGACGACTCAAGGCGAGGGTACTGAACCTTGCGCGCGGAGTGCGCCGCTGTAATGGACCCAGGCTGGGAAGCCAATCGAGTCAAGGCGAGGGTGCTGAACCTCGCATGCGGAACTTGCCGCTATAATGGAGTCGGGCTGAGAAGCCAGGCGACTCGAGGCGAGGGTACTAAACCTCGCATGCGGTGCTTGCTGCTATAGTGGAGTCGGTCTGAGAAGCCAAGCGATTCAATGCGAAGGTACTAAACCTTGTATGCGGTGCTTGCCGCTATAGTGGAGTCGGGCTGCGAAGCCAGGTGACTCGAGGCGAAGGTACTAAACCTCACATGCGGTGCTTGCCGCTATAGTGGAGTCGGGTTGAGAAGCCAAGCGACTCGAGGCAATAGTACTGAACCTCGTATGCGGAGCGTGCCACTATAATCGAGACGGGCTGAGAAGCCAGGCGACTCGAGGAGAGGGTACTGAACCTTGCATGACTGGGCGTAGCACACTACAATCTATGTGTCTAGCTCGTGTGACCAGTCTGGTTTAAAGCAGAATGGTACCTGATGCTTTGCTGCCTCGCTAGTCGTACTAATAATTGATGTCTCGGTGTCTTGGCTGTTTGCGGAGAGCTATGTGGCAGTGCTACTTAGATCTTGATAGTGTAGCTTCCTTCAGGTGGTTGCATAGTGAGACCGTCGTCAAGAACTGGTCAACAAGGCCGTTAAGGCCCGGGCATCGAGCTGCTAGCGTTAGGTGAGTAGCACGACTATTGAGAGTTGGGCAACACCGAGAGTTGGACCCCACAACTACTCTTTCAATCTGGAACACCAACGTCACCTCGGGGATACACCATCATTCATGGTGTCAGCTCTTTGTGTGCTTTAACTCTTTCCTTTGGGAATACAATCACTTCTGCATAGTGTCGTACCAACCCCATTCTCCCCCCCCCCCCCTATTTTTTTCTTTAGAGGAGGCGAAGAAAAGGAAAATATGGATGTATAGCCGCTGAAAAGGCGAGATACATAGCTGCTGGAAAGAGCTAGACAACCCAAGTACCAAAAAAACTGGGTAGCACGGCAGGCGAGAGCTAAGAAGTGTGCCTAAAGTCAGACAAAGTAGCTGCTGATGGTTGTGCTTTGCAGCTGCTGAGCTAGGTCATATCGCTGCTGAAGGTCGAGCTGCGCGACTACTAAGAGCTGGGCAGTAAGACCAGCTCGGGTCGGTCAAGATGAATGTGAGAATTAACTAGCGACTTCCTGGGATCAGTCAACACGACTGTTGATAGCCACACAACGCAGCTGCTGATGTCTATTTCGAGATGCTTCGCTAGTAGTAGTAGCGTTGAGCAAAGGGTAAAATATTATCAAATGCATATCTAATGATTTCACGTCATTTTTCATAGCTATCCCAGTTTTAGGGGATGATCATTACATTTTTAGCACAAAAACACGTAAACTCGTTGATCAAATTTATTGAGTTTTGTCTTCACGATACCTTATAAAGTACACACGAAAGTCTTGTTAAATATAACCAGAGTCTCTTGTAGGGAGAGCGTGATAATTGTGTATAGATCTATACTGGGACTGACAATCCCGCACCTTGGCTACTTGCAACAGTTGGACCCGAAGGTCTGGGGGTGACAAATGTTATAACGAAATCGACACCTGAAGAACATTGCGAACTAGGCAGTCTGGGTCAATCAAGCATGGTTATAAGATAAAAATGAAAACTCACATAAAACAACAACGAAACTTTTAGTTTACGCAAAGACAGTCTTCAAACAGTTTTATATACAAACAAAATTGCATAACATCATTTTAAGTAGGATAATTACTTATACGCTTCGGTCTTGGTTTATTTAAGGCCACATCTCATTTTAGGGAAAATATAGGATTTTTCGGAAAACAAACATTACTACATTTCATAGAAAAGGTTTACAAATATACATACAAATGCTTATGAACTCACCAACTTTGTAACATCCTGGAAATTCAGAAGTAATGTTGAAGGGCTAAAAGTGTAAATAAGAAGGTCGACTCGGCGAGTCGCTGGATAGACTCGGCGAGTCGAGTCGCGTTACGGTTCGCGTGTTAAGTGACCAACTCGGCGAGTCGCATGGGTGGACTCAACGAGTTGGTGCTGTATGGAGAAAACCCTAATCATGGGGTTTGAGCCCTATATAAAGAACATAATACCCTATCCCCAGGCTCTTTACTCTCCCTTGAAGTCCAAAAACCCTAATATTCGTTTATGAGAGAATTAGAGAGCATTTGGATCTTGAAGGAGTGTTGTTTAAGAGATCTTTGAAGATTAAGAGGCTTGGAGCAAGGGGCTTTACGAGGTTATGCTTATTCTTCTGTTGGAGTCTTCTCTTGAGGTAATCATTCGTTGTTGGAGCTGTTATCCATCTAGATCTATCATTTGTGGGATTTTTGGGGAGTATATCTAATGCTATCTTGAGTTTGGAGGTTGGATCTGAGGTTGCTACCTCAAATCTAGAGTAGTGATGATCCAAAAGAGCATAAAGTCCCTGTTCAAGAGTTGTTGATGAAGCCTTTTAGTCCCAAACCCTAGCCCTAGAGTGTATTATGCTTAGATCTCCTTGGATTCACGTAATGTTTGCCACTTTACATGATGGATTGCTTGTAGAAGAGTAGATCTATGGATTGGAGACCCTGCATGGCTTGGAAAGCCTCTATATGGGTTAAGAGCTAGTGGTACTCGGCGAGTCACATGGGTGTACTCGGCGAGTTGCATGAAGATAGGTAGCAACTCGACGAGTTGGAGGAACAACTCGGCGTGTTGGTTGAACATAGCCTTGGACTCGGCGAGTCTGTTCTTGGACTCGATGAGTCTGGTCGTGAGGTCCTAACATTTCCTGGTTGAGCTGTGAGTCGGTAAGTCAAGGGATGACTCGGTGAGCTGAGTGCGATTAGACTCAGAGTTGTGGGACTCGGCGAGTCTTGGGGCGGTTCGGCGATTTGAGTCGTGCTATGGGAGTTTTAGAGGATAGGGACTCGACGAGTCAGCAAGGTGACTCGGCGAGTAGAGATAGTCTTGTGTTGACCAGTTGTCTTCCAGGGGTATTTTGGTATTTATCGAGTTCAGTGTTTTGGTTTTTGATCAGTGGTGGTGTTCGTGTCAGTGGTTAGAGCAGCGTGATCTTATCTCTTCAGTCGACAGTTGCGAGGTGAGTTATCCTCACTATATCAACAGGATCTAAGGCACCAAGGCCGACTCTTTATCGGATTATAATTCGGGTATTGTTGTGATGTTATTGCTTTGCTATGTTTGCATCCTGGTAGTTAGGATGGTATATGTTAGAGACCTGGTTAAGTTCGGTATCCTGGTATATTGGATGATGCTATGCTAGTGACCGGTTAGGTCGGTATCCTGGTTAGGATGATGTTATGTTATGTGATCTGCTAGATCGATTTGATTGGATGTGTATTGTTATATGATTGTATGTTTATGTGCACATGGTTGTTGGACTGGGGTTGGGTTGAGGCGGGTCCTGCTTTGTGCTGTAGGCCAACATACCCAAGGCGGACCGGATATTCCGAAGGCCCAGCAAGCGGTCCGGATAGGCTGTAGGCCCCATGAGGGCGGACCAGACGTGCCGAGGCTCCGAGAGTGGACCAGGCCGACTGAAGGCCCGGTGCAGGCGGACCAGTCATACTGTAGACTTGGAGAGTGGACCAGGTGGGTTGTAGGCCTGGTGCAGGCGGACCAACCACACTGCAGACTCGATGGATATGGCTAGACTCGGAGGGTGGACCAGGTGAACTGAAGGCCTGCTGCGGCAGACCAGTCACAAAGTAGACCCGAAGTGCATGGATGTTTTGGATTCTGGTCTGTTATGATATGTTATGTGTGGTATATGTGGTTGGTATTTTGGGGGTGTGTCACTAAGCTTTCGGGCTTACATTTGTGGTTTAATGTTTTTCAAGTACTTCGGGTGACCGTGGCAAGGCAAAGGCGTGATCGTACCGCTCCTCATGTTTATGTTTTATGAAATGGTTCTGGGAAGACTTTGATAATAATTGTATTGAAAACCTTTTTGTAATAACTTAATGAAATTGGGTGGATTTTGAAAAGTTTAAATTGGTTGGAATTTTTGGATGTTACAAGTTGGTATTAGAGCCTTGGTTTGAGTGAATTGGAGGAACATTCGTGTGAATCCAGTCTCAAATCAAGGAGAGTTTTCAAAAGAGAATTTAAAATAGTTTTCAAAATGAGTAAAGGAGGACGCGGAGGTATAATCAGCCGGAGCCAGTAAGTAACCCCAAAATACCATACAAGATAATTGTTTTTGAGATATGATAGAATAGCATGCTAGTACTAGGCTAGGGATCTTCAGGAATTTCATGATAGAGTTGCCTGATTTATGATGCCTGCTAGCCTAGGGTTTCTTTCGGTATGAGATTTCCAGTGTTCCTCTAGGAGTGAGGGTTGAGTGCTTGTTATGTATGATCATCGCTAGGGTATTGTGGTAATACTTGATATAAATATGGGTAGGTGTGGAAGGTAGTATGGTCCCGTACTACTGAAAGCACAAAACACATAAGCGTATCAAGGAAGCCACAACCTCTAGGGTGGGGTTGGGAGTCGGTTCCCGGGTTAGTGGGAAGTATCTGATGTTTTGCGGTATTTTCAGTATGGTGGTTACGAGGCATGCTGGGAGCAGATCTGGACCAGGATCGGGAGCTGGAGAGGGCGGTCAGGGTGGGTCAGTACCGCCCGAGGTTATTGGTCAGATGAGCATAGACGAGTTGGATGCTAGGATTCGTGAGATCCTACATGATGAGGTTGCTGTGATGTTCCGCACTGAGTTGCCGGAACTGTTTGGGTCGATCAAGACCACTATGGTTGAGTATTTTGATGAGTGTTATGCAGCTCTTGCAGAGACAGCTGCCGCGGCAGCTACAACGGCTGTAGCAGCGGTAGGGGGAGGAGCCGGTAGAGGTTTCTAGTATCGGGACTTCGATAATACGAAGCCCCCTACCTTCGATGGAGTTCAGTGCCCGATTGTTCCTATGAGATGGTTGTCAGACGTGGAGGGGTGTTTCTTCACGTGTTCATGCCCTGCTGATCAGATGGTGAGGTGTGCTCTGAACCTTTTGAGGCTCGGGGAGAAGGATTGGTGGAGGTTGACCACAGGATCGTATTCTGATGTGCATCGAGCTGCGGTTTCTTGGGATTAGTTCAGAGAGATGTTCAATACTCGCTATGTTCCGCGAGTTGAGAGGGAAAGATTAGCTTAGGAGTTCCTGGAGCTAAAGCAGGATTCGGAGTCGGTGACGGAGATCACAAGGATGTTCACTGAGAGGGCGATGTTTTGTCTTGAGTTTGCTTCGGAGCAGGCTCAGATGTCTCGATATTTGAGTATGCTCAAGAAGGATATCAGACAATTTGTGTCTACGTAGAGGTGCGAGACCTTGTTAGAGTTGCAGGAGGCCGCCAGGCGGCGTGAGTTGGAGATTGAGTTGCAGTTGCGAGAGCAGAGGCAGGCTCCAGTGCAGTCGCAGCCAGCGCCGAAACGGTCCAAGACCGTTGATTCTAGATTGGGAGATTAGAGCAGCCGCACTTGTGGGAAGTGTGGGAAGGGTCACACCGGAGTTTGTAGGTCCAGTGGTGCATGCCGCAAGTGCGGAAAGGAGGGGCATTATGTGAGGGATTGTCGGTAGACAGCCCCGATTCAGGATTTGAGGATTTGTTATCACTGCCATCAGGTTGGACATTTGAGGGTCAACTGTCCACAGCTTGCTGGAGGATCGGTGCAGGCTCCAGCACCGGCCTCTTTGAGGATTACGGGTGGAGGTCAAGGTGGAGCGGAGCCCCCGAGGGCTCAGGGTCATGCGTTTCAGCTTACAGCAGAGGAGGTCACGACAGTGCCGGATGCAGTTGCGGGTATGTTTCCTTCTTGATATTTTGTTATCTTGTGATTATTATGGAGTATTGTATATCTGCTAGTCTCGTTGTGTGATTTTTGGTATTGTATTCGTTTGTTCCTTGAGGTTATGGTATGGTTAAGGGTTTTAGTATTGGGAGTTTCGTTGGTTATCATCCATGGGGATTATTAGTGGGAAATCAGGCTTTTGGTCTGAATGTCGGGTAACATCTGCAGTCTGAGGAGCGGTTAGCTGAACGTCGGGCTTCTTTCAAGTCCGAAACGATCAGTGTTGATATGTGATTTTGTGAAGGTTGATCGTTCTAGTGGGAATCAGTTCGCGTGTAGGGGAATGTGTTGTGTAGGGTTGTTAAGGGAGGTCGGTTATGGCGATCGGTGGTTGATAGTCAATGTTGTATGTGGGGAGAATTGGAAAATTCTCTGGAAGATCGACAAGCATGAGAGGTTGATTAGCTGTTTGGGATTCAGCAGCGGTTCTGTCAGCCAAGAGCGTAGGCAGGTATGAGCAAGTGACAGGCAAACGGGGCGGGTTAGAGACCAAGGGTTTCGTAAAAAGGGCGATTGATTGTGGAAGGCCTAGGATCTGGCCGGGATTGAGTATGTAGGATAGAGTTAGAGTTTAGAACCCCTAGAGGGCTAGAACAGTATGCATGGGAGAGTTTTCTAGGAGGGATAATTTGGGATGATGAATGCTAGTTGAGCGGTCCGGATAGACTGAAGGCCGGTGGGCGTACCAGTCAGGCCGAAGACTCGGAGGACGGTCCAGACAGGCTGAAGGCCCTGGAGGGCGGTCCAAACATGCTAAAGGTTCTGAGAGTGGTCCAGATTGGCTGAAGGCCTAGTAAGGCAGTCAAGTCATGCTGAAGACTCTGCATGTGTTGATAGATCTGTATGAGGAGATGGAATGAGTTATTCGCGATGTGATAGCATCAGAAGATCTGGCCCCGGGTATTGATCATGATTAGTGGAAGGTAGTGCATGGACTCGAGAGTCCTTACGAGCAGATTCAAAGCATGTGTGGTGCATGGGATAGCGGTTATGCTATAAGGGAATGGTGTAGCGTTGGGCGAGCACTGTGGCACTTTGTTTTAGTTATAAGGCAGCCAAGTAGATTTCCTTGGATAAGGAAAAGGAAATGGTTGTAGCTCCGAGAGGGAGTGTAAGTTCACGGAAGTGAAAGCAGTAGCGCGGAGGTATGATTGAGGTGTTGCAATTATGGTTTGGGGCAGTGTGTTTGCGCTGGTGGTATGGAATCACATCCGGGTTGGATGTCTGCTGAGGTCACGGAGGGATTTCCGAGGGTGTAGAGCCAAAGAGGCTCGGAAGCGATGCAAGGATGGAGCCTTGGATTCCCAGTTTGGTGTGAACAAGAAGTTATGCATGTAGTGGTAATTCATCCTAGGGGATGTTTGGAGGTGTTGTCAGTGTGTCGGGTTTTCCCAACCTGAGGATGCTAGAGCCAGTTCAGCATGTGTATGTGATTGCGGAGGAGAAATCATGGGAGTTTCTCTGAAGCTAAAGGATGTGTCATCTTGTCAAAAGATAGAGTTGGACTCAGAAAGGGAGCAGGTTAAGTCTCAGCAGTGAATTCGGTGAAGGATATGTCTGACGAGGAAAATGATAGCAGTGTGGTACCGGGTCGGGATCCCGGTGGTTCAGGGTTATATCTAGTTCGTAAGGGTCAAGTGATTGTTGTGATCTGGAACAAGTGAAGTATCATGGAGTGGTACTCGGTGGATAAGTGTGGTTATTAGAGGATGAAGCCGATGGCCGGCTTGAGGTGGTGGTCAGGACACCGTAGGAAAAGAGTTGGGTTTCGGGTTTCATTGGTAGTGTTTTGAGGAACCTGGTTTGGTTAATGCCAGGTGGTGCATTGCGAGAGTAGTTTTTGGAGTTGTGTTTCCGCAGGCTTCGAGGGCGAAGCCTAATTTAAGTAGGGGAGAATTGTAACATCTCGGAAATTCAGAAGTAAAGTTGAAGGGCTAAAAGTGTAAATAAGAAGATCGACTCGGCGAGTCGCTGGATAGACTCGGCTAGTCGAGTCGCGTTACGGGTCGCGTGTGAAGTGACCAACTCGGCGAGTCACATGGGTGGACTCGGCGAGTTGGTGTTGTATGGAGAAAACCCTAATCCCGGGGGTTGAGCCCTATCTAAAGAACATAATACCCTCTCCCCAGCCTCTTTACTCTCCCATGAAGTCTAGAAACCCTAATATTCGTTTATGAGAGAATTAGAGAGCATTTGGATCTTGAAGGAGTGTTGTTGAAGAGATCTTTGAAGATTAAGAGGCTTGGAGCAAGGGGCTTTACGAGGATGTGGCTTATTCTTCTGTTGGAGTCTTCTCTTGAGGTAATCATTCGTTGCTTGAGCTGTTATCCATCTAGATCTATCATTTGTGGGATTTTTGGGGAGTATATCTAGTGCTATCTTGAGTTTGGAGGTTGGATCTGAGGTTGCTACCTCAAATCTAGAGTAGTGATGATCCAAAAGAGCATAAAGTCCCTGTTCAAGAGTTGTTGATGAAGCCTTTTAGTCCCAAACCCTAGCCCTAGAGTGTATTATGCTTAGATCTCCTTGGATTCATGTAATGTTTGCCACTTTACATGATGGATTTCTTGTAGAAGAGTAGATCTATGGATTGGAGACCCTGCATGGCTTGGAAAGCCTCTGTATGGGTTAAGAGCTAGTGGTACTCGGCGAGTCACATGGGTGTACTCGGCGAGTTGCATGAAGATAGGCAGCAACTCGACGAGTTGGAGGAACAACTCGGCGTGTTGGTTGAAGATAGCCTTGGACTCGGCGAGTCTGGTCCTGAGGTCGTAACCTTTTCTAGTTGAGCTGTGAATTGGTGAGTCAATGGATGAATCGGTGAGTTGAGTGCGATTAGACTCAGAGTTGTGGGACTCGGCGAGTCTTGGAGCGGTTCGGCGAGTTGAGTCGTGCTATGGGAGTTTCAGAGCATAGGGACTCGACGAGTCAGCGGGGTGGCTCGGCGAGTAGAGATTGTCTTGTGTTGACCAGTTGTCTTCCATGGGTATTTTGGTATTTATCGAGTTCAGTGTGTTGGTTTTTGATTAGTAGTGCAGTTCGTGTCAGAGGTTAGATTAGCGTGATCTTATCTCTTCAGTCGGCAGTGTCGAGGTGAGTTATCCTCACTATATCAACAGGATCTAAGGCACCAAGGCCGACCCTTTATCGGATTGTAATTCGGGTATCGTTGTGATGTTATTGCTTTGCTATATTTGCATCCTGGTAGTTAGGATGGTATATGTTAGAGACCTGGTTAAGGTCGGTATCCTGGTATATAGGATGATGCTATGCTAGTGACCGGTTAGGTCGGTATCCTGGTTAGGATGATGTTATGTTATGTGATCTGCTAGATCGGTTTGATTGGATGCGTATTGTTATATGATTGTATGTTTATGTGCACATGGTTGTGATGGGTTTGAGCCATAAGAACATTCCTATGTGCACATACAAACCCTAATGCTTGGATATAGGTTTCTCTAATTGAACATGCAATGTATCCAAGACTTTGATTGATAGATCTAGTGTAAACATTCAAATCATAACATATGAAATCAGATCTAAAGGAATACCTTGAAATCATAACATATGAAATCAGATCATAACATTCAAATCATAACATATGAAATCAGATCTAAAGGAATACCTTGAGTTGCTTGCTTGAATCTTCTTGTCCTTGGAGCATAAAGTCACAATTGTCACTCCTCTAATGGATTACAAACACCAACTAGCAAGAGGATGATAAGAGAGAGAGAGAGAGAGAGAGAGAGAGAGAGAGATAGGAGGGTGAGGAATCGGCCAGGGTTACTCCAATAACAAGGGTGCAGATTTCCTCAACCCTATGGGTCTATTTATACTAGTGAGCTCCTAGGGTTTCACACTTAAAACCCTAATTGGATAACTTAGGCCCTAAGCAATCCAATGATCCCTATGGAATAGGCCTTGGACGATTTCTAGGTTCTTCCAAACCCTAAAATCGTCCACCCTCTTATCCTTAAGGATTCAAAGCCCAAAATATAACTATCACATATTTGACAGTTTATGCCCTTTTATTCAATTAATCTCTTTAAGTCACCAAATTAATTCCTAATTAATTTATGACTTATATTAATAAAATAACAATATTATTATTACTTTTATTATTATCATAATATATTAATAATATTTCTTCTCTCATTGTAAATCATCCTGTCAAGTTGCTATGGTGAAGGCAACCCAAAAGGACCATGCACAACCGGGTCAAATACATGCCAAATATAGTTACAGCCTTAGACACTATTCCAACCGTCTCCCACTTGGATAAGTCTAGTAAGTATATATACAAGCACAATCCGATTCACAATCGTAGCTCTCAAAGACGCTGTCAAACTCTGATCTCATCAGTCTTGTCCTTTAGATAAGGGATCGTATAGTCCTCTGTTTAGATATCATGTAGACACAATCATAGTCTAGCGTTTAGTTTCTCGATCTTAGATTTATTTGACATAGAACATAATCGAACACATCAATTAGTTCTGACCGGGCCTGGCACATAAGTCAAATCAAATCATCGAGTGGTCGAGATATCGCTTTTACCCTCTTAGGATAAAAGTAACAGATAAACTTCGACTTATATGCATTTACTTATACACTAATCAATTATACACAACAATGTGTTTTATAACATTAATTTACTGATGCGGTTTCACATCATCAATGTACAACCAATTAACAAATAACAAACCATATATATAGGTTTTAAGACCATATGATATTATCATCTTGCGATCACTTACAATACATATATATCTTAAAGTGATTCCAGCAAGTGTGAGCTTGTTCCAATGCTGAAAACTAGTTCATAAGCACTCATGAACGTTGTAGCAAATGTTTTCTATGTCTAATACCATCTAGACAATCTACATACCAATTCATGACAATCTTCTTTCATATCTACTTCCAACATATGAACGATTGTGGACTATTCGAATAATTCAATTATTCTTAATAACTCAATTATTCAGGAAGTCAAAACATGCAAAGTGAAACAATAGTTAAACAATTAACATGAGACAGTAACATTACTTATAAATAATACACCTTTATTTAATCATCAAATGTCAATTACATTTATCTATTACAAGTTTCAAAAACTATCTAATCTAAACTAATATCATCCTTTAGCCCAATACTCCTAGCATGCTGCAAATGCTTAACCCTAGTCAATCCCTTCGTAAGCGGATCTGTTGGGTTATCTTCTGATGATATCCTCTTAACCACGAGTTGTCCTTCTTCTACTCGATGTCTAATAAGTGATATTTTCTGTCGATATGTCGAGATCTACCATGATCCCTTGGTTCCTTGGTCAAGGCAACCGCTCCTTCATTATCACAAAAAATTTTCATAGGCTCCTTTATGGCAGGTACAACTCCAAGATCACCGATGAAGTTCTTCAACCATATTGCCTCCTTCGATGCTTCGCTCGCAGCAATGTACTCCGATTCGCACGTTGAATCAGCTACGGTTTCCTGCTTGGAACTTTTCCAAGTTACTGCACCTCCCTTAAGGGTAAAGACCCAGCCCGACTGCGAACGGTAGTTGTCCCTGTCGGTCTGGAAGCTGGCATCACTATACCCTCGCACCTTTAAGTCATCACTCCCCCCGAGGACTAAAAACCATTCCTTGGTCCTCCGAAGGTACTTAAGTATATTCTTGACAGCAATCCAATGGGCTCTGCCAGGGTTCCCTTGATATCTACTGACCATGCTCAAAGCAAAGGCTACATCAGGGCGAGTACAAGTCATAGCATACATAATTGAGCCAACTACGGAAGCGTATGGTACTCTGTCACACCCCAAAACCGAGAACGGCGGAAACGTTCTAGGGCGGAGGACGTCATGTATTTATCACAACAATGTAAAGTAGTAAACAAGCAACAACATCATCCATTGCATTAATAGAATAATTCAGCTTACAAATGTGTTCTTTCATAATATAAAACAACATAACGAAGACTCAAATTAAAAGACGAGTCTTGACTGCTTCGTCTTCTCTAAACCTTGCATCAGTACCTGTCTATTTGTAACATGAGAATACAAGTTATTTTGAAAGTGTAGGCCAGCATTTAAGCTGGTGAGTTCATAAGTATTTAATGTCATTGTTCGTATAAGTTTGATGATAACATTTGAAATCGTTCAATGTAATAGTTTGTATATGTTTTGAAAACTCCTAGAAAATCCCATATTTTCTACTAGTATAAAAAGTAGTCTTCTACCAAGACCTGAATGTTTGTTTCTAGAAAATAGTAGTCTCTACCAAGACTTGTATGGATTTTCCCCTTTATGACTACTATTAACAATATATATAGTCTACTTCATCGTTTCCGTGAATGTATCACAAAATAAAAGTAATAGGGAAAATATAGCCATATAAGTATTATCCTTTGGTATTAGGATAAACACGACATCGCGACTACCGAAACGTATTCACCTTGAATATCCATAGATGTTCATTTTCCTATGTAGCTAACAGCAGGTTGAAGGAATGGTTAGTCCCGTAAATGTCCTCCTAATATAAGTATTCAATGTAGACATCAGTAGATGTTCATTACTTCTGTTGCTAACAGGTGGGTTCTGGAATGGTTAGTCCCGTAAGTATACCTATAATGGTATCAACCGTAGACATCCGTAGATGTCCATTTACCTCTGTTGCTAACAGTCGGGTTTAGGAATGGTTAGTCCCTTATTGTTTCTTACCACATAGTATCTACGTAAAAGTATCCCTATAAGTGTATCCATGTAAGAGGAATCTCTATAAGAGTATCCATATAAGTGTATCCATGTAAGTGGAATCTCTGTAAGAGTATCCATATAAGCGTATCCATGTAAAAGGAATCTCTGTAAGAGTATCCCTTCATATAACATGTAGTTTAGACTCATGAATGAACTGACTTTGGTGTAATTTCTTGTAATAGGGATAATGTTTTATATCCCCTAAACTATTCCTATAATAGTTTACTAGAATGTAATTAATGAGTGTCCAATTAGATTTATACACCCTTGCTACCCAAGAGTGTCGGAACTGAATTAACTGATGGAACATTTATGACTATATATGTACACATGATATATAACTAATATTCAAACGACCTTCAGACGAGTACCCAATATCCCACCAGACCACATCCAAATCGAGGAAAAGGAAACCGGGTGGATAGCCTTCCTAAGTCTTTTAAACATTTCTTATATAACTATACATATAGTGGCATGCAATTTATAATATAAAAGCATAAAAGAAGTTTTGTAAAACCTTTGAAAAGTTTAATAGATAAGAATTTATGACTTGATGTCAGTTTATAAATCAAATTGAAAACCGTTTGACAAGACAGTTTAAGTGTGAGAAAACCTATGTTTGAAGCACAACTATAACATATTCAAAAAGGAAACCTACAGTTTGTAAGACAGTTTCTAAAAGTGTTTTAACATATAAAAACCTTTGTGAAAACTATTTGAAGTACATATGAAAATGTTCGTTTGTTCTTGTATATGAATGTATCTCCTTGAAATAGTATTTCTAGTATGTAAAAGTTCGTGACGTTCTTGTAAAACTATATCTATTATAGTTTTCTAAAAGTGTGTCTCGTTTGTATAGTAATCCCTAATAAAATGCTCACTTGTTATGAAAAGTATAATTTTTATAATGTCTGAGATGGACACATATACATACAATATAAGCCGAGCGTTTGATTTATATATATATATATATATATATATATATATATATATATATATATATATATATATATATATATATATATATATATATATATATATATATATATATATATAACAACATTTTTCATTTCAAAAGATATGATGTTATCGTGATACATTTTGCATATGAAAGTTTCCTTATAATAGTTATAAATCACATATGATTCCGTTCATAAAAAGTGAATAATGAAACTTTATATAACACACGATAATTATCGTGTGTTTTACTTGTATTCCCCCCCCCCCCCCTTAAAAGCATATAAAAACATTTATAAAACATTTAAAAGTGTGGATTGTAGGGGTATGAACTCACTTGATAGATTGAAGAAAGCGAGACGAAAACCGAGCAGAACTTCTACTCAAGCAAGCAGATTTCTCGGGATTCTCGGGAATCTCGGGAGCGTAAAACTTCCTTCCCAACTTGGATATGAAAACCGGGCCTTTGGGATGACTCTGAGGGTTGAAACGCAGAGCTTCGGCGTGAGAAAGGGAAGAATTGAGCAAAAATGGCCGGCATCCTCGCACCCTTTATATAGGGTCTGAATCCCTCGCGTACGCTGGGCGTACGCAACGTCAGGCATGACCGCATCCTCGGTTGAAGCATCGGAGCGACGCGGACGAGCCGGAGCCTAGCATCTGAGTACGCTGGGCGTAACCTGGATTGGTCCGATGACTCCTCCTTCGGATAATACCGGATTTTGAATTTAATTTATATTTTAATTATTTAGTAAACTTCAAAAATTCATATCATTCTCATATGAACTCCGTTTTTGACGTTCTTTATATTCACACGAAGGTGAGACTACGATCTACAACTTTCGTTTAGACTCCGTCGGCAAATCATGAATTTATTTTTAATATTATATTTAATAGGTCGGGACAGGAAAAGTCCATTAAAGTTCCATAACTTCGTCATCCGACGTCCGTTTCTGTCAGACTTTTTACCGTTGCGCTTCTATTGTTGAGACCTTCGATTCTCATTTAGTTTGTGTCGGCTAAAAGCCTCTCGATCTCTATTTCGAGTTTTTAGTTGTCTACTGCTATATCTGTAACTTAGAAAAATCATAACTTCCTCATTCGAAGTCAGATTTGGACGTTCTTTTCATGTACGTTTACAGTTTAATGATATCTAAAACTTTCATTTAGATACCTAAGGCTAAAAATTATTGTATTGAAACTTCGCGTTTTACGTCTATCAGTGTTGCCGGTTTTGCCGAGAATCTTCGGTTGGTCATAACTTCTTCGTTATAACTTGGATTCTAGGGTTCTTTATATGTATGAAAACCTTGATACGATTCCTACTACTTTATTTAACCCAAATAAGATTATAGGAAAGTTAAATTTTGACCTAAATTTGACATGTGATCCATCATATTGTCTCGAAGTATCGGGTTGTCACATCATCCCCCCGTTAGAGGGACTTTCGTCCCGAAATTTGAGTTAAAACAGAATTGATAATCATGCTACAGTTGGAGGTTTTATTTGCTTCTAGTGTTCTTAAGTGAACTCGGTTGCACGCTTGGCATTTCAGCGAACCTTTCACTATCGGGATACGACTTTGCTTCTTTCGTTTGACTTCACTGGCATGATAACTCTTCTTGGTCGAACGTGTGTTGAATGTTTTTGTGGACTATAAGAATAGTACATCATGTACCCTACAAGTAGTGTCTCCAGATCTTCAAATCAGTTTCCGCTGCTCCTGACTCAAGATCATGTGTTGTATAGTTAACTTCCTGTGTCTTAAGCTTTCTTGAGGTATAGACAGTGACCTTTCTGTTGGATTAGTGTCTAAGTCCATAACTATTTTGGTATGTACTTGACCTGATGGTGCATAGTCCTTTTGGGTTGCCTTCACCAAAGCAACTTGATAGGATAAATTATGGAGAGAAAGGATTAAATATGATTTATTAATATGTTATGAGAATAATATATTAAAGGAGAAATCATATTGTTTAATTAATATTAGTCAAGAATTAATTGGTAATTACTTTTGTGACTAAAAGAGATTAATTAAACTTAAGGGACTGGAATTGTAATTATAAGATAATTGCAATCTGGGCCATGGATAGCCTTATAATAAGGAGTGGACGAATTCTATAGGGAAACCCATAAGGAAATCGTCCAAGGCCTTAAGGAAAGGGATCCATGGGTTGCTTAGGGCTTAAGCATCCAAATTAGCGTTTCCTTGTTAGATAACCCTAATAGCCTCACTATATATACTTCCCTTATGACTGAAAAACGTGGACAAGACTCCTCTAGGGTTTGTAGACGTTTTTGTGCAGCCTCCATCCTCTCTCCTCTTCATCCTCTTGCTTATGGTGTTTGTGAACCATTAGAGGAGTGACAATTGTGACTCTAGGCTTTCTAAAGTCAATACAAGGAGATTTGGGATTGTTATTGCTACATAACAATTAAAGTAACATCTTAAACCCATTCTTATGTTAATATGATTACTTGTATGCTAGAATTAGGGTTTATAGTCTTGGATAACTTGCATGTACAATAGAGAAACCTAGATCCAAGCATTAGGGTTTGTATGAGCACATAGGATGTTCTTAGGACCAAAACCCATCAGTGGTATCCGAGCCTAGACTGGTTTCTATTGTATTGATGCATTATATGTTTGAAAAATTCGAATTTTGTGATTCTGGAGGCTGGACTCGCCGAGTCCATAGATGAACTCGCTGAGTCCAAGGTGACTCGACGAGTCCATGCCTGACTCGGCGAGCCGGCTGGTCAGATGGAGGGAAAACTGGGATTTCTTGCTGTTTTTGCTTAAGGATAGTTGCCTTATCATATTAGATCAATATTAATCCGATTTTATGATATATTTGAGTATATTCTTGATCTAACTGAAGAGATTTATCAATTAATAAGATAATTGTTTCCTTATGTGGTAATTGATTAATTATTTTGATTAAATTGGTAAATTGTTTTGCAAGAAATCATTAAATAAATCAAATATGGATAATTATGTGATTAAATATTAATTTAGATTATTTGTTATTTGATCCTTGTTGTTATGAAAAGTTTCATATTTTCCCCTTTAGGTTTTATAGTTTAAATTTGAACCCAAAAGTTTTGTTGTTTTGAAATTTAAATAGTTAAAACCCTAATGTTTTGAAAAAGGTTTCAAAACTTGCCCTCAAGTTTTGGAATTTAAATTTTGATTAATTGTTTAATTTTGATGTATATTTAAAGTCTAAACCCTAGTGTTTTGAAATGTTTCAAAACTTGCCCTCAAGATTTGGAATTTAAAAGTTGATTAAAAGTTTAATTAGGAATGTTAAATTCTAAAACTCTAATATTGTTTTGAAAAAGTTCAAATCACACCCTTATGGTTTTATTAATTAATTAAGCTGTATAATTAAAAGAGGTTTAATAAATCCATAAATTTTTTGGTTTAAAATTTAATTGAATTAAAAGTATAATTGTTAAATTTGACCACCTAATATTTTAAAAGTGTAAAATACACCTTATACTATATATATATAACATTAAAGGTCTAACATTATATATATGTATGAGTAAAAGTCAGTCTTACCGTTAGTAGGCCTCACTCATGAAGCTAGTCTATAAGGGTTGTTTAAGGAAATTGCCTATAAAACGGCGATTGAATGGGTATCCACTCTTACCCACCGCACTCTTGACTAGTGGAGGGTCATTAGCCGAACAGGTAGGATAGGACAAAACCTTCCATTATAAGTATAATGATATATAAAAGTAACTACATGTTTCATAAAATTCCCAATCTTAGTTACTTAGGCAAAAGTGAATTGATGCAATTCCATGAAATTACACTTTGTGCCCTTGCGAAGATGTTAGTGGAGCGTGTGTGGTTTACCGGCACACTAAATGGTTCTAAGCAAAGGTAGCAAAGGGTGAACCAATGTTTGTCATAGTTCGGTGGAGCGTGTGTGGTTTACCGGAACATCGAATAAGTGACTGTAACACGTGGGGGCACCATGTAGTTTGCATGGTCATTCACACCCGCTTTGTGATCCTCGGCATCCCAGTCACAAACAAGAGGGGCATATCGAGATTTAAACATGCCATTGAAATGTTCAATGAATCTCAAAGGATCTAGGAGTTTTCATAGATTTAAAACTTAAATTTCTTTTTCGTTTTTCATGGTGGAAATTGGTGAATCGTCATTCACCTACCTTCAAATGCTCTGCAATTTGGGTTACGGCATCCCTCTCCTGAGTTGTAGAATATTGTGTTGGGTCCTAGCCTTAATATCTCATTTGGGTGATTTATTAAGGACTCAATCAATCAACTAACTTGAATTCGTTTTCTCCCGTTTTGTAGATGTCAAAGTTTGACAACTATGGTCTTCCCAAATCCTGTGGAACAAGCTTTCCACATGAAGATGATATTCCACGATTCGATCGAGGAACAAGAAATCATGCTTCACTTCTTCCACCTCCTCAAATTGTTCTCCCTAACCCACAAGTTCGAAGACTTGAAAAGTTCAAGATCACTCAAGCCCTTTTGGCAAGTAAACATAAAGAAGGAAAGTCGGTGTGTGCACACGTCCTAGGGATGAAGTCACACATTGATTGGTTAAGAATGTTGGGATCTGTTGTCTGTGAGGAAATAGTTGTTGATTGGGCTCTTCAGTCACTTCCTAACTCATAGAGTGTGTTCGTAAGAGAGTACTATATGATGAACCCCGACGTGACCCTTATAGATCTCACCTATATGCTTATTGCTGCTGAATCAGCAATGGTTTGGCCCAATAGAAAAGCAAAGTTGATTGGTGAATCTGCCTTCAAGACCTCTATGGATATAGACAATGGCAATAAATAACATGCTATGATCGAAAAGGTTGATCATAAGAGAAAGACAATGTCTGAAGTAGTTCCATGTCATGTTCCAAAAGAGTCAATTTGCTTTTATTGCCAAGAGAAAGGGCATTGGATACGAAGCTGCCCCATTTACCTAATAGATCTAAGTGATGGGAGAGTCGAAACGTATGGCTCTAACATAGCTAAAATCCATTAACTAACTCTTTTAAGCTTCTATTCTAGATTCTTAATACATAATGTGATAAGATTACAATTGATGTTTTGTAGGATCGAAGAAAAGAAAGGAAGCTTAAGGGAAGAAGTGAGCAAAATCTAACCGTGAAGGAATGGATTTCGATCGCATTTCTCGAAGATTAGATTCTTGAGCTACTACTTAGAGTTAGAATTAGATTGCTAAGAAAGATGTATTAGCATAGTTTTTCAATGAATTGCATTGTAAGAACAAAATTTTTCCGCAATAAAATAGATTTTGATTTTATATTATTTATTTATCCTTGCAATGGCATATATGAAAAATTGATGTTTGAATGTTTCTATTATTAGCAATAATGGATTTGGTTCTTATTATGTTATTTATGGAAAGTCGAGAATTTACCAAATAGGGAGAGTTTCTCATCGCCCAAGTTTCAATTGGACAGAAACTTGGAATCATGCAACTTGGTTGCACGATGAATGAGAAATTTCATATTTGGAAATTAGACTAATTCATTGACAAAGTGTCAAGTGAAGGACTAGGAGATCGAGCACACAAAGTTGCATGTTAATCAAGTCCACCATAAGAGTAACAATGATATTCATCATGATTTACTAATGGTTTAGTAAATATGATTATACTTACAAGATTAAGTGTAATTCTAAATTGATTGAAAGTTTAAATCAATAGCAGAACGAATAAGAAGAATCAAGTAGGCAGAAAGATAAAAGTTTCTCCATTCTAAGAAGAAGGGAGAGTACCTTTTATGCTTTATGATAGGTCTTAATGATTAAGAACCATATCTAAATTGATCCTCTAAGTGAGTCTTAGTGCAATTGTATGTCTAAGAAGAGGAATCAAGAATTGAAGAAATGGTTAAATCAGAAAGTCAATCATACTTCGTTACAAAACAAGTCTTAGAGTTAAGATTGTGATATTGAGTGATAAGTATTAAGAAGGTTTATAACATTCATCAAATGTGGAGAGTTGTGATGTCTTGGATAAGACAAAGACCAACTAGGACCAATTTATGAAGTGTTTTGATAAAAGCTACACTAACTCTTGAATATTTGTTTGTTAAGAAATGGTTATTAACAAGAGAATCATATATGTCAAGGAGTCAGCGGGAGTCTTAATGGTCTTGAAAGAGTTCAAGAACAAATCAAATAAACCTTATCGATCATCACTAGCACACGAGTTGAGGTTTACAACCTATCGTGTTGACATTATTTTGTTTCTCTGCCAATCCAATCAAGTTAATTATGCATGTGAGTCCTATGAGTTCTCATTTGAATGCATAAAAGGCAAGGACCTTGATCAATGGAAAGTACATTGGTAAGAAAAGGTGAGCTGCTTAACTACTTGGAAGACATGGTGGGCAGCTGTGCTACCATAAGGCAAGAAATCGAGATTAAGAAAGTTCGATCCATATGAGTTTGAATTTGTCGTAAACTTTCGTTTTAAAAAATTCACATGGGTAGGAGCACATACACCATTTAAATCGAAGTGTCATAAGATTTCCTCTTTCATGAAAATGATTGTAAGGAAATGCTTTCACTAAGAAAGATTTTAAGAAGATAGTGATTGTAAAATTGCATTCTCGAATTCGATTATGGTTACGGTATCCCTTTCCAGAATTTGAATTGTGAGGTTTGGCAATTGTTTAGACACACATATGAACTATCTAAGGCAAAGGTGTATAAGTTAAAGAGGCCTTGATAAAAGATTATCAAAGCATTAAGTATTAGAAACATGGACTTAAGAAATTCAATAGGTATTGTTTTTCTGAAAGTTAAGCTATTTCTGAATACATGTCGAAGCTAGTAGGAGCATAAGTGTTATATTTATAATAATCATCATGATAGTGGGAGCATAAATGTTATGATTGTATGATTATTAAGGAAAGTATTGCAAGTTGGCAATATTAATTATAGAAAACAAGAGTCATTCTTTGCAAAGTTGTAAGGATGGAATAGTTGTTTTGCTATACTTAAGGGAGAGAATATTATGCTTCATTTCAAATCTAAAGGCTTAGGTTGTGGAATGTTAATAAATTTAGTCAATGGTACATAGTGTGTTCTTAAATTTCTATTATGATTACGGCATTCCTCTTCACAATTTGAATTTTGAGAACATAGGAAATAAAACATTATGCATCGTGTCCCATACGCTTCGGGTATAGGATCGATTGCAAATGCTTTAATATTTGACCATTCTAAAATTTTCCAAATATCTAGCACATTTAGAGGGAAAAGGGACTAGAATCGGTTTTGACTGAAATAATTAAACAACTATCAAAGGACAATCCAAAGTTCGACGAGGATTGGTCGCTTGTGAGTAGTTGGAAGTATAGTATTGGAAAATATGGAAATGTTTCCATATTGGATGGACCATATCGACTTTATTACGAATAGATAAGATTCTATTAAGAATGAGTTGTCATTTGGAAAATATGGAAGCGTGTCCATATTGGGAATTGAATATTGAAAAATCTATGTCTAAGATTAGAAACTTTTATGCAAAAGGATGTTCAAAGGAATGTACCTTGAGTGAGAGACATCATAGGAATTGTCTTGTAACAATCTCCGATAGAAGACTTTGTAATATCATTGGCAATAGTCTTTGTGACTTTGGTGCAGTGACATTACGAAAGGATCATTGCATAAAATGTTAGAATCTAGCATATTCTATAAGTAGCAAGAATTTGATATTCTTTCACTTATGAAAAAAGGATTTGGAGTTGTGAAATGAGAATGATTGGGAATGTGCTCAATTTGGTCTATTTCACAAAGTAAGAACAATAGGTAAACATTGTGTACATGCTAGGAGCATGGGACAAGTGTTGTAATTCAAGTAAGAAGTTGATTAACCGAAACGACAAATAATGAGTAATCGATACGGTAATAAATAAAAGGTGTTTTATTTATGCTCAGAGGATTGAGGCCATATGGGATTAGTATTATTCTTGTGTTTCACTTTGCATGTTTTGACTTCCTGAATAATTTAATTGGTTAAGAACAGTCAAATTATTCAAACGGGCCACAGTCGTTCATATGTTGGAAGTAGGTATGAATGAAGACTGTCGTGAATTGGTGTGTGGATTGTCTAAAAGAGTATTAGACATAAGAAAATGTTTGCTGCAACGTTCATGAGTGCTTATGAATATGATTTGAGCATTAGATTAAACCCACGCTCACTTGGATCACTACATGAATTGTATCACGAGTGATTAGTGAGACGATAACATCTTATATTCTTGAAACCGAGATGTGTGAGTTGTATCTTGTGAATCGGTTGCACATTGATAATATGTAAACGCTCTAGTAACTTGGTGTTATAAAACATATTATTGTGTGTAATTTGGTGAGTAAGTGCAAGCGAGCATTGTATCAAAGTTTATCCGTTCCTTTTATCCAAAGTAGGATAAAAGCGATATCTTTGGGCCCCTCGATGGTTTAGTGATGACAAACATAAATGCTCGGCCGGGCTAGGGCTAATTTGATTTGTTCAATTAGTCAGTCGTCATAAATCGGAAATCGAGATATAGTACAAAGAGAATGATTTGAAATCATGTCTCATACGATATCTAGAATGGAGGAATATATGATCCCTTATCTAAGGACACACGTATCTGATATGATCAAAGTTGACAGCGGCTTTGGAAAGCTACGATTGCAGATCAGGATCTGAAGTCATACGCATAATAGTTATTAGACTTATCCAAGTGGGAGACTGTTGGATTAGTGTCTAAGTCGATAACTATTTTGGTATGTACTTGACCCGATGGTACATGGTCCTTTTGTGTTTCCTTCACCAAAGCAACTTGATAGGATGAATTATGGAGAGAAAGGATTAAATATGATTTATTAATATGTTATGAGAATAATATATTAAAGGAGAAATCATATTGTTTAATTAATAGTAGTCAAGAATTAATTGGTAATTAGTTTTGTGACTAAAAGAGATTAATTAAACTTAAGGGACTGGAATTGTAATTATAAGATAATTGCAATTTGGGCCATGGATTGCCTTATAATAAGGAGTGGACAAATTCTATGGGGAAACCCATAAGGAAATCGTCCAAGGCCTTAAGGAAAGGGATCCATGGGTTGCTTAGGGCTTAAGCATCCAAATTAGGGTTTCCTTGATAGATAACCCTAATAGCCTCACTATATATACTTCCCTTATGACTCAAAAATGTGGACAAGACTCCTCTAGGGTTTGTAGACGTTTTTGGGCAGCCTCCATCCTCTCTCCTCTTCATCATCTTGCTTATGGTGTTTGTGAACTATTAGAGGAGTGACAATTGTGACTTTAGGCTTTCTAAAGTCAATACAAGGAGATTTGGGATTGTTATTGCTACATAACAATCAAGGTAACATCTTAAACCCATTCTTATGTTAATATGATTACTTGTATGCTAGAATTAGGGTTTATAGTCTTGGATAACTTGCATGTACAATAGAGAAACCTAGATCCAAGCATTAGGGTTTGTATGAGCACATAGGATGTTCTTAGGACCAAAACCCATCACTTTCCTCTTGCATAAGAACACAACCAGTTCATATTGATTATGACGTCAGAACCTTGTGGTTGATTAGATGTCGTGAAGATCTAAAAGAAAGTATGATTACTCATGAATTAAGGAAAAAGGATAGGTATTGTTGTTCTATTATGTCTCTGTTGTCCCAATCGACAAGAAGGGCATGTGTTTGGCTTCTAAGTTTATTCGCATGGCAGCATGATCACTCGTAGTCTTGGTCAGTCTCCATCCTGAAGTCCATATTAGAATTCATACATGGTTCAACGATCACAATATCGTGTATACGAGTCGTATATAATTAATATTAAAAAGGTAGTCGAATAACTGATTCTTCTTTAAGCTCACATCCCATCAAGGAAAAAGAAGTTAAAGTGGAATCGTCAATTCTAAACCTGTAGAACCTTGATTATATATCACCCCTATGTATACATTCATTAGCGACAGATCAACCGTATGGATCTTTGGATTTGAACTTGACGTACTGTACGAGTGGTACTTCGGGGATTTCTTTGGAAACGAAAAAGAACTATGAGGTACTCCATTCATGAGTACTTTGGTGTTCTGATATGACGGCTTCGCTGGAAAGGCGATTTCGGAGAAAGAGATGTACGTATGAAGCTGATTTTCTGAGGACCAAATGGAATCAATTCGTATAATAATTTTGGAATCATAAGGAAACTTAAAGACATTAGATTTGAACATAAGACGTTTACAGACAAAACACAACCGTGCAACCATCAACAGAGTTACAGTACTTTAGACTACTACATGACTATTTTTCTGAATAAGGTATACTACAAAAGGCAAGTATACGCAGCACGAGCATCCCTATACCGACGGGATCCCGCAAAAGATAAGACTCTGGTTGCACTAGTTTTGGATGGTTTATAAGTCTGTTACAACGAAATGCCTAAATTACATTAACGTGGGTTCAGAGTAGGTTCTCCTGCAACTGTGATCCTGAGAATCCTACCGTCTACACCAGAGTTCTTTGTTATAGGGCAATCCTTCTTGAGGTTCCCTATATCCCCGCATTGGTGGCATGACTGGCTAGTTCTATCCTTGGTGGCGGGAGTGATTTGTTTAGCCAATGTTATGTGGACACGAGTGCCTTCCTCATTACTCCACCTTGGAAATTGCTTCCTAAAGCGTTCTACAGGAGTTCCCACTTGTTGCTGTGGCATGGCAAGTCTTTGGGATCTCTTGCGCTCCTTTAGGGCTTGACGATATCGTCTCTTCCTTTCGGTCTTATGGCTTCACAAGTCTATGACTGTTGCCATTTGTTGGTTTCCCGGTTTGGTACTGCCATCGGAACTCTCGACTCCTTTGTCGGTCTTGCTTGTCTTGCTTGAGTTGATGTTTGTAAGGAAAGTTGTCACAGCAGCTGCTACTGCAGCTTGTAATGTAGCGGCGTTGATATGGAGGATAGGGTTTTCGTTGCTCGGCTGATTGTTTCCGGATGACGACATGATTCCGTAACACGAAAGATAAAGATTTTGTGAGCGATTCTGGTTGACTCTAGATGTACTTCAATTGTTCAAGTAAAGAGTAAGACTATATTCTCGAAAGTTTGACCTACATCCTTATGATGTAGTCCTAGTATGGATTGGAAGTATGTTTATGAAGGGTTGACCTACTTCCCTATGATGCAATCCTAGTAATGAGTGGAAGTAAGTTCGTAGAATGGTCTCAAGACGCTTGTCGTTCAAGCCGAGGTATCGTTGGTTGGTGAATAACACGATCCAACCACTAAAAGAGACATGGAAATGTTTCCGGAGCTAAATTACTATGGTCAAATGACTTGACTAAAGCATGTTTCAGATAGACTCCAATGAAATTATGATAAGAGTACTTGAATAAAGAATGACACAAAAGTTAGCCGACTGTCAATATCTTTGATATTCATGACGTAAAATTTCGGGAAAATGACCTTGTAAAAGGTCTTACATCATATCCATAGGAGATAGTTCTTGACATCATAAAGACCTAACCAAATGCACTTACAGTACAAGATAGTTTCCTAGAAAATGCCACATCGGGCATAGACAGAAAATGATTCCTTTTTACAAGGAAAATAAAGTAAAGCATTTACTACTGGCGACGATCATCTTTATGGTGAACCCTTAGTTTAGCTAGTTGACGTTCTATAACAAGCAGGTATCTTTCGTACACCTTCTGGCGTACTTGGAGCTCTATGACTTCGGCTCGGGTTTTAGCTAGTGCTTGCAGCAGGGTCTCATGGTTTCTCTCGGATCTCTCACTTGTGATCAAGTCGATTGGTGCGAATGGTATGCATTCTGGCATTGGCATTTACCTCTTAGATACGTTGGAGAGTCGTCCTGCCCTGAATTTCATTTCGGGCAACTCTGCGGGCCAGAATTGGAAGAATTCTGTCTGCTGAGCTTCCTTCACTTGTGTTGTAGAAGCTTCGGTCTCCATAAAATGACATAGGTTGATCTTGCTCTCCGCTCCCTATCTCCAAACATTCTACCCAAGGGGGCGTCGGGCCATGAAAAGTCGGGCGAGGGTTAGGAATTGGAACGGGAGCTGCCTGGGGTAGGTTCTCAACCTCGGGTTCGGAGTTATCAACATCCGAAAGGTTTTTAGCATGGTGATCATTCAAAGGGATTGGATGATCACTCTCTAGCTCTTCTTCAAACCATCCAACATTGCCTTTGTTCGGAAGGTATGGGTTGCCGTGGGGATGGAGTCCAGTTATGTTATCTACGCGAGAATTGGGGTAAGGAAATAATTATTAGACGAACTAGCTAGATAATTATTAGAAAATCTTCATTAGTTACATCGCTATTTGTAAAGTGCATACCAGTCATATGTAATCAACAAAGGATAGGCTTTCGAATAAGTGACCTTAACTCCAAATTCACAAGGAATAAGGGTAAAGCAAAAATTTCACCGATTCTAAGTCTATAACATCCTAGGTACATATAGCCTTAGTGTATCCACTTAGCAACTATCAACTTAGTAATGAAGATCCTTTTTAGTTCTCAAGTAAGTAATTATGGTAACCCAAAACATCCATATGGTATTTTAGATTTAGGTTCTGTTATAATGTTCTCATTGTGGTAATGTTGGTAAGCTTTTAGAATTGATGCTACATCACAACCATTCTTGGGCATATGCTAATCACTCCTCGGACTAGCATAGTTAATCATGCTATGCACTTCCCAATACTGACTATACATCCCAAGCTTACTTGTGATATTCAACAATCGTAATACTTTTGTTCTTGTCATTGTGACACCGATTTTAGTATGAATGCAGGCACGTATACTTACTTAGATATATTATTATTTAGAAGTATAAACTCTAAGTCAGAGTATTTTAAATCCCATTGTATTTATAGTTAGTATATCTTTTATGGGTTGATATACTTAATTCACTATAAAGAATGCTCTGATACCAATCTGTCACACCCCAAAACCGAGAACGGCGGAAACATTCTGGGGCGGAGGACGTCATGTATGTATCAGAAAAATGTAAAGTATTAAACAAGCAACAACATCATCCATTGCATTAATAGAATAATTCATCTTACAAATGTGTTCTTTCATAATATAAAACAACATAACGAATACTCAAATTAAAAGACGAGTCTTGACTGCCCCGTCTTCTCTAAACCTTGTATCGGTACCTGTCTATTTGTAACCTGAGAATACAAGTTGTTTTCAAAGTGTAGGTCAGCATTTAAGTTGGCGAGTTCATAAGTATTTAATGTCATTGTTCGTATAAGTTTGATGATAACATTTGAAATCGTTCAATGTAATAGTTTGTATATGTTTTGAAAACTCCTAGAAAATCCCATATTTTCTACTAGTATAAAAAGTAGCCTTCTACCAAGACCTGAATATTTGTTTCTAGAAAATAGTAGTCTTCTACCAAGACTTGTATGTTTTGCTGTAACAAAGATGATTTTCCCCTTTATGACTCCTATTAACAATATATATAGTCTACTTCATCGTTTCCGTGAATGTATCACAAAATAAAAGTAATAGGGAAAATATAGCCATATAAGTATTATCCTTTGGTATTAGGATAAACACGACATCGCGACTGCCGAAACGTATTCACCTTGAATATCCATAGATGTTCATTTTCCTCTATAGCTAACAGCAGGTTGAAGGAATGGTTAGTACCGTAAATGTCTTCCTAGTATAAGTATTAAATGTAGACATCAGTAGATGTTCATTACTTCTGTTGCTAACAGGTGGGTTCCGGAAGGGTTAGTCCCGTATGTATACCTATAATGGTATCAACCGTAGACATCCGTAGATGTCCATTTACCTCTGTTGCTAACAGTCGGGTTTAGGAATGGTTAGTCCCTTATTGTTTCTTACCACATAGTATCTGTTGGATAAGGTGTCTAAGTCCATAACTTATTTGGTATATACTTGACCCGACCGGCATGGTCCATTTGGGTTGCATCTCATCCAAACTATTATGGATAATTTTATGAGAGTTATACACATATGTTTATTAATATATTATGAGTTATAATATATTAATATGAAGTTACGTTATTTAATTAGTTTTAGTCTTAAATTAATCATGAATTAATTTAGAGATTAAATGGAATACTAATTAAATTATGGGCTATTTGTTTTATATAGTGTGGGCTAATACTCATTTGTTAATGGGCTAGGCTTATGTGGAAGTCCATGGATGATCCATGAAGCTTTTAACCCATGGATCCTTGGAAAAGGAAAAGACATGGGTTATTAGGGTTTCACCCTAACCATGCATACTATATAAGCATGCTTATGGAGCATGAAAGAGAGCCTAGGATACACTAAGAGAAAGCTAGTGATCTAGTGTGTGTGTGCATGTGTGTGGCCGATTTATACAAGGTGTATATACTCTCTCAAAGTTTTCCAAGAGTTTGTGGTGTTTGTGATTCCATTTGAGGCATTCACACTATTGGTGCTTGGCCCTCAAACTCCTAAGAACCCAACACACCAAAAGGTATGTAATCTCTTCTAACTCTTTTATGTTGAAATGTTCCCCATGCCATGTTAGATAGGTTATAAACCTTGGAAAATTATTATTTTGCATGTATTTAGACAAACATAGATCCAAGGTTTATTAGGGTTGCATGCACACTTAGGAAGTGTTAGATTGCTCAAAACCCAACAGTGGTATCAGAGCCTAGGCTTGCTTGTTTGATACTTGATGCAAAATAGTGATAAAAGTCGAAATCGTTGCTGTCTGCATGCTAGACTCGCCGAGTCCATTGGGGGGGCTCGCCGAGTCCAAGGCAAACTTCAACCTACTCGACGAGTCCGTTCGTGCACTCGGCGAGTAGGATCGAAAGAATGCAGAATCTCGACTTTTGCTGCTGGAAATGGACTGGAAACATTACCCTAAATTGTTTTGGTGTTGTAAAACTTATTTTAGTTGGTGTAATGGTTGTTCTAATCCATTTACAATAGCATATATCAAAATTCCATGATTTTATGTGTTCATATATTTCTTGAATTTTGATGATCATGTTCATGTTCTTATGAATTTAGAAAATGATAGGAATTATTTGCTGAATTGTTTAGAATTAATTCTTTATCATTTATGTGTTTTAATGGAGTCCATAATTTGTCCTCAAGTTATGGATTACCAAAGGTCACCTTCATTTAACACACACTTAAAACACATAAGTTACATGAAAATGAAGAGTCTTCATTTTTATGAACCTTTAATTCATAAGTTATGAAATGAAGAGTTTTGCAAAGTTACAAAACTTGCCCTCAAGTTTTGGAATTTGTAAAGTTTCACACACTTTAATAAACTTTAATTCCAAACCTTAGAGTTTTAATAGTTAAAATTCAACCCTTATACTATTTATAACATTAATGGTTAATTATTATATATATGTATAAGAATAAGTCGTTTTACCGTTAGTAGGCCTCATTCACGAAGCCGGTCTATAAGGTGGGTATAAGGTTGTTGCCTATAAAATGGCGACTTAATGGGTGTCTACTCTCACCCACCGCTTGCTTGACTGGTGGAGGGTCGTTAGCCGAACGGGTAGGACAATGACTTTAAATTCTCCCTTCATTAAAAGTATTAATGATAAATACTAAAGTAACTAAAATCTTAATAATTCCCAATCTTAGTTACTTTAGGAAAAATGTGAATTTGGTGCTAACCCATGGAATTCACACTTTGTACCTTACCAAGTCGTTGGTGGAGCGTGTGTGGTTAACCGGCACACTAACTTGGACTAGTAAGGACCACGAAGGGTGACTTAATGTTTTTCATAGATCAATGGAGCGTGTGTGGTTAACCGGCACATTGATTAGGTGATAATATTAAGGGTACCAAGTGAATTGGTATGGTTATTCACACCTTGTTTTGTGATCCTCGGCATCCCAGTCACAAAATTTGAGAGGGCACACTCGAGATTGAAACATGCCATTGAAAAGTTCAATGAATCTCAAAAGATCTAGGAATTTCAAATCCAATTAAAACCTAATAAATTATTTCGTTTTTCATGGTGGAAATTGGTGAATCGTCATTCGCCTACCTTCAAATATTTTATAGCTTGGATTACGGCATCCCTCTTCTAAGTTATAAAATAGTTTGTTGGGTCCTAGCCTTAATATTTCATATTGGGTGTCATATTAAGGACTTTAAATCAACTATCTTGAATATCTCCCAAAACATGTCTGGTTTAGACATTTATGATCTTCCCAAATCTCTTGAAGATGATGTTCCTCAACATCATGCTTCACTTCCTTTATCTCCTCCAATTATTCTCCCTCACCCACAAGTTCTTGAAAAGTTTAAAGTCACTCAAGCCCTATTGGCAAGTTAAGGTCTTGGTGTGGTCACATCTTGGAGATGTAGTCACATATTGACAAGACGGGAGAGTTGGGTGTCAAAGTCTCGTGAAAGTTGGATGTTCAATCACTTTCTTAGTAACATAGCGGGTCACTTTGGGACTACTATGAGACAGACTATGACACGAGCCTTAATGATCTTATCTATATGTTTTGTGCTGTGGAATCAGCAATGATTTGGAACACTAGTAAAGCAAATTTTGTTAGAAGATCAACTTCCCAAACCTTAAATGGACATTGGCAATGGTAGCATTGGATATCTAGAAAAGCATTTCTCTTCCCAATGGAAAGGGATCGGCAATAGTCAACTCGGTTGACCAAATGGTAAAGAGAAAGGCTAAGTCTGAAATAGTCTCATGTGCCATTATCAAAGGGTCTCCATATGTTTATATTGCCAAAGAAAGGGGCATTGGTTGCGAAGCTGCCCTATTTACCTGAAAGGTCATAAGGTTGATCAAGTCAAGAGGTTTGACTCTACTTCGGGTAAAATACACTGTATAACTCTGTTAAGTTCATATTTGGAGATTCTTATTACATAATGCGAATGGGTCACATGCTGATGTCTTTTAAGAATCAAAGAAAAGATAGGAAGCTTAAAGTAAGTATATGCTGATTCTGATTGCGAAGATGGGTTTCGATCGCATGGTTCGGTAATCAGAATTTTGAGCTGTTGCTTAAGAGTTATAATATATTGCTTGTGAATAGATAACAACAAGGTTTTCATGTGGATTGTAAGGATAAGTTTTTCCGCAAAGTTTTAAAATAAAAGAAAAAAAAAGGTTTTAATTTTATTTATTTTAAAAATATCCTTACAATGGCATCGGTGGAAAATTGTTGCTTATATGTTTCCAGTAATAGCAATATTGGAAAGTGGATTTGATTCTTTCATTTGTGGTAGTGTCTGAATTTACCAAATGAAGAAAGTTTTTCATCACCCAAGTTTCAATTGGACAGAAACTTGGAATCATACAAGTTGTATTGTATGATGAATGAGAATTTTCATCTTTGAAAAATTAAGACTAATTCTTTGATCACATGTATATGTGAGTCAATTGAAGGACTAAGGAATTAGGTACACTGGGTGTGCGCTGGTCAAGGTCCACCACAAAGATTGATTTGTCATGATTTACTAAAGAGTAGTAAATATGATTATACTTATAAGGTTAAGTATAATTTTGTAACATTGGAAAACGAATAAGAAGAATCAAATTAGGCAGAAAGATAAAAGTTTCTCAAATCTGAAAGGACGGGAGAGTACCTTAGTATCAGCTTTGTGATCATCTTAATGATTAAGAAACCATATCAAAATTTGTTCTCTAAGAAAGTCTTAGTGCATTCTTATGACTAAGAAGAAGGGATCTTGAAATTGTTGAAATGGTTAAATCAAGAAGATGAATCATACTTCGTTCCAATACAAGTCTTGGAGTCATACTCCAAGATTGTAATTTGAGTGACATGTCTTAAAGAAGGTTTAAAACACTTATCAAATGTAAGAGTAAAATGTTTTCTACTCTTGTACATTTGAGATTGGTAAGTTGTGATGTCTTGGATGAGACAAAGACCAACTAAGACCAATTGTGTGAAGTGTTAGTCTTGATAAGAATCCGCACTATCCCTTGAATATTTGTTTTATCAAGGAATGGTTCTTGACTAGGATAACTTATATGTCAAGGGGACAGTGGGAGCCTTAAAGATCCTGAAAGAGTTTCAAGATTTAATCAAGAGTAAAACCTGTAATTTATCACTAGCACACGACTTAAGGTTTTCAACCTATCGTGTTGACATAATTCTTATTTCTGTACCTACTTCAAATAAGTTGAATTTACATGTGAGTTATCAGAGTTCAACTTGGAAGCATTGGTGGGCCTTGTGTTACCAAGGTGACAAGAAACTAAGATTGAATAAGTTTAATCCATGTAGGGCTGAATTTGTCACTAACCTTATCTTGTGATTATGGTTTTGACAAATTCGCATGGATAGGAACTCATACACTATTAAATCTAAGTGTCATAAGGTTTCTCTCCGATTCATGAAAATGATGGTGAGGAAATGCTTTCACTAAATAGATTTTAAGTAGATATCAATTGTGTCATTTGCATTTTCAAAAGTCATTAGTGGAGCGCGTGTGGTTAACCGGCACACTAACATGGACTTGTGAGAAATGGCAAATGCCTAAGCAATTGAGACTATGATTACGGCATCCCTTTTCATAGTTCTGAAAATTGTTTAGACACACATGTGAGCTATCTAAGAAAGGGTGTATGAATCTAAATTTCAGAAGTCCAACAGATTTCTGGAAATGTGTCAGAGCTAGTGGGAGCATAAGTGTTATGCTGATAATCATCATGTTAGTGGGAGCATGACTATTATGATTAGTATTGCAAGCTAGCAATGTTAATTATAGAAAACAAAGTTTCAATCCGTGAAGTTGCAGGGGTTGAAAAGTTGTTTTGCTATAATTAAGGGAGAGGAAATTATACTTCATGTCAATTCTAAAGCTTAGATTGAGATTTTAATCATCTTTAGTCAAGAATATATGTGAATTTTGTGTTGGAATGGTTCAACTTGAAGAAATTCTATATATATTGCATTTTCAAAATTCGATTATGATTACGGCATCCCTCTTCATAGTTAAATTTTGAAAACATGGCAAATAAAAAATATTGTAGCAAAAGACTGGTCTAGTGTCATGTCTTTATGTCAAACATCATGAATAGTATCCCATATGCTTCGGATATAGGATCGATTTCATGTGCTATAATATTCATCATTTCTAATTTTTCCAAATGCTTAAGGCATTTAGAAGGGAAAAGTCTAGAACTGGATATGACTAAAGCGATTAAGCAATTGTTAAGGACAATCTGAGGTTCGCCAAAGATTGGTTGCTCAGGGACATTTGGAAGTCTAGTGTTAATTTTGGTAGGACCATATTGACATTTTCTGAAAAGGGGTAACTCTTGCTCGGAAGTGATAGTCAAATGGGACTATGGAAATGTCTCCATAGGTGGAAGTTATTCAATCTATGTAAGATTAGGAAACTTAATGCAAGAAGGATGTTCCCAAGGAGCTGATCTCCTTTGGAATGCTCTGTAATGGTTGTTGTCAAGTCTTTCTGACTTTGTGCATAATCATTACAAGAGGATCAATGCATATAAGTTTAGAATCTAACAGATTTCAGTAAATGACATAAATTTGGAATTCTTGCATTTACAATAAGGATTTGGGATTGTGAAATGAGTATCATTGGAATCATGTTCAATTGATCTACATCACAATGTAAGGATCATAGACAAACATAGTGTGCATACTTGGGGTATGGCATAACTATTGTTTAGAAAAACAAAGTGTACATGCTAGGAGCATGGGACGACTGTTGTTTTTATTCAAGTCTTAAGTTGATTATTTGAAACATTGAATAATGTGTAATCAATATGGTGATAAATAAAAGGTGGTTTTATTTATATTCAAAAGGGTTCTGAGACCATATTAGATTCGATTATTATTGTATTTCACTTTGCATGTTTTGACTTCCAAAATAGCTAGGTTATTCTTTCCGGATGACTAAGTTATTTAAACACTCCACAGTCGTTCATATGTTGGAAGTAGATATGAATCAAGACTGTCATGAATCGGGTTTGTAGATGGCTAAATGAGTTTAGTCATGGCAATGGTTGCTACAACATTCATGAGTACTCATAAGTTATGAGTATTGGAATAAACCCACGCTCACTTGTATCACTTCATGGAATTTATCTCGAGTGATCGTGAGACGATAATATCATATAAATCTTCAAACCTAGAGATATGAGTTGTTACCTATGAGTTGGTTGTGCATTGATTGCACGTAAACGCATCAGTAACTTGATGTTATAAAACG
This sequence comes from Lactuca sativa, assembly GCF_002870075.4. Classification (NCBI taxonomy): domain Eukaryota; kingdom Viridiplantae; phylum Streptophyta; class Magnoliopsida; order Asterales; family Asteraceae; genus Lactuca; species Lactuca sativa. The sequence goes on along the minus strand of NC_056629.2, from coordinate 209,006,758 downwards.
TGCCTTTGTGTACAATTCAATAAGTAGTAGAACAAGCATATGAGTCGAAGTTTATCTGTTCCTTCTAGAAATAGAAGCGATATCCGGGCCCCTCGATGATTTTGTTGTGACCTATGTACCGGCCGGTCAGAACTGAATTGATGTGTTCGATTAAGTTCTTTGTCAAACAAATCGAAAATCGGGAAACAAACTGCTGGATAATAAGTACGACGTTGTTCCATGTATTTGTCCGGCTGATATCATGAGAACAGAGGATTATGTGATCACTTATCTAAAATGGCGCTTCATAGTTCGACAGAGTCTTCATTGTTCGAGGGAGTTTTCGAGAGCTACGATTGTTGGTTGGTTCCTGAAGTTATAGGCAAATATAGTTATTAGACTTATCCAAGTGGGAGTCTGTTGGATAAGGTGTCTAAGTCCATAACTTATTTGGTATATACTTGACCCGACCGGCATGGTCCATTTGGGTTGCATCTCATCCAAACTATTATGGATAATTTTATGAGAGTTATACACATATGTTTATTAATATATTATGAGTTATAATATATTAATATGAAGTTACGTTATTTAATTAGTTTTAGTCTTAAATTAATCATGAATTAATTTAGAGATTAAATGGAATACTAATTAAATTATGGGCTATTTGTTTTATATAGTGTGGGCTAATACTCATTTGTTAATGGGCTAGGCTTATGTGGAAGTCCATGGATGATCCATGAAGCTTTTAACCCATGGATCCTTGGAAAAGGAAAAGACATGGGTTATTAGGGTTTCACCCTAACCATGCATACTATATAAGCATGCTTATGGAGCATGAAAGAGAGCCTAGGATACACTAAGAGAAAGCTAGTGATCTAGTGTGTGTGTGCATGTGTGTGGCCGATTTATACAAGGTGTATATACTCTCTCAAAGTTTTCCAAGAGTTTGTGGTGTTTGTGATTCCATTTGAGGCATTCACACTATTGGTGCTTGGCCCTCAAACTCCTAAGAACCCAACACACCAAAAGGTATGTAATCTCTTCTAACTCTTTTATGTTGAAATGTTCCCCATGCCATGTTAGATAGGTTATAAACCTTGGAAAATTATTATTTTGCATGTATTTAGACAAACATAGATCCAAGGTTTATTAGGGTTGCATGCACACTTAGGAAGTGTTAGATTGCTCAAAACCCAACAGTATCTACGTAAAAGTATCCCTATAAGTGTATCCATGTAAGAGGAATCTCTATAAGAGTATCCATATAAGTGTATCCATGTAAGTGGAATCTCTGTAAGAGTATCCATATAAGCGTATCCATGTAAAAGGAATCTCTGTAAGAGTATCCCTTCATATAACATGTAGTTTAGACTCATGAATGAACTGACTTTGGTGTAATTTCTTGTAATAGGGATAATGTTTTGTATCCCCTAAACTATTCCTATAATAGTTTACTAGAATGTAATTAATGAGTGTCCAATTAGATTTATACACCCTTGCTACCCAAGAGTGTCGGAACTGAATTAACTGATGGAACATTTATGACTATATATGTACACATGATATATAAATAATATTTAAACGACCTTCGGACAAGTACCCAATATCCCACCAGACCACATCCAAATAGAGGAAAAGGAAACCGGGTGGATAGCCTTCCTAAGTCTTTTAAACATTTCTTATATAACTATACATATAGAGGCATGCAATTTATAATATAAAAGCATAAAAGAAGTTTTGTAAAACCTTTGAAAAGTTTAATAGATAAGAATTTATGACTTGATGTCAGTTTATAAATCATATCGAAAACCGTTTGACAAGACAATTTAAGTGTGAGAAAACTTCTGTTTGAAGCACAACTATAACAGATTCAAAAAGGAAAACTACTGTTTGTAAGACAGTTTCTAAAAGTGTTATAACATGTAAAAACATTTGTGAAAACTATTTGAAGTACATATGAAAATGTTCATTTGTTCTTGTATATGAATGTATCTCCTTGAAATAGTATTTCTAGTATGCAAAGTTCGTGATGTTCTCATAAAACTATACCTATTATAGTTTTCTAAAAGTGTGTCTCATTTGTATAGTAATCCCTAGTAAAATGCTCACTAGTTATGAAAAGTATAATTTTTATAATGTATGAGATGGACACATATACATACAGTATAAGCCGAGCGTTGAAACTTTATATAACACACGATAATTATCGTGTGTTTTACTTGTATTCCCCCCCCCCCCCCCCCCTTAAAAGCATATAAAAACATTTATAAAACATTTAAAAGTGTGGATTGTAGGGTTATGAACTCAGTTGATAGATTGAAGAAAGCGAGACGAAAACCGAGCAGAACTTCTACTCAAGCAAGCGGATTTCTCGGGCTTCTCGGGAATCTCGGAAGCGTAAAACTTCCTTCCCAACTTGGATATGAAAACCGGGGCTTTGGGATGACTCCGAGGGTTGAAACGCAGAGCTTCGGCATGAGAAAGGGAAGAATTGAGCAAAAATGGCCGGCATCCTCGCACCCTTTATATAGGGTCTGAATCCCTCGCGTACGCTGGGCGTACGCAACGTCAGGCATGACCGCATCCTCGGTTGAAGCATCGGAGCGACGTGGACGAGACGAAGCCTGTCATCCGAGTACACTGGGCGTACAAGGGTACGCTGGGCGCAACCTGGAGTGGTCCGATGACTCCTCCTTCGGATAATACCGGATTTTGAATTTAATTTATATTTTAATTATTTAGTAAACTTCAAAAATTCATATCTTTCTCATACGAACTTCGTTTTCGACGTTCTTTATATCCATGCGAAGGTTGGACTACGATCTATAACTTTCATTTAGAATCCGTCGGTAAATCTTGACTTTATTTTTAATATTATATTTAATAGGTCGGGACAGGAAAAGTACGTTAAAGTTCCATAACTTCTTCATCCGACGTCCATTTCCGTCAGACTTTTTACCGTTGCGCTTCTATTGTTGAGACCTTCGATTCTCATTTAGTTTGTGTCGACTAATAGTCTCTCGATCTCTATTTCGAGTTTTTAGTTGTCTACTGCTATATCCGTAACTTAGAAAAATCATAACTTCCTCATTCGAAGTCAGATTTGGACGTTCATTTCATGTACGTTTACGGTTTCATGATATCTAAAACTTTCATTTAGATACCTAAGGCTAAAAATTATTGTATTAAAACTTCGCGTTTTACGTCTATCAGTGTTGTCGGTTTTGCCGAGAATCTTCAGTTGGTCATAACTTCTTCGTTATAACTCGGATTATAGGGTTCTTTATATGTACGAAAAACCTTGATACGATTCCTACTACTTTATTTAACCTAAATAAGATTCTAGGAAAGTTAAATTTTGACCTAAATTTGACTTGTGATCCATCATATTGTCTCGAAATATCGGGTTGTCACATACTCGGCTCATTTCTGCTATCTCGGCTTCGGTACTCGGACTTTGAGTCTTACTCAACTTGGCATTAATTTGTATCATTAATTCTCCCTTCTTCAAATTTTCCATACTAAAACGTTTTATTACATTATCCAAGTAAGTGTTCTGACTAAGTCATATTAGTCTCTTACTTCGTTCTCTCAATATCCTTATTCCCAAAATATAGGAAGCCTCTCTGAGGTCCTTCATAGCGAAGCACTTCCCGAGCCAGGACTTAACCTCCTGCAGTGTCGGGACGTCGTTTCCTATGAGTAGTATGCCATCGACATACAAGATGAGGAAGCTAACTATACTCCCACTGGCTTTGACATATACACATGATTCATCTTCGCTTCGTACACATCCAAACTCTTTGACTTTCTCATCGAAGAAAAGATTCCCTCTGCGAGACGCTTGCTTAAGCCCATAAATGGACTTCTCAAGCTTGCACACTCTATTGGGATGCTTCGTATCAACAAAACCCTCTGGCTGAGCCATGTAAACATCCTCAGTCAACTTCCCATTAAGGAAAGCGATCTTGACATCCATCTGCCATATCTCATAATCATGAAATGCAGCAATGGCTAACATCACCCTAATAGACTTTATTTTCGCAACTGGTGAGAAGGTCTCATCATAGTCAACTCTGGGAGTTTGAGTAAAGCCCTTCGCAACCAATCGCGCTTTATATGTGTGTACATTCCCATCCACGTCGGTCTTCTTCTTGAAGATCCATTTGCACCCAACGGTCTGACGTCCGGGCACATTATCAACCAAATTCCAAATTTGGTTGTCATATATGGATTGAATCTCGCTGTCCATTGCCTCTTTTCATTTTGTAGACTCCGGGCCTGCCATGGCTTCCATATAGCTATTAGGTTCATCTAAATTTATTAGTGTAACATCACTAATATACGTGTCCCCTTCGGTAGTAATATGAAAACCATAAAACTGGGGTTGAACTCTAACTCTTTCGAAACGTCTAAGAGGTAAGGACTCGTCAATTGGTTCAACCGGAGTTTCCGCCTCGGGTTAAGCATCAACGGTAGAGGTTCCTTCATCACTCGATTCTTGAATCTCTTCAAGCTCGATCTGCCTCCCACTGGCTCCTTGGCTTATGATTTCTCGCTCTCGGAAAACCCCTCTTCTCGCAATGAAAACAACATTGTCATTCGGTCTATAGAAGAGATATCCAAAGGATTTCTGTGGGTAGCCGATGAAAATACATCGTTCACTACGAGGTTCGAGCTTGTCGTGAGTATCTCGTCTTATGATAGCCTCGCAACCCCAAACCTTTATATGTGCCAATGAGGAAGCTTTCCCTGTCCACATCTCGTGAGGTGTTTTGGCAACCTTCTTTGTAGGGACTCGGTTAAGGATACGGGCGGCAGTCTCTAAGGCATACCCCCAGAATGAGATAGGTAGTGAAGCACGACTCATCATAGAACGAACCATGTCCAACAAGGTTCGATTATGCCTTTCTGCCACACCATTCAACTGCGGTGTCCTAGGGGGCGTTAATTGCGAAACTATTCCGCATTCTTTGAGATAGTAGTGGAATTCAAGACTTAGGTACTCTCCTCCTCGATCGGATCGAAGCATCTTGATTTTCCTGCCCAATTGATTCTCCACTTCATGTTTGAATTCTTTGAACTTTTCAAACATTTCAGACTTGTGCTTGATTAAGTAAATATACCCATATCTAATATAATCATCGGTGAAAGTCACATAGAAGCGGTTCGCATCCTTTGTGGTTGATCTAAAGGGTCCACATACATCGGTATGTATGAGATCCAATAAACCCTCACCCCTCTCACAAGTACTAGTGAAGGGTGACTTGGTCATCTTTCCAAGCAAACAAGACTCACACGTGTCATCTTCCCTAAGGTCGAATGACTCCAACACTCCATCCTTTTGGAGTTGGGCTATGCGCTTCTTGTTGACATGTCCAAGACAACAATGCCACAAACTTGCTTTATCCATACTATTGGAAGAATCCATGCATAAAACATCATTTCCTAGATTATCTACAATCATAATAGTTTCATAAATTCCATTACAAGGCATTGCTTCAAAATATAAGACACCATTTAGATAAACATAAATCGAACCATTCACATTATTAAACGAAAATCTAAATCCTTGTCTAAACAAACCATGAAATGAAATGATGTTTCTTGCCATATCTGGAGAGTAGCAAAAATTATTCAAATCTAAACTTAGTCCATTACTAAGCACTAAAGAATACACTGCAATCTTGGTGACAGGCGACGATCTTCTGTTCCCCATGATTAGATTTATTCTTCCACGCTCCACATCCCTATTTCTTCTTAGTCCCTGCAATTCAGAACAAATGTGGTAACCACACCCGATATCAAGGACCTAAGAAATAGCATGAGATGAATCATTAGATTTAATTGTGTAAATACCTGTGAATGACGCATTGATCTGTCCTTCCCTGATGGATTGCAGATATTCTGGGTAGTTTCTCTTCCAATGCCCTATTTTTTGGCAATGGTGGCACTCTACCTCCTTCGGGTTAGGGTTGGGTTTAGCAGGATCAACTTTGGTCCCACTAGAAGAGGAACCATCTCGCGACTTTCCCTTGCGGTGGCTCTTTGACGGACCCTTCCTCTTCTTGGCCCTTCCCTGCCCAATGGACAAAACAGGAGCAGCAGGTGGATTGGGAGTTGGTGCAACAGACTTGTCCTTGAGGTTCCTCTCAGCAACCCTTAGGAGACCTTGGAGCTTGCTTCGGGTGACCTCTTCCTTATTCATGTGGTAGGTCATCCTAAATTGGTTGTAACACGGAGGCAAGGAATGAAGTACCATGTCGATAGCCAAATCTTCCCCAAAGTCGACATTCAACTTGCGAAGACGATCGACATACCTTTGCATCTTTTGCAAGTGTACGGTTAGAGAATCTCCATGTCCCATTTTAGTAGTGATCATGTTAGTGAAGATCTCGTAACGTTCCTACCTCGCGTTTTGATGGTATCTCTCCAATAAGTCTTGACGCATCTCGTATGGATACATGTCCTCATAGGACTTTTGGAATTTGGCGTTCATTGTGGCTATCATGATGCAATGAACCTTCGTTGCATCACGTTCATGAGTCTCAATAGTAGTCATTTCAGCCGGAGTAGCGACTTCTGCATTGATCTTCTCGAGCTTCTCGTCAAGGACATACTCTTTGTCCTCGTAGCGAGCAATCGTGCGAATGTATCTTATCCATTCGCTAAAGTTCGTTCCATCGAAAGTCACTTTTTGGCAAAGGCTCATTAGCGTGAATGAGCTAGCAGCAGCGTTGTTCGCGTTCGACATCTACAAATTGAAAGGACAAAGTTTGATTAGAATTGAATCCCTAATTATCACCCAATATGAAAAATTAGGGCTAGGATCCAACAACATTATTTACACATTAGAAAAGGGATGTTGTAATCCAACTTGCAAACAATTTGAAGGTAAGTGAATGATGATTCACTAATTCTCCACCATGAAAACATAACCTTAAGTTCTAAATGTATTGAGAATTCCTAGATTTTGATGAGATTCATTGAACTTTTCAATGGCATGTTTAAATCTCGATATGCCCCTCTCGTTTATGACTGGGATGCCGAGGATCACAAAGTGGGTGTGAATAACCATGCAAATCTACACAGTGGCTTCATTGTTACAATCACCTATTCGATGTGCCGGTAAACTACACACGCTCCACCAAACTATGATAAACAATGAATCACCCTTTTCCACCTTTGCTTAGAACCAATTAGTGTGCCGGTAAACCACACATGCCCCACTAACTTCATAGCAAGGGTGCAAAGTGTAATTTCATGGATTTGCGTCAATTCACTTTTCCTAAAGTAACTAGGATTGGGAATTTGAAAAACATGTAGTTACTTTGTATTTTAATATTATACTTTTAATGAGGATATAGGGTTGCCCTATCCTACCCGTTCAGCTAACGACCCTCCACCGATCAAGCAAGCGGTGGGTGTGAGTGTACACCCATTAAGCGCCATTTTATAGGCCGCAACCTTATACCCACCTTATAGATCGGCTTCGTGAATGAGGCCTACTAACGGTAAGACTAGCATTTTAATTATACATACATACATATATATATATATATATATATATATATATATATATATATATATATTAGTCTTGTAATATTATATTAGTATAGGGTTGAATTTTAAACTTGTAAAATTCTAGGGTTTGAAATTTAAATTGTCTAAATTAAACTTTTAATCACAAAACACAAATTTCAAAACTTGAGGACAAGTTTTAAACTTTTCAAAACATAAGAGATCAAATAACAAATAGTTTAAATTAACCATTTAATCTCATAATTATCCGTATTTGATTTATTTAAATGTTTCTTGCAAAACAATTCACCAATTTAATTAAAATAATCAATTAATATCATATAAGGAAATTTTTATTCAATTAGTTGGTAAATATCTTTTGTTAGGTCAAGGATATACTCACATATATGTTTAAAATCAGATTTTATTGACCCATGAAGATTAAGGCAAGTTTCCATAAGAAAAACAGCAAGAAATCCCAAAACTAGCTCCATCTGACGCTGGAACTCCTCGAGTACCACATTGGACTCACCGAGTTGAGGCCTACTCGTCGAGTACACTGTGGTACTCGCCGAGTTCATCAGGCAGATGGAAAAAAAACTATTTTTTCAATCAACAAGCAATCAACCAATGCATCAATTCAATAGAAACCAACCTGGCTCTGATACCACTGATGGGTTTGAGCCATAAGAACATTCCTATGTGCAAATAAAAACCCTAATGCTTGGATCTAGGTTTCTCTAATTGAACATGCAATGTGTCCAAGACTTTGATTCATAGATCTAGTGTAAACATTCAAATCATAATGTATGAAATCAGATCTAAAGGAATACCTTGAGTTGCTTGCTTGAATCTTCTTGTCCTTGGAGCTTAGAGTCACAATTGTCACTCCTCTAATGGCTTACAAACACCAACTAGCATGAGGATGATAATAGAGAGAGAGAGGAGGGTGAGAAATCGGACAGGGTTACTCCAATAACAAGGGTGCAGATTTCCTCAACCCTATGGGTCTATTTATACTAGTGAGCTCCTAGGGTTTCACCCTTAAAACCCTAATTGGATAACTTAGGCCCTAAGCAATCCAATGATCCCTAGGACTAGGCCTTGGACGATTTCTAGGTTCTTCCAAACCCTAAAATTGTCCACCCTCTTATCCTTAAGGATTCATAGCCCAAAATATAACTATCACACATTTGACAGTTTATGCCCTTTTATTCAATTAATCTCTTTAAGTCACCAAATTAATTCCTAATGAATTTATGATTTATATTAATCAAAAACAATATTATTATTACTTATATTATTCTCATAATATATTAATAATATTTCTTCTCTCATTATAAATCATCCTGTCAAGTTGCTATGGTGAAGGCAACCCAAAAGGACCATGCACAACCGGATCAAATACTTGTCAAATATAGTTACAGCCTTAGACACTATTCCAACAGGTTGTTGGACCGGGGTGTGGTTGAGGCGGGTCCTGCTTTGTGTTGTAGGCCAACATACCCAGGGCGGACCATATATTCCGAAGGCCTAACGAGCAGTCTGGATAGGCTGTAGGCCCATGAGGGCAGACCAGACGTGCCGAGGCTCGGAGAGTGGGCCAGGCCGACTGAAGGCCCGGTGTAGGCGGACCAGTCATACTGTAGACTTAGAGAGTGGACCAGGTGGGTTGAAGGCCTGGTGTGGGCTGACCAACCACACTGTAGACTCGATGGATATGGCTTGACTCAGAGGGTGGACCAGGTGGATTGAAGGCCCGGTACGGTGGACCAGTCACATAGTAGACCCGAAGTGCATGGTTGTTCTGGATTCTGTTCTGTTATGATATGTTATGCGTGGTATATGTGGTTGGTATTTTGCGGGTATATCATTAAGCTTTTGCGCTTACAGTTGTGGTTTAATGTTTTTCAGGTACTTCAGGAGACCGTGGCAAGGCAAAGGCGTGATCGTACCACTCCTCATGTTTATGTTTTATGAAATGGTTCTGGGAAGACTCTGATAATAATTGTTTTGAAAACCTTTTTGTAATAACTTAATGAAATTGGGTGGCTTTTGAAAAGTTTAAATTGGTTGGAATTTTTGGATGTTACAAACTTAAATGTTGATGCTCTCTTTTCAAATAACTTGTATTTTTGGATTAGTGTCTAAGTCCATAACTATTTTGGTATGTACTTGACCCGATGGTGCATGGTCCTTTTGGGTTGCCTTCACCAAAGCAACTTGATAGGATGAATTATGGAGAGAAAGGATTAATTGTGATTTGTTAATATATTATGAGAATAATATATTAAAGTAGAAATCATATTGTTTAATTAATATTAGTCAAGAATTAATTAGTAATTAGTTTTATGGCTAAAAGAGATTAATTAAATTTAAGGTATTGGAATTGTAATTATAAGATAATTATAATTGGGCTATGGATTACCTTATAATAGAAGGTTGGACGAATTCTATGGGGAAACCCATTAGAAATCGTCCAATGCTTATTAAACAAGGGTCCATGGGCTGCTTAGGGCTTAAGCAGTCAGTTTAGGGATTCCTAGTTCAAAACCCTAATAGCCTACATGTATATAAAGGACCCTTAAGCTCCAAAAACGTGGAGAACAAGATTATTAGGGTTTCCACACGTTTTGGGCAGCCTCCTTCGCTTCTCTTCTTCATCCTCTTGCTCTTGGTGTTTGTGAGCCATTATAGTAGTGACATTTATGACTCTAAGCTTTCCAAAGTTATTACAAGGAGGATTTGAGATTGTTATTGCTACATAACAATCAAGGTAATATCTTAAACCCATTCTTAAGTTAATTAGATTAATTGTATGCTAGATCTAGGGTTTAAAGTCTTGGATGAATTGCATGTACAATAGAGAAACCTAGATCCAAGCATTAGGGTTTGTATGAGCACATAGGATGTTCTTATAGCTAAAACCCATCAGTGGTATCGGAGACTTGATTGGTTTCTATTGTATTGATGCCTTGCATGTTCATTCTTGTTGCAAAATCGAAATTTTGGCTTTATGACTGCTGAACTCGGCAAGTTCCAATGTGGACTCGGCGAGTTGGCTCCTACTCGCCGAGTCCAAAGAGGAACTCAGTAAGTTCGAGTGTCAGAAGGAGGCAGTTTCGGGATTTCTTGCTGTTTTTCTCAAATATACTTGCCTTAACTGTTATGGGTCATTAAAATTCGAATTTTAATCATATTTTGAGTGTATCCTTGATTGAACAAAAGATAATTACCAATTGATTAGATAATAACTTCCTTATTTGATTAAAATTTGATTATTTGTATTAATTGGGTAACTTATCTTGCAAGAAATTGATTTTAGGTCAAATTAGAAAAGATTAATTGTTTAATTTAAGTTATTTGCTATTTGATCCTTGTGTTTTGAAAAGTTTCAAAAACTTGCCCTCATGTTTTGGAATTTAAATTTTGATTAAAAGGTTTGATTTTGAAATATTTAAATTCTAAACCCTAATGTTTTGAAATGTTTAAAAACTTGCCCTCAAGTTTTGGAATTTAAAAGTTGATTAAAAGTTTAATTTAGGAATGTTAAATTCTAAAACCCTAGTATTGTTTTGAAAAGTTCAAATCACACCCTTATGGTTTTATTAATTAATTAAGGTGTATAATTAAAAGATGTTTAATAAATCCATAGAGTTTTGGTTCACAATTTAATTGTTAAATTTGACCACCTAGTATTTTTAAAAAGTGTAAAATACACCCTATACTATATATATAACATTAAAAGTCTAACATTATATATATATATATATATATATATATATATATATATATATATATATATATATATGTATGAGTAAAAGTCAGTCTTACCGTTAGTAGGCCTCGTTCACGAAGCTGGTCTATAAGGGGTGTTTAAGGAAATTGCCTATAAAATGACGATTGAATGGGTATCCACTCTTACCCACCGCACTCTTGACTAGTGGAGGGTCGTTAGCCGAACGGGTAGGATGGGACAGAAACCTTCCATAATAAGTATAATGAAGTACAAAAGTAGCTAAATGTTTTACAAATTCCCAATCTTAGTTACTTTAGGCAAAAGTGAATTGATGCAACTCCATGAAATTACACTTTGTGCCCTTGCAAAGACGTTAGTGGAGCGTGTGTGGTTAACCGACACACTAAATGGTTCTAAGCAAAGGTAGCAAAGGGTGACTCAATGTTTGTCATAGTTCGGTGGAGCGTGTGTGGTTAACCGGCACATCGAATAGGTGACTTTAACATGTGGGGGCACCATGTAGATTTGCATGGTTATTCACACCTGCTTTGTGATCCTCGGCATCCCAGTCACAAACTAGAGGGGCATATCGAGATTTAAACATGTCATTGAAAAGTTCGATGAATCTCAAAGGATCTAGGAGTTTTCAATACATTTAAAACTTAATCTGTTTTGCGATTTTCATGGTGGAAAATTAGTGAATCGTCATTCACTTACCTTCAAATGTTCTACAATTTGGGTTACGACATCCCTCTTTCGAGTTGTGGAATATTGTGTTGGGTCCTAGCCTTAGTATCTCATTTGGGTGATTTACTAAGGACTCAATCAATTAAATAACTTGAATTTGTTTTCTCCTGTTTTGTAGATGTCAAAGTACGACAACTATGGTCTTCCCAAATCCCGTGGAACTAGCTTTCCACATGAAGATGATATTCCGCGATTCGATCGAGGAACAAGAGATCATATTTCACTTCCTCCACCTCCTCCAATTATTCTCCCTAACCCACAAGATCGAATAATTGAAAGGTTCAATGTCACTAGAGCCCTATTAGAAATGAAACATGAAGATGGTAAACCCGTGTGTGCCCACGTTCTGGGAATGAAATCACACATCGATAGGTTGATAATGTTGGATGCGTCATTCCCTAATAAGTTGGTTGTGGACTAGGTTCTGCAGTCACTCCCTGAATCATATAATGAGTTCAAAAGAAAGTATCATATGATGGATCATGACGCAAGCCTCATTGACTTAACTTACATGCTCATTGCTGCTGAATCAGAAAAGATTTGGCAAGGCAATGGAGCATATTTGTTGGGAAAGTCAACCAACCATGCTTCAGAGGACGTTCTAGGAGAACCGACCTGCGTTTGCTGCCAAGTGAAAAGGCGTTGGATACAAGTCTGCCCTAAGAGCCTGATGAGTCCAGAAGATGGGAGAGTCAAAGAGTATAGCTGTGCTTCAGGTAAAATCCACTATCTAACTCCATTAACACTACTAGAAAAACAGCCTTTTACGACGCGCAAACCACGACACTCATTGATTTGTGTTATGAAAAAGAGAGTGACGTTAAAAAAGTGTCATCTCTTCAAAAAATTTATGGATTTAGGTTACGCATTATTGCGTGCCCTTAAATTAGTGTCTCATGTAAAAATATAAAAAACACGGAGGGCACTTGTGCGTCATCTGTGAATGTCACATTATATTTTTTTAAGAAACGCGCGTCTCCGAGGGAAAATGAAATCCCAAATTTTTTAAACCCTCAACTTCTTCTTCCTCATCTCCACCCCTCACCTACATCCACTGCCTCCAATCGTCGTTGCCTCTTCTAGCCTCAAACTGCAGCGATGCACCTTCTTTCTCGAAGAATGCTTCATTTACCATCATCGTCCGATTATGTGAGCCCAAGGAATTGACGGAGACGAAGAAGATGATGGATCAATCGCTTCACATCATGTTTAAGGTTAAGGGTTTGATATTTCTTCCAAATCGACCCTCACACTAAATGGTTTGATCTCCTCTTTTTTTTACCTTGTTCCTTCTATTGAATCCACCTTCTACCATCGATGTTGATCTTTGAATTAGCAACAAGAAGCCCTAGGGCCTCCGCCTTCACCCACCTCCAGCGCCTCCTACATTTATTAATTCAATCTCATCCCTCTCTCTACTCCTCTCTTTCTCTCTATCTCCCTCTAACCTAAAAGTTTCAAAATGGGAAAAAGCTCCTTCATCTTATCCTTAAACTCACCCCCCTTAGCCAACTGATTTGTATATAACCACACAATCACCTCATCAATCGCATCCTCAATCTTCTTATCAACTGGAGTCAACTTCTCACCAAGCTTCTCATATTTCGTTGTGTTCCTCATGTTATACTTATAATTCACTAAAGCATTCTTCACCTCCAACTTCTTCTTGGGCTCCTCATCTCTAGACTCATACTTCCTAGCTTCCTGAACCATCTTCTCAATCTTATCCTTTGAAGTTCTTCCCTTGTCATTAGTAATTGTAATATTTTTCTTTTTCTCTATACCTTGCAATATTATCTTTCAAGAAGACCCTTCACATGCTTTCCCAAATTGGAACGATACCAGATGTAAGTTTGGACACGAAAAGCCGCCATTGTCCCCCTTCCATCGATACTACTTCATTTTTTTCATCTTGCGCTGTGTTCCTCATGATTGATTAATTTTTGTTAGAAAATGTCATTTGGTTTCCTTTCCTGTATTTATTTCTCAATTTTTTTGGTTCTGTGAGAATTGAAAGGCCATGTATTCTGATCAACATAATGTGCACATTATGTGTTTGTTAAAATGTCTAAACCAAATTTTAAGCTTTAGTAGACCACTTAACGTATCGCATCAGCCATGATACATTTTAAGCTTTAGTGCACATTATATGTTGTGGCATTTATAAATTTTTATAAACTTTTACAATTGTAGTTGTACATTGAAGAATTTGACAAATTTCAGCTGCTTGTGCCTTTTTCTTAACTTTCTTGTTTACTGGACATATTATTTCATTAAGGGTCTTATCTGTTCTAATTATCCTTTTCTTTTTGCAGATTAAGGCACTGAAAAAGGATGTTGTGAAGCTATTTGAAAATTTAGATAAATATGGTTAGTGCATGAATTATATTCTAACATGGGAGATATCATTATTTGTTATACATGCTTCCTATTTTTATACAATTTTGTAGATGATGGGGACAATTTCTTTGATGATCAAGATCAAGGTCCTGTTTCAGCCACCTCATCAGTTGTTCGTGGGCTGACAACTTTCGCTTCCGCTTCCGGAAGTTTTAATATATGACAAAATCTTATTATGTTTCTAGACACCACTTGTATTTCCTATGCTCATAATTTTAAATTTTATAATTCTTTTTATTTGATATTTGCAGATACTAGGGCACAAGATATTGGGTTTGGCAAGATTTTTTCTTGGGATTGGAATCCCTGGCAATAGCAAGGATTTATATCACCAAATTGATGCTCTAGACTGCTTAGATAAAAACAGGCAAGTGAATAACATTCTCTCTTAAGTCTTAACACATTTATTCTTGAATCTATTGACATTTTTGTTTTTTATTTTTCATTTAGGGAATTAGTTCCTCTCATTTTATCACTTCCAGCTAGTGTCCTTTCATTTACCAGCCAAGACAAACTTAAGGTGTGTTGATTCATTTGGTGACCTATTTCATTACATTTCATGTTCCAATTTTCCCATCACAAGGGGGTTCTGGTCCATCTTCAAATCGTTACAATTCTGCTAAGGAGATTGATCACCTTGAGCTTTCTGATATTCATGCAGTCATGAGATTTTTTTTTAAAGTGTTTAAAGTTGATTCTTGGTGTATGTGAACAGACTTGTGCAGGTGCTGTTGTGCTTACTGACCTTGTATTTTGGTGCCTATTACTCTCGTTTCAGTCTGGAAATGGCTTCAAGCTTACCCTGGTTAGCATATTTTGTCCCTTGCTCCTTTTCTTTCATTGGGATTTGGGAATACAATACCAACCTCTCACACTCTTCAAAAGAGATTAAAATCTTCTCCTTTTTCCTTTTGTTTCCTGGAAATAATTATCATTCTCTTTTTATTGTTTGCTAGCTCATAACAAATATATCTGTACATTATGATTCATTCGGAACTGTTGATGTTGGCATTCTGAGTCTGAGTTAGTTTGGCTATAAATAAATCTCTGTTGTGATTGCAGTTGATTGGTTGTATGCACTCCCTGAATGTTGTTTTTCTCCTCCTGGATTCTGCTCTCAACAGCCTAGTAAGTGATTGGATTGCATTCACCAATTGGTTATTCACTATATTAATGATCCTAATAAGTGTCCAGCTGATGCCATTATCTCACTGTTTGTCTTTTTCTTGTGCCCCTTGTAGCAATTTAATTGGCACGGTTTAACATACTTTGTCTTGTGGAGCTCAGCTTATATAATTTTCTAGTGGGTTATGCATGCTTGCTGCTTTACATGGTGATTTCCACTTACTAGAACCCACTTCTTTTGTCATTTATCAATTATTTACGATAAAATTTCCCGGGATTGAATTTTGAGAGGCTATTGCAGGTGGCCTTATCCCTTCCTAGAAATTGCTACTCCATCGGCTCCCATGTGGTATGTTGCATTGCATCCAATGAATATATATATATATATATATATATATATATATATATATATATATATATATATATA
This sequence comes from Lactuca sativa, assembly GCF_002870075.4. Taxonomy (NCBI): domain Eukaryota; kingdom Viridiplantae; phylum Streptophyta; class Magnoliopsida; order Asterales; family Asteraceae; genus Lactuca; species Lactuca sativa. The sequence continues at coordinate 208,990,817 of NC_056629.2, read as the reverse complement.
TATACACACACGTATATATGTATATATATTAATGTCTGGGGTAGATATGACTTTTCACATCCTGCAGGTACTTTGGCATCGCTTTAGTTCACCTTCCATGTTACGGACTATATGTTTGGCTTGTGAAAGTGAAAGCATCGATGATGTCAAAAATGTTTCCGCAAGCATTTATAGTCCAACGTGTGATTTTCGTTTACAATCTACTAAGGAGAAACATCACACAACTCGATGATGCAAAAAGGGTAATCCCGGGAATCTCAAGACAGGCAGATTTATGGTTAGGTACAATCTTAATGAATAAAGGTGCCCGAGTGAATACAAAAAGACGGGTCGGACCAGTACCCGGTGTCAATATTGGTAATGTTTTCTTTTTCTAAACGGAGCTCTGTTTAGTGGGATTACATTCTCCAATCATGGCAGGGGTGGTACCAATAAAGAGATCATTGAGTGAGGGATCAATAGAAATGGTCTGGACAGAATGACTTAATAGTGGTAAGCCTGGTGGGCAAAAAAACTTGCTTCTTTTACTAGGGTATCATCAACAGTTCAGGCAAGTCAACTTTGTCCTTTATTGTAAAATTTAAAATGATTACATCAATTATTTACGAAATTCAAAAAGAAAAAAGACAAAAAAAAGTATCCAAGCTGTTGACTTTTTTGTTTTATGTAGGCTTAATTTTGTGCTAATGCTATGATTGATGATTGGGAAGAGAATTTGGCTATGATTACTGCTAAGAAGACCAAAGATGTTGAATTGATGCTTATTCATCTCGGGGATTGTTTATGGAAGGAAACAAGTAATGTAAGTTCCATAATTCCATTAAGTAATAAAAAAATAAAGAAATAAAAAAGAATATTCATGTTTGGTTATGAGGTTGTGAATGTGGACAGATGACAAGTATTTTACATCATTTTTAAGATGATGGACTCGAGTAATTGGTCATCCGGTAAGCCTAATTAGATATGATCAAGAGATTGACGATATATCACTTACCTATTGTGAATGTGGTGCAACTTCCCTATTATATTATACACTTTGACATCAACAATTCAGAAACTTTAGGTAAATGTCCCATTGGATATTTAACTTTTGGTATAAGCGGTTTGTTTAACTAATAGGGTATCATGTAACATGATGTCAATTTCACCATGATTTGAGGCTTAATTTGATTAATGTAATGATAAATCTGATTTACAGGGGAATTTACATGTTAGTACTGTATATGGAGGTGAAGAAAGCCTGCAACCTACATGGCCTAAAATAGTTTCTGAGCATAAATGTCTTGGCTTTGTTGACTCTTTGTTGATTTGTGTATTAATCATGATTTCTCACCATTCTAGTAAATTGGAGTTTGTGCCATCAACTTGCAAGCTTAATTCTATTTTCATTTTTTTATTGTTTGCTACAAGTATCTCAAACCTTTATAAAAATGGTTAGATCCTAACAGGTCTTTTTCTCCTAAAGAGTATAAATGCAGATTTGGAACGCATGACCCTTTATATCATATCAGGTTAATCTATTTTCTCCTAAAATTAAGTTTTTATCAATTGAAACTAATGATTTTCTGTTTAGCTTGTTAATGAAATCTATTTTATTAAATTGACTTTTGTTTATGTCATGGTCATGACAGATTTCGAACGCATGACCCTTTATACACTTGTCTTCCACTTGCTTATAGCCTTACACCATAAGACAAAGTGCTAGAGTTTAAGTAAGTGCAAACTTGTTCTGGAGTGATTTTAGGAGACATTTCTGGAGATTTTGTTGTCACACATACTGAAGATGAGATCCTTCAAGCTTCCATTGTTGCTTTAACTGCATTTTTCAGGTCATTTTTCTATAATTTAATTATTGATAACGTTACCTTGATTTGATATTTGCATTTTAAATTTGCTACAGAGGAGGGGGTAAATTGGGAAAAGAACAGTTTAACATAATTACGCCTCTGTTACCGCTATACTTACTCTTCATTTAGTGATTTTCTTTCACTTTTTTTGGCTTATTATATCATTTAATAGATACTTATTCAGGTATTATCTTTTCACGAATCCTATCTGTCTCGTGAAAACACAACTACAACTTCAAACTCCTCAAAACACTCGTGCATATACTGGCTTAGCTGTTATGCTTCCATTCCTTCTGTTAATAACTAAAAAGACGAAATTACCCTTAGTCCTCCACCTCACCATGTGTTGTTTGATCCAAATGACCTCGTTTACATCATCGTAAGATTCATGAACTTGTACCCTTATGGCCTTACCTAATTCTAATTGTTTTGATGTGTATTAGGCAAGGAACATATACCAGTGTCCATAGGGCTCTGTGATTAGAAGCCAAGCCAAGTGTGGAAAAATACTTAATGAGCAGAATAACCTTTTTGAAAGTTTGCTTCTTTGAATTATACGGTGCATTTTTTATCTAATTAATTAAATACAATGACAAGTACTACTGAATTTCCTATAAAATATAAGGTCATGCCCTGAGTTAAACTACTTACAAAAAATGATAAAATGGGTGTAAAAGCTTTAATAAAAAGTACTAGCAAAGATTTGTGCTCTGTCTTACGCTTTTGATTGAAGAGAAAACTGGAAGTATGCTGGTTCTTTTTAATAATATAAGATATCTTTATATCCGGAAGTAATGGGTTTAAAAAAGGCTTAATCTAGAATCGTAATATTACAACATTTTTTAGGTAATCATTTTGAAAAACACATCCACACTCCTGCTTAAAAAGACAACAGGTATTAAACTTTTGTTTGATGACTAATAAAATTTCTTCATTTTCGTCAGATGCACACCTGTTACTTGTTGTCTTGCCAAAGCTAAAATCTTTGACCAACAGGTAGTTACAAAAGTTGCCTTTTGTTATCTATTAATTCCAGTGCATTATTATTTTTTTTTTTTGCTTTCCTTGATCAATAATCTTTTAATGGTTGTTGAAAGTCATTGGTATAGGTATAGGTATAGAAGCATGATTATCTGTCCTGGTTATATTGGTGTTATTTATGTTTATCTTTGTACATAATATAATTTGTTTAATGACTAATAAAATTTAACAGAGGCAAAGTAATGAATAAACCTTATTTACAAAATGATCCAAAGAATCATTTTAGTGTTGTATTGTATTGCATGTTAAGTAACCGATTTGCCATGTGCAGGTTCTGACAGCTCTAGCAACCTCCTTCCATGCCGTACAGCCTCTCAAAGTTCCTGCATTCAGGTTATTCTTTTAGAAAGGAAATTGTCAAAGGAGATTGTCAAAGGAGAATTTAGTCATGGGTTTCTTTTAATGTTGTACATGTTTTGTTTTCTTTAGTAAATATTATGCAATATTAGCAATGTGTTACATTTACTTACTATTGGAATGATTATTTGTATTTGACATACTAGTGCAATAAATTATCTTTATTGTTTATGGTATTTTACTTTTTTATTATGAGACTTTTAGTGTCTTATTTAATTTGAAAATTAGTAAATCTACCAAAAATATATAATTTTAAAAACTTTTAAAATTATGACACGCAAAAATGTGTGCCATCTTCATTTATGACATGGCCTTTCTTGACAGGGGCTTTCTTGATACGCATTGCGTGTCATTAACACGCGCGTCGTAAGGTTACGACACGCGAATGCGTGTCGTCTTCCTTTATGACAGGGCCTCCCTTGATACGCATTGTGTGTCATAAAAGTGCGTCGTAAATGAGCATCGTAAATGCGCATCGTCTATAGATGACGCGCAAAAGCGCATCGTCTCTCTTTATGACAGGGCCTTCCTTGACGCTCATTTGCGCATCGTCTGAGCCTTTTACGATGCGCAATGAGCGTCGTAAAAGGCTGTTTTTCTAGTAGTGTAAGTTCCTATTCGTTGATTCTTAATACATAATGTGATAATATTACATTTGAATGTTTTGCAAGATCAATGAAAATAGAGGAAGCTTGATGAAAGAGCAAGATGAGTCTAATCACAAAGAAATGGATCTCGATCGCATGGACTTGAAGATTAGATTTTAAGCTTAGAGAGTTATGATAGAGTTATTAGGAACATTTGACTACACAGTTTTTCAGTTGATTTTGCATTGTAAGGACAAATGTTTTCCGCTGCTTTTATGAATAAAATAAATTTTGGTTTGACTCATTTATTTATTTATTTCCTTGCAATGAAATCGTTATGAAAAATTGATGTTCGTATATTTCTACAACGAGTGGATGTGATTCTTAATTATGTTGTTTGTGGAAATGTCAAGAATTTACCAAATAGGGAGAGTTTCTCATCACCCAAGTTTCAATTGGACAGAAATTTGGAATCATGCAACTTGGTTGCACGATGAATGAGAAATTTCATATTTGGAAATTAAACTAATTCGTTGACAAAGTGTCAAGTGAAGGACTAGTAGATCAAGTACACAAGGTTGTGTATTGATCAAGTCCACCACAAAAGTGACAAAGATATTCGTCATGATTTAGTAAAGGTTTAGTAAATATGATTATACTTATAAGATTAAGTGTAATTATGAATTGATTGAAAGATTTTAAATCAATACCATAACGAATAAGAAGAATCAAGTAGGCAGAAAGATAAAAGTTTCTCTATTCTAAGAAGAAGGGAGAGTACCTTTTATTATGTTTTATGATAGTTCTTAATGATTAAGAACCATATCTCAATTGATCCTCTAAGTGAGTCTTAGTGCAATTGTATGTCTGAGAAGAGGAATCAAGAGTTGAAGAAATGGTTAAATCAAGAAGTCAATCATACTTCGTTCCAAAAAAAATCTTAGAGTTAAGAATGTGACATTGAGTGACAAGTCTTAAGAAGGTTTATAACATTCATCAAATGTGGAAAGTTGTGATGTCTTGGATAAGACAAAGACCAACTAGGACCAATTTTATGAAGTGTTTTGTCTTGATAAAAGCTACACTAACTCTTGAATATTTTTTTGTCAAGAAATTTTTATTGACAAGAGAATCTTATATGTCAAGGAGTCAGTGGGAGTCTTAATGATCTCGAAAAGTTTCAAGAATGAATCAAGAATAAACCTTATCGATCATCACTAGCACACGAGTTGAGGTTTACAACCTATCGTGTTTACATTATCTTGTTTCTGTGCCATTCCAATCGAGTTAATTATGCATATGAGTTCTATGAGTTCTCATTTGAACGCATAAAAGGCAAGCACCCTGATCAATGAAAAGTACATTAATAAGAAAGGGTGAGCTACTTAACTACTTGGAAGACATGGTGGGCAGTCGTGTTACCATAAGGCAAGAGATTAAGATTGAGAAAGTTCGGTCCATATGAGTTTGGATTTGTCGCCAACTTTGTTTTTGAGAAATTCACATGGATAGGAACACATACACCGTTAAATTCTAAGTGTCATAAGATTCCCTCTTTCATGAAGATGACTGTGAGGAAATGCTTTCACTAAGAAAGATTTTAAGAAGATAGTGATTGTGAAAATTGCATTCTTAAATTCGATTATGGATACGGTATCCCTTTCCATGATTCGAATTGTGAGATTTGGAAATTAGTCTAAATTGTTTAGACACACATATGAGCTATCTAAGGCAAAGGTGTATAAGCTTAGATAAAGGATTATCAAAGCATTAGGTATTAGAAACATGGACTTAAGAAATTCAATAAGTATTATTTTTCTGAAAGTTAAGCTGTTTTTTATTACATGTCAAAGCTAGTGGGAGCATAAGTGTTATGTTTATAATAATCATCGTGATAGTGGGATCATAAATGTTATGCTTGTATGGTTATTAAGGAAAGTATTACAAGTTAAAAATATTAATTATAGAAAACAAGAGTCATACTTTGCAAAGTTGTAAGGGTTGAATAGTTGTTTTTCTATAATTAAGGGAGAGAATATTATGCGTCATTTCAAATCTAAAGGCTTAGGTTATGGAAAGTTAATAATTTTAGTCAAGGATACATAGTACATTCTCAAATTTCGATTATGATTATGGAATCCCTCTTCATAGTTCGAATTGTGAGAACGTAGCACATAAAATATTATGGCAGAAGATTGATAAAGTATCAAATCTTTATGTAAGACATTATGCATCGTGTCCCATATGCTTTGGGTATAGGATCGAGTGCAAATGCTATAATATTTGACCATTCTAAAATTTTCCAAATGTCTAGCGCATTTAGAGGGAAAAAGGACAAGAATCGGTTTTGACTAAGATAATTAAACAACTATCAAAGGACGATCCAAAGCTCGCTGAGGATTGGTCGCTTGTGAGTAGTTGGAAGTATGGTATTGGATGGACCATATCGACGTTATTATGAATAGATGAGATTCTATTAAGAATGAGTTGTCATATGGAAAATATGGAAATGTTTCCGTATAGCGATTTGGATATTGAAAGTCTATGTCTAGATTAGAAATTTTATGCAAAAGGATGTTCAAGGGAATGTACTTTGAGTGAGAGACATCACGTCTATGGAATTGTATTGTAACAATCATAGAGAACTTTGTAATTTCATTGGCAATAGTCATTGTGACTTTTGTGCTACGACATTACGAAAGGATCATTGCATAAAATGTTAGAATCTAGCATATTTTATAAGTGGCAAGAATTTGATATTCTTACACTTGTAAAAAGGATTGGGAGTTGTGAAATGAGTATGATTGGAAATGTGTTCATTTGATCTATTTCACAAAGTAAGAACCGTAGGTAAACATTGTGTGCATGCTAAGAGCATGGTACAAGTGAAGTTATAATTCAAGTAAGAAGTTGATTACCTGAAACAACAAATAATGAGTAATCGATATGGTGATAAATAAAAGGTGTTTTATTTATACTCAAAGGTTTGGGGCCATATGGGATTAGTATTATTCTTATGTTTCACTTTGCATGTTTTGACTTCCTGAATAACTTAATTGGTTGAGAACAGTCAAATAATTCGAACGGGTCACAGTCGTTCATATGTTGGAAGTAGGTATGAATGAAGACTGTCATGAATTGGGGTGTGGATTGCCTAAAGTGCATTAGACATAAGCAAATGTTTGTTGCAACGTTCATGAGTGCTTATGAATATGATTTGAGCATTGGATTAAACCCACGCTCACTTGTATCACTTCATGGATTTTATCACGAGTGATTGGTAAGACGATAATATCTTATATTCTTAAAACCGAGATGTGTGAGTTGTATCTTGCGAGTCGGTTGCACATTGATAATATGTAAATGCACCAGTAACTTGGTGTTATAAAACATATTGGTGTGTGTTATTCGGTGAGTAAGTGCAAGCGATCATTGAATCAAAGTTTATCCGTTCCTTTTATCCAAAGTAGGATATAAGCGATATCTTTGGGCCCCTCGATGATTTAGTGATGGCACGTAAGCGCTTGGCCAAGTCGGGACTAATTTGATGTGTTCAATTGTAGTCTGTTCTTAGTCGTTATAAATCGGAAGTCGGGAAATAGTATAGAGAGAATGATTAAGTTCATGTCTCATATCTATACGATATCTAGAATGGAAGAATGTATAATCCCTTATCTAAAGGACACGTGTATCTGATAAGATCAGAGTTGACAGCAGCTTTTGAAAGCTACGATTGAAGATCAGGATCTGAAGTCATACACAGAATAGTTATTAGACTTATCCAAGTGGGAGACTGTTGGATTAGTGTCTAAGTCCATAACTATTTTGGTATGTACTTGACCCGATGGTGCATGGTCCTTTTGGGTTACCTTCACCAAAGCAACTTGATAGGATGAATTATGGAGAGAAAGGATTAATTATGATTTGTTAATATATTATGAGAATAATATATTAAAGGAGAAATCATATTGTTTAATTATTATTAGTCAAGAATTAATTGGTAATTAGTTTTGTGGCTAAAAGAGATTAATTAAACTTAAGGGACTGAAATTGTAATTATAAGATAATTGCAATTGGGCTATGGATTACCTTATAATATAAGGTTGGAGGAATTCTATGGGGAAACCCATTAGAAATTGTCCAAGGCTTATTAAAGAAGGGTCCATGGGCTGCTTAGGGCTTAAGCAGTCAATTTAGGGTTTCCTAGTTCAAAACCCTAATAGCCTACATGTATATAAAGGATCCTTAAGCCCCAAAAACGTGGAGAACAAGATTCTTAGGGTTTCCACATGTTTTGGGCAGCCTCCTTCTCTTCTCTTCTTCATCCTCTTGCTCTTGGTGTTTGTGAGCCATTAGAGGAGTGACATTTCTCACTCTAAGCTTTCAAAAGTTATTACAAGGAGGATTTGATATTGTTATCGCTACATAACAATCAAGGTAATATCTTAAACCCATTCTTAAGTTAATTAGATTAATTGTATGCTAGATCTAGGGTTTAAAGTCTTGGATGAATTGCATGTACAACAGAGAAACCTAGATCCAAGCATTAGGGTTTGTATGAGCACATAGGATGTTCTTATAGCTAAAACCCATCAGTATTCTCAGGAAATCAGTAAATTAGGTAACAACTGGCTTTGAGGATGGGACGCTTAGGCATCTAAACAAATCTTTTGACAACATATTGTAATTGATATTTTGAAACATGTAATACGTACAAATGATGTAGCTTTTTCAATTATATATATGTTGTTTGTTTTGAACATTTATACTCAACTGTTATGATAATCTACATGATAGTCACCCGCCCCTGGACGTTTCCGGCATCCTGGTTTTGGGGTGTGACACCTTTTGCATGAAAATTATACACAAAACATGATTAAATAGACCATCGAATAACAAATTCTACCCTAGGACCACAACCAAACGAGGAACTGGAAATAAGCCCTAATCAATTATTCTAAGGCTATAAGACCCTAACCGTATACAATTTTAAAAGCATACACATAGAAAGATCCATACGATTATCACATTCTAAATATCAACATAGCATGGATAACATATTATGGAAAACACTTACTTGAGCTCGACCGATTGCGCACATTGCACTCTCCCTTTTTCTCACAAGAAATGGGTTTCAAGAAGTTTTTAACTTTGATTTGGAAAAATAATTTTACCATTTCCTCAGTTTGAGTTCTGACACAGCCGATAGTATGCCCGAATTCCTCAAACCAATGCTCTGATACGAACTTGTAACAGCCCAAATTTTTAATAAATTTTTTATTTTTAATTAAGAGATTCATTATAAAATTCCAATCACAATTGTTTTCAAAATCCATAACATCAAATAAATTATTCATAAAATCAGAGTGTCCCAAAACAAAACACCATAGAGTGCATGTCGCGCCATCACGTCGGGCTCTTGCCCTTAGATCCTGAAGTACCTAAAACAACCAACAAACTGTAAGCTAACGCTTAGTGAGTTCCCTATAACATATCCCACCCAATCCACATAATCACATAAAACATATCAGCCATATAAGCCACATAAGCCATATATACAAACATATAAGGATGCCCTGGAAACCCTACAGGGTCTTACTCCGGGTGCCATGGGAACCCCCACAAGGTCATAGCCCAATGCCTCCGGAACCCCTCGAGGACTTGACTAAGGATGCCATGGAAACCCTGCAAGGTCTTACACCATAGTGCCTCGGGAACCCCCCGAGGTCTTTACATAGGATGCCATGGAAACTCTCCAAGGTCTTAGACTCAAGTGCCTCCGGACCCCCTCGAGGTCTTTCATGCATGTATCACAAAACAACTAAGATACCACATATCATATAACCAACTAGTTTACCACATATCACTATATCAACTAGTGTACCACATACCAAAAAATGGGTCGGTCTTGGTGCCTTCGACCCTTTGGTATGGTGAGGAGACTCACCTTTGTCAGTTGAACTTCAAAGTGGCTCGTCTAACAGTCTGAAACCACCCGTGCTGAAAAATAATGCCATTAACATAAAATTAGGATTAAGTATAGTCTAATTAAAGAGCCCAAATACCTAAGCCTAATCCTTCCATAATGGCCCAAGAGTCTTTCCTTTGCTAATGGGCCCAAAGTCCATGTCCAAAGCTATTAATGGGCCACATGGCCCAATAAGGCTCAACCAAAGCAACCATGGCCCAAAACAGATTAATCGGGCCACTAACCCCAAAATATGACCAGGCCTAAAACTGGTTAAGGCCCAAAGGGCTTACAAGCCCACACGAAGTCCAAAACCCACTAGGGTGCGTACGCCCAACGTACCACTCCAGTACACTCAACGTACTAGCGCCTTAGTCAGTACGTGCTACGTATATGTTGCTACGTGCGGCGTACAAGTCAGACATGCACAAAATGACCATTAAGCTCTTAATGCTTGGAATATTAACGTCAAGCTTTATATCTGAGTCCATTAAGACATTGTAAGGCATATAGTTGGCAACTTTATGTCCTTGCATGCTCCATATGTTCCCAACAACCCCTTATAACCCATTAAGACCTTTTCAAGGGTTTTAACTCATGCATGAGATCAAAACACTCATCAACACTACACTTTTATGGTATGAATGAACTAAGGGACCTCATATCTACTCTTCATAAGCTCTGGAGTTTCTCAAACTCCCAAGAGATATTCCATGAACACAAATGGGACAATATAGCAAACCCTAGCTCAATCTAAAGAATAAAATGGCAAGATTAAAACTTTATACCTCCAGGAGCTCCTCAAGGTGAACTAGATGCAGGATCTTGAAGCCCAATGCCACCCCAAGCTTGCTTACTAACTTCTTCTTCTTGAATAATCTCTAAAATGGCCACAAATACACTCTTTAAGCTCAAGAACACTCTCAGAAGGAAACTATGGGTTGAAAGGGCGAAATGAGGCTATTGAGGTTGATTAGGGTTTGGTCCAAGAGGCTTAAGGATGTTTAAACAGGTGTTAAGTCCGAGAATTAGGGTTTTTCTCCTCTGTCCGCATACCCGCGATCAAACATCCTTAGTACGCTCCGTGTACTAAGGGACCATTATGATATATTTTACATTTCAAGGATTCAAATGGTAGTTACCAGATCTAGAGTGTTACGTTCCTCTACTCTTGTAATCTTTTGATTCCCAACAACATAATGACTTCCATTCCTTGCAATAGGTACATCATGATTGTGTTTCCCTTCATATGTGATGATCACTGCTTTCATGTCATGGGAAGCCCTTTCTACATGTTTCCTAACCTGACATCCACCACTTGTGCACTAGTAGTAAGCCTAAAATAATATATATATATATATATATATATATATATATATATATATATATATATATATATATATAAGTTTCTTTTGATCACTAAATTAATTCCAAATTAATTCTTGATCAATACTAATTAAAACATATAATTTCATATTAATATATTATAACATATAATATATTAATAAATCATATATATAACCTTCTCTTAAGAATCCATCTTCACAAATTGTCCTTATGATATGCAACCCAAATAGACCATGCTACTCTCGGGTCAATTACATACCAATAATAGTTATGGGATTAGACATCTAATCCAACAGTCTCCCGGTTGGATAAATCTAACACTATTATTGCAAGTACGACTCCAAAACCCTACTAGCAATCGTAGCTCTTAAAAGTCGTTGTCGAACTCTGACCTAGTCAATGACGTGTCCATTAAATAAGGGATCATATATTTCTCCATTCTAGATACCATATTGACTGAGACATGGATTATAATCATAATATCTGTCCATCTGTTGTTTCCCGATTTCTGATTTATGACGACCGACTAATTGAACAAACCAAATCAGTCCAGGCCCAGCCGATCACTTATGTTTGTCATCACCAAATCATCGAAGGGCCCACAGATATCGGGTTTATCCACATGGGGTAAAAGGAACGAGTAAACTTCAACCCAAATGCTCGCTTGTACTCACTCATCAAATTACACACAACGATATGTTTTATTACATCCAAGTTACTGGTGCTTTTACATATGTCAATGTGCAACCGACTCACAACTACAACTCACGCATCTCCGTTTGAAGAATATAAGATATTATCGTCTCATGATCACTCGTGAAAAAATCAATGAAGTTATTCAAATGAGCGTGGGTTTAATCCAATACTCAAATCTTAATCCAGGACCACTCATGAATATTGCGGCTATGTCTAAAACATCTAGACATACTACAGACCCATTCATGACAGTCTTGCCTCAATATCTACTTCCAAAGTATGATCGGCTGTGGAGAGTTTGAATAACCTAGTTGTAACACCCCAAATTCTAGAGGTGCTATTGAAGGACTTAAAGTGTAAATTAAGGAATGGGACTTGACGAGTTGGCATCCTTACTCGTCGAGTCGGAGCGGGATTCTGTCGCAGGTTAAGTGGCCAACTCGCCGAGTCGGCGGCTTGGACTCGACGAGTTGGTGTTGAAGAGAGAAAACCCTAATACCGGGGGTTGTGCCCTATATGAAGCACATTATAACCCACCCTCAGCCTCTTTGCTACCCTTTTGAGATCCAAAAACCCTAATTTTCGTGTGAGACTCATTGTTTAGGAGGTTGGAGCTTGGAAGAGGAATTTGGTGGAAGGAGCTTGAGAAATTAGAGGCTAGCATCAAGGGGCTTGTGTAGATCTGGGATCTACATCAGTTTGGGCACATCTCAGAGGTAAGGAGCCATTATCTTAAGCTATTTCCTTTTTGGTTCATCCTTGGTGGTTGATTTGGAGTTCCTTAGCTTGTTTAAGATCTATTTCGGGTTCGGAGTTTAGATCTGAAGTTGCTACTCCAGATCTAGACTTGTGATGGCCTAGAATGTCATAAACCTCTTGTCTAAGAGTTGTTAGTGAAGCCCCTAGTCCTCAACCCTAGCCCTAGTGTGTTTTGGGCCTATATCTCCTTGGTTTCACGTAAGGTTTGCAACTTTATGTGAGGGTTAGACTGTAGAAGAGTGCATCTATGGATTGGAGCCCATACATGGCTCGAAAAGCCACTATATGGATTGTGAACTGGAGAGACTCGGCGAGTCACATGGGTGTACTCGACGAGTTGTATGAACATGAGCATGGACTCGACGAGTTAGAAGAACAACTCGGCGAGTCTGTTCAAGATTGCGTTGGACTCGGCGAGTCTGTTCTTGGACTCGACGAGACTGGTCGCAGAACCAAATCTATTTTGGTTAAAGCTTTGGATTAGTGAGACGGTTGGTGACTTAGTGAGTTGGACAGGATGGAATTCTGAGATCGTTGAAATCGACGAGTCTTGGGGCGACTCGGCGAGTTGAGTCATGTTATGGGAGTTTCTGAGTATAAGCACTCGACGAGTCGACGGGTTGACTCGACGAGTAGAGTCAACCAGAAAGATTGACTTTGACCGAGGACTTTGACTTTGACCAAGAGTTGACCAGTTTGACTTCTAAGGGTATTTTGGTAATTTTGGTATTTATGGAATTGGTTCTTTGGTAGTGTTCTGTGGTGAAGTTCGTGTTGGTGGTCGGAGCAGCTTGGTCTTATCTCTTCAGTCGGCAAATGCAGGTGAGTTATCCTCACTATATCGACAGGGTCTACGGCACCGAGGCCGACCCTTTATCGGATGGAAATTCGGGTATTGTTTGTTATGTTATTTCTTTGCTAGATCTGCATCTCGGTATTTAGGATGGTATTATGTTAGTGACCTGGTTAAGGTCGGTACCCGGTATTTAGGGTAATGTTATGTTAGTGACCTGGTTAAGGTCGGTACCCGGTATATAGGGTAATGTTATGCTAGTGACCGGTAAGGTCGGAATCCTGGTTATTGTGACATCCCCAAAATCTCAGCCAGAAAAGACCGATTTTCATTTATGCTTTTTAAACATTTTCAGAGTAAATCCTTTTGATTTGAAAGAGTTGCAGAATTTGTTCCCAAAAACAAAACATGATAAAACAATGTTTACCAAAGCATTTCATAAAAGAAATGTATTTTCATTATATAATCAAAACTCGGGGTGTCATGTTCCGATACAGACCAATAAGCATAAACGATAACATTACAAGGCATTCAACAAATATATACATATACAGACTTGTAAACAAAACAACTTGATGGTCCATCCATCTTATGCCCTTGTGCCACTTCCTGTAATACAAATAAATCTGAGTGGGTCAGGCTTGGGAGCCTGGTGAGCATATAGGGTTTTCAACCCACAATAAATAATTATATTTAATTCCACCAACCAACAATAACCCAATTACCCATTCTCGTTAATCTCACTTTATGTCCCTAAAATAACTAACACAAGGGACATAGTCTAAGAATATTTCATCGGGGCGACAACACATGCTTCGGGGGTTCCTCAGCAATATAAGTCAAATAAGGCAACCATGAGGGGGATGGAGTACAGCGAATGAACACCCAAGTTTATTAACACCTACAAGTGGCGAACCTGCTAATGTTTCCACAAGACTATCTAGAAAAGTCCGTGGTCATCATCTAAACTCCGCTAGATGACTAAATCAAACAACAACAAGGCCTCTCATCTGTTTATTACACACCAACTATATACCCATGTTCTACCCAACATATTAGTAGATAAAAATATACATTTTTATACATAGTTTAAAAACCTGTATAGCATGCTTTAATTAATACATATTCCACATAACAGATGAGGCACACACACACACATAACACGTATTTCATAGAGAATAATCATATCTATGAGATAGAAGAAAGTGAATACACATTCACACATATAAACAACAATATACTTAATACACTCAAACCATATTTGTATTATTATCGTGTTTATGAAAGGTAGTATACACTCACTTGATCAGAAGATGATCGGACAGCACTACGACTTGCAGAAGTAGTAATTCTCAGCAGATCAGGAAGATCTCTACAAAAATCGAACTTCTCGCGGGCAGAGCTTCGGCTCGGGAACCGCACTTCTCGGGATCTTTGGGATCTCGGGACTTGCTTCGGGACTCGGGAATATTACCGAGGCTTCGGGGTACTTCTGGCATGCAAATCGATGCAAAACGGGAGAGAGAAGAGAGAAAATAGCAACCCTAAACGATTGGCCCTTCAAATCTATTTATAGGGCAAATTTGGCCCTTGCCACGTCGTGGAAACCTTTTTCCACGTCGTAGACTTGGTCGTCACTGCATGCGTCATCCTAAGTTGCATCTGGGGGCCTTCCGGAGGTGACAGGAGATTTGCCATGTCGTGGCACTGCTTGCCACGTCGTGGTCTCTGACAGTTTTGGGGTTTCACGCCCCGAACTTCAGAAATTCATAACTTTCGCATACGAACTCCGTTTTCGACGTTCTTTATATCATCGCGAAGGTGAGATTATGCTCTACAACTCTCGTTTAGACTCCATTGGCTAATTTTGACTTTATTTTTAATATATTATAAGTATATTACTTATATATTATCTTTAGTAAGCCGGGACAGGAAAACTTCGTTCGAAATTCATAACTCCTTCATCTGAACTCCGTTTCCGCCCGTCTTTCCGTCGTTGCACTGCTATCGATGAGATCTTCAATTCTCATTTAGATCACTAAGGATAGATATCTATCTACCTTAAATTCACTATTTACATCACGCTGGGTCGCGCCGGTTCTGTCGCGAAACTTCGACAGGTCATAACTTCTTCGTTATAACTCGGATTTTGGCGTTCTTTATATATTCGGAAACCTCGTTTCAACTACTACACCATTATCCAAAGATATCAAGTTTATTTTAAACTTAAATTTTGACGCTTATTTTTATTCTTAATTAATCAAACCACATAATTAAGCAATTAAGCACAAAACACGTAATACTCAAATAACACAATCTTATTATTTCCAAAACGGGTTACAAAGGTTAACCTAGACTATTACATTGCTAAAAATGGCAAGCCCGGAAACACAGGCGTTACAATTCTCTCTACCTTAGAATGATTCCGTCCCCGGAATCACACATCAACAAACAAATGCGGATAGCGACTCAACATGTCACTCTCCGTCTCCCAGGTGAGATTCGGCCCATTTGTGTGTTTCCATCGGACAAGCACTAACCCAACCATTTTGCGTCGCAACTTCTTAGTCTTTCGGTCAACAATTGCCTCTGGTTCTTCAATTAACCTCTTGTTTTCATCAATTCTCAATTCAGAAATTGGAATTATATCGGGAATTTCTCCCGTGAACTTCCTCAAATAACACACATGAAAAGTGTTGTGAATTCCATTCAGTTCTTCGGGTAATTCGAGCTTGTAAGCTTGGTTCCCAATCCTCTGAAGAACTTTAAATGGTCCAATAAACCTTGGACTCAACTTTCCCCTTTTTCCAAATCTTATAAGTCCCTTCCACGGCGAGACTTTAAGCAAAACCGACTCTCCAATTTCAAAAGTCATCGGTCTTCGCTTCTTGTCAGCATAGCTCTTTTGACAATCTTGAGCTGCTAACATTCTTTCCCTAATTATTTTCAACTTTTTAGCAGTTTGATGAACCATCTCCGGTCCCATAAACTGCTTTTCCCCAGCCTCAAGCCAACAAGACGGCGTACGACACTTCTGTCCATACAAAGCTTGATAAGGTGCCATCTTAATTCTCAAGTGGAAACTATTATTATAGGAAAATTCTACCAAAGGTAAATGTTCATCCCAATTACCTAGGAATTCCAAGGTACATGCTCTCAGCATATCTTCAAGTGTTTGTATCGTTCTTTCACTCTGACCATCAGTCTGCGGATGGTAAGCTATGCTTAAACATAACTTGGTACCCATTTCCTCTTGTAGACTTTTCCAAAACCTTGAGGTGAAACGGCTATCACGATCTGATACAATCATTAACGGAACACCGTGAAGCCTCACAATTTCCTTCACGTAAGAATTCGCAAGCTTTTCCATAGACCACTTCTCCTTGGCCGCTATGAAATGCGCACTCTTAGTGAATCGATCAACGAGCACCCAAATCATGTCGTGACCATTCTTTGTTCTGGGCAGTTTAGTGACAAAGTCCATAGCAATGTCTTCCCACTTACCCATAGGCACAGGAAATGGTTCTAAACTCCCGTAAGGTTTCTGATGTTGTGTCTTCACTCTCACACAAGTCACACACTCAGTCACATACTTTGCAACATCAAGCTTCATCGTCGGCCACCAGTAGTAGGGTTTCAGGTCCCTATACATTTTAGTGCTACCAGGATGAATTGGGTACATGGTTTTGTGAGCTTCTTCCATCAGAAAATCCCTAATTCCTCCTGACTTAGGTACCCAAATACGATCTTGGAATACCTTCAGTCCATGACCGTTTGTACCAAACACCAACGTTTTGCCCAAACGTTCCTCCTTTCGGTCATTTTTCTCAGTAGCTTCCTCTTGAGCTTTCTTTATACTTTCCACAATGGTCGAGACAACTTCAATTCTCAACGCTCTTGGCCTTTTCCTTTCAAGTTTGACTTTCCGACTGAGAGCATCAGCAACAACATTAGCTTTACCGGGGTGGTAAAGTATCTCACAGTCGTAGTCTTTAAGTAATTCTAGCCAGCGTCGTTGCCTCATATTCAATTCTTTCTGATTAAAGAGATATTGGAGACTCTTATGATCAGTGAAAAGTTTGCACTTCGAGCCATAGAGGTAATGCCTCCATATTTTCAGAGCGAAAACTACCGCCGCCAACTCCAAATCATGAGTCGGGTAATTCTTTTCATGCTCTTTCAGCTGTCGAGACGCATATGCTATCACCTTTTCTCTTTGGGTCAAAACACAACCCAATCCAACACCAGACGCATCGCTATAAACAGCGAAGTCTTCAACTCCATCGGGTAGAGAAAGTATCGGTGCCTCGCATAGCTTCTTCTTTAACTTCTCGAATGCTTCTTTATCCTTATCACTCCAAGCATAAGTAGCTCCTTTGTGGGTCAAAGATGTCAATGGAGTAGCAATCGAAGAAAAACCCTGGATAAACCTTCGGTAATATCCGGCTAATCCTAAAAAGCTTCGAATCTCCGTGGGACTTTTCGGTTGTTCCCACTTCATCACAGCTTCAATCTTTGCTGGATCAACCATTATCCCTTCTTGGTTGACCACGTGACCCAAGAATTGGACTTCACGAATCCAAAAATCACATTTGGAGAACTTCGCATACAGCTTCTCCTTCTTCAAAACTTCTAACACTTCTCGCAAGTGTCTGCCATGTTCCTCCTGGCTTTTCGAGTAAATCAGAATGTCGTCTATGAACACTATCACAGATTTATCAAGGAACGGGTTACAAACCCTATTCATCAAATCCATGAATGCTTCCGGAGCATTGGTTAGTCCAAACGATATAACCAAGAACTCGTAGTGCCCATATCTAGTTCTGAATGCAGTCTTCTCGATATCTTGCTCTCTTACTTTCAGCTGATGATATCCTGACTTTAGATCGATCTTCGAGAAATAGCTCGAACCTTGCAATTGATCAAATAGGTCATCAATCCTCGGCAACGGATATCTATTCTTTATCGTTGCCTTATTCAGCTCTCTGTAATCGATGCACATTCTCATACTTCCATCTTTCTTCTTCACAAATAACACCGGAGCTCCCCAGGGCGATGAACTAGGTCTAATGAAACCTTTGTCCAATAACTCCTGAAGTTGCATCATCAGCTCCTTCATCTCCGTCGGTGCTAATCGATAAGGTGTTGTTGCTATTGGCGTGGTTCCTGGTAATAAGTCTATTCTGAACTCTACTTGTCTATCAGGTGGTAATCTAGGAAGATCTTTGGGAAAGACTTCCGGATAATCACACACCACTGGAATACTCTGCTTCACCTTCTTTTCTTTCTTAGCATCAATCACGAATGCTAAATATGATGTACATCCCTTGGTCAAACACTTTCTGGCTTTTATTAGAGAAATGATCCCAGAATTCACTCTGCGTTTGTCCCCATACACCATAAACGAATCTTTCCCAGGCGGGTTTACTTTAACTATCTTCTTCTTGCACAAAATTTCGGCATCATTGGCGCTAAGCCAATCCATTCCCAAAACGATGTCGAAACCATTTAGTTCGATAGGCAATAATTCCTCGTGAAAATTATTCCCATTCAGATCAATTAAGATGTTTTTCATACGATGGCTAACAGGTACAAACTTGCCACTAGCTACTTCGACTAATAAAGCATTATCTAGTCTATCAACAGGCAAAGCTAGCTTTCTTCCAAACTCATGCGAAATAAAGGAGTAGTTGGCTCCGGAATCAAACAAAATTTGAGCAGGTAATTCGTTTACGAGAAAGGTACCTGAAGCGACATCAGCTTCATCTTTCGCAGCCTCAAGTGTCATCTGGAAGGCTCTCGCCTTCGGCTTTGGTGGAATGTTGGGCCTAGTTGCCTCCTTCTTCTTCGAACAGTCTTTCAAATTGTGCCCCTCTTCATTACAACCAAAACACATCCTTTTGTTGTTCGGACACTCATTGGCAAAATGTCCAACCTTTCCACACTTGTAGCAGGTTACATCCTCGCTACATTTCCCAAAGTGCTTCTTCTTACACTTATCACACCACTTTGTTTCGCCTCCTTTTCCTCCACCAAACTTTTTTGAATCAGATTTCGAAAATTTGCTTTTCTTACCGGAACCAGATGTTCCCTTAAACTTTCTTTTCTCACCAACCTCAACCTTGTCGGTGGTTCTCCCCTAAATCATGTTCTCAACAGACTTGGCGGCCCAGATAGCTGCCTCTAGAGTATGTGCCTGACGTACTGGCACCTCATACTCCCATGCGAGTCCCTTCGCATACCGATCCACCTTTGTCAGCTCGTCTGGGACGATACTCAAGGCAAACTCCATCTTATCGGTGAAGTTATTGGTGTATTCATCAACTGACATGCTGCCTTTCGTTAATACCAAAAACTTATTCTCTAACTCCAACAAATTTTGAGCCGAGCAGAACTTGCGCTTGAACTGCACCAAGAACTCTGCCCATGTCAATTGTAGTGGCTCATTAGGGCTTAACGTCTTCCCTAGATTGTTCCACCAACGAACGGCTCCACCTCGGAATTGTCGCACTGCATAGATACTCTGCAACTTGCCTCTGCAGCCACATGTCATGAAAGCTAACTCCATTTCGGAGATCCAATCCATAACTCCAATCGGATCCTCCTTTCCATTGAAGGTCGATGGTTTGCAAGTTAGAAAGTCCTTGTACTTGCATCCCATTCCATCATTCCTTCCATCATGGTTGTTTTACCTAACTATCGGTGGGTTGGCTTGACCAACAGACCCACTGAAGTTTCCCCCTTCCGAGTGCCCTTCATTTAATTCAGGCTCTTCCACACGAATTAACAGTTCTTCACGATTCTATTGAAGCAACCGTCTAGTTTCATCCATCTGACGATCCAACATCGTCTGAATCATCATTTGCACACCAGCCATGGTTATTGGCTCAGGTGCTGCTGCTACAACAGGTATTTGTTCAATCACTGGTGGTTGATTCCTGTTTTCATCAGCATTTCCAACTCCACTTCTTGTTCTCACCATTTTGATCTACACACCGAATAAGGTGAAATTAGATCCTCAATCATGATAGATATTCAAATCTTCCTTACCGCTCCGAAACGTTTACATGCTAGTTCTAACATCGTAGACGTACGCTTAGAATCCTACACACATAAAGTTTCTAGATCTGGTCGGCAACAGACCATAGATCCGAACAAATAATATCATATATGGCAACATATAACATTTAGCACATAAAGCATTTTAGGCAACTTTCCTAAAATAAACTAGTGCTCGTGTCTAAAATATCACAGACACACATCTCAAAATTTCTCTTAGCATTCTAAGTTTAAGTCTAGAAATTCTACAAATTCCTAGTTCGCTTAAACTAATGCTCTGATACCAACTGTGACATCCCCAAAATCTCGGCCAGAAAAGACCGATTTTCATTTATGCTTTTTAAACATTTTCAGAGTAAATCCTTTTGATTTGAAAGAGTTGCGGAATTTGTTCCCAAAAACAAAATATGATAAAACAATGTTTACCAAAGCATTTCATAAAAGAAATGTATTTTCATTATATAATCAAAACTCAGGGTGTCATGTTCCGATACAGACCAATAAGCATAAACGATAACATTACAAGTCATTCAACAAATATATACATATACAGACTTGTAAACAAAACAACTTGATGGTCCATCCATCTTATGCCCTTGTGCCACTTCCTGTAATACAAATAAATCTGAGTGGGTCAGGCTTGGGAGCCTGGTGCGCATATAGGGTTTTCAACCCACAATAAATAATTATATTTAATTCCACCAACCAACAATAACCCAATTACCCATTCCCGTTATTCTCACTTTATGTCCCTAAAATAACTAACACAAGGGACCTAGTCTAAGAATATTTCATCGGGGCGACAACACATGCTTCGGGGGTTCCTCAGCAATATAAGTCAAATAAGGCAACCATGAGGGGGATGGAGTACAACGAAGGAACACCCAAGTTTATTAACACCTACAAGTGGCGAACCTGCTAATGTTTCCACAAGACTATCTAGAAAAGTCCGTGGTCATCATCTAAACTCCGCTAGATGACTAAATCAAACAACAACGAGGCCTCTCATTTGTTTATTACACACCAACTATCTACCCATGTTCTACCCAACATATTAGTAGATAAAAATATACATTTTTATACATAGTTTAAAAACCTATATAGCATGCTTTAATCAATACATATTCCACATAACAGATGAGGCACACACACATAACACGTATTTCATAGAGAATAATCATATCTATGAGATAGAAGAAAGTGAATACACATTCACACATATAAACAACAATATACTTAATACACTCAAACCATACTTGTATTATTATCGTGTTTATGAAAGGTAGTATACACTCACTTGATCAGAAGATGATCGGACAGCACTACGACTTGCAGAAGTAGTAATTCTCAGCAGATCAGGAAGATCTCTACAAAAATCGAACTTCTCGCGGGCAGAGCTTCGGCTCGGGAACCGCACTTCTCGGGATCTTCGGGATCTCGGGACTTGCTTCAGGACTCGGGAATATTACCGGGGCTTCGGGGTACTTCTGGCACGCAAATCGATGCAAAACGGGAGAGAGAAGAGAGAAAATAGCAACCCTAAACGATTGGCCCTTCAAATCTATTTATAGGGCAAATTTGGCCCTTGCCACGTCGTGGAAACCTTTTTCCATGTCGTAGGCTTGGTCGTCACTGCATGCGTCATCCCAAGTTGCATCTGGAGGCCTTCCAGAGCTGATAGGAGATTTTCCACGTCGTGGCACTGCTTGCCACGTCGTGGTCTCTGACAGTTTTGGGGTTTCACACCCCGAACTTCAGAAATTCATAACTTTCGCATACGAACTCCGTTTTCGACGTTCTTTATATCGTCGTGAAGGTGAGATTATGCTCTACAACTCTCGTTTAGACTCCATTGGCTAATTTTGACTTTATTTTTAATATATTATAAGTATATTACTTATATATTATCTTTAGTAGGCCGGGACAGGAAAACTTCGTTCAAAATTCATAACTCCTTCATCTGAACTCCGTTTCCGCCCGTCTTTCCGTCGTTGCACTGCTATCGATGAGATATTCAATTCTCATTTAGATCACTAAGGATAGATATCTATCTACCTTAAATTCACTATTTACGTCGCGCTGGGTCGCGCCGGTTCTGTCGCGAAACTTCGACAGGTCATAACTTCTTCGTTATAACTCGGATTTTGGCGTTCTTTATATATTCGGAAACCTCGTTTCAACTACTACAACATTATCCAAAGATATCAAGTTTATTTTAAACTTAAATTGTGACGCTTATTTTTATTCTTAATTAATCAAACCACATAATTAAGCAATTAAGCACAAAACACATAATACTCAAATAACTCTTTTTTTATTATTTCCAAAACGGGTTACAAAGGTTAACCTAGACTATTACATTGCTAAAAATGGCAAGCCCGGAAACACAGGCGTTACAGTTAGGATGTTGATATGCTATGTGATCTGTTAGACTCAGAGAGTGGACCAGGTGGATTAAAGGCCCGGTGCGGGCGGACCAATCACACTGTATACTCGATGTACTTGGCTAGACTCGGAGAGTGGACTAGGTGGACTGAAGGCCTAGTGCGGGCAGACCAGTCACACAGTAGACCCGATGTGCATGGTTGTTCTATTTGTGATATGTTATGGGTATGTTTATGTGTGGTTGGTATTTTCGGGGTAACTCACTAAGCTTTCGGGCTTACAGTTCAGTGTATTGTTTCAGGAACTTTAGGAGATCGTGGCAAGGCGAAGGCATGATCGTACCGCTCCTAATGCTTTATGGTTTATGTGATATGGTTCTTGGGGATACTCTGATGTTAAACTATTTTGAAAACGGGATGTATGAACTTAATGGTTTTTGAATGAATTAAAATGTTTTAATTTGGCTCAAATTTTATGGGTGTTACACTTTCGGGAAGTCAAAACATGCAAAATGAAACACAAGAATAATACTAATCCTATATGGCCCCAAAACTTTTGAGAGTAAATAAAACACCTTTTATTTATTCACCATATTGATCACTCATTATTCATTGTATAATGTTTCGAATAATCAACTTAATACTTGAACTAAAACAATAGTCATGCCATGATCCGAGCACGCGTACTATGTTTATCTATGGTCTTTTCTTTGCGAAATAGATCAATTGATAACATTTCAATGATGCTCATTTCATAACTCCAAATCCTTATGATAAATGTAAGAATACCAAATTCTTACCATTTTCGGATATCTGTTAGATTCTAAACATATATGCATTGATCCTCTTGTAATGACTATGCACAAAAGTTTTAAAGACTTGGCAATAGACATTACAAAGTATTCCAATGGAGAGCAATTCCATGGAAACGAAGTCTCACATTCAAAGTACATTCCTTTGAACATCTTTCTTGCATTAAGTTTTCTAATCTTACACAGATTTAAAGAATAACTTCCACTTATGGAAACAATTCCGTATTCTCATTTTGACTATCACTTCTGAACAAGAGTTTCCTCTTTTCAGAATATGTCAATATGGTCCTTCCAAAATTAACACTATACTTCCAACTGTCAATAAGCAACCAATCTTTGGTAAGCCTCAAATTGTCCTCGACAATTGCTTAATCATTTTAGTCATATACAGTTTTGGTCCTTTTCCCTCTTAATGCCCTAGGCATTTGGAAAATTCAGAACCCATAGAAATATTATAGCATACGCAATCGATCCTATACCCGAAGCATATGGGATACGATCCATAATGTCTCACATAAAGACATGATCCTAGACCAGTCTTTTGCTATAATTTTTTCTATTAGCCATGTTCTCATAATTCGAATTATAAAAACAGAGATCATAATCATAATCGAATTTTAGAGAACGCAATTAATATTTCAATGTATAGAATTTCCTTATGTTGAACCATTCCAACATAACATTCATATATATATATATATATATATATATATATATATATATATATATATATATATATATATATACCTGACTAAATTAGATTAAAATCTCAATTTAAACTTTTAGAATTGGAATGAAGTATAATTTCCTCTCCCTTAATTATAGGAAAACAACTTTTCAAACCCTGCAACTCTGCAAATTGAAACTTTTGTTTTCTATAATTAAGATTGCTAACTTGCAACACTTAAAATAATAATCATGCTCCCACTAACATGATAATTATATTCTTAGCAACATAACACTTATGCTCCACTAGCTTTGACATGTATCCAAAAATCAGTTGGAGATCTAGAAATCAATACTTTATTGACTTTCTTACCAAAGTTCAGTTTTCTGATACGAGATGCTTTTATAAGACTTTATCTAAGCTTCTTAAACTCATACACCTTTTCTTAGATAGCTCACATGTGTGTCTAAACAATTTTTTAGAACTATGAAAAGGAATGTCATAATCATAGTCTCAATTGTTTAGACCTTTTCCATTTCTCACAAGTCCATGTTAGTGTGCCGGTTAACCACACACGCTCCACTAACGACTTTGAGAATGCAAATATCAAAATTGCTATCTACTTAAAATTTATTTAGTGAAAGCGTTTCCTTACCATCATTTTCATGAATCGAAGATAAACCTTATGACACTTAGATTTTATGGTGTATGTGTTCCTATCCATGTGAATTTGTCAAAAAACATAACCACAAGAGGAGGTTAGTGACAAATCCAAACTCATATGGACTGAACTTGTTCAATCTTAACTTCTTGTCACCTAGCAACACAAAGGCCTACCATTGCTTCCCAATAGTTATGAAAACAATTGAGAACTCATAGAACTCACATGCATAGTCAACTTTAACTGGATTGGGCATAGAAACAAAAATATGTCAACACAATAGGCTATAAACCTCAAGTCATGAGCTAGTGATAAACAATACCCTTGATTAGTTCTTAAACTTTTCAAGATCTTTAAGACTCCCACTGAACTCTTTACATATGAGATTCTCTTGTCAAGAACCATTCATTGACAAAGCAAATATTCAAGAGTTAGTGTGAATTCTTATCTAAACAAACACTTCACACAATTGGCCTTAGCTGGTCTTTGTTTTATCCACAACATCACAACTCACCAATTTCAAATGTACAAGATTAAGAAAACATTTTACTCTGCATTTGATAAGTGTTTTAAACCTTCTTAACATTACGTCACTCAAGGCTCAATCTTTGAGTATTACTCTAAGACTCAATTTTGATACGAAGTATGATTCATCTTTTGATTTAACCATTTCAACAATTTACGATTCCTCTTCTTAGTCAAACAAATGCACTAAGATGTCCTTAGAGGATCAATTGTGATATGGTTTTTCCTACCCATTCGGCTAACGACCCTCCACCAGTCAAGGAAGCGGTGGGTGAGAGTGGACACCCATTAAACTGCCATTTTATAGGCAGTAACCTTATACCCCCCTTATAGACCTGGTTCGTGAATGAGGCCTACTAACAGT